>NC_045439.1:122993901-123023802 GCF_002776525.5 Piliocolobus tephrosceles
TTACCTGCTCCACCCTGACTCATTCTCCACCCTGACTCATTCCGATTTCCTGCTCTGCCATAACCAAAGCCCTCACCGGGTCACTCTCTTTAAATTAGCCAATCGAAGTTAGGTTGGTCTGTGCGGTCTAACCCTAGCCAATAGGGGAATGACAGCAGCAGGGGCCACGTGTGTCAGGGATAAGAACCCCTTCTCCTCCCTTGTCCAGGTGTGTGCTCACCATTACTCCATCTGTGAGGGCGCACCCTTCTATAGAAGTAAATTGCCCTGCTGAGAAGAAAAAAAACAAAAATTTTGTATTTGATTGCTATTTCTTTTGTGGCACCAAAACCTTATTTATAACAATAGTGAAACCTCGTCTCTACTAAAAATACAAAAAGTAGCTGGGCATCATGGTGCATGCTTGTAATTCCAGCTACTCGGGAGGCTGAGGCAGGAGAATTGCTTGAACCCAGGAGGTGGAGGTTGCAATGAGCCAAGATCGCACCACTGCACACCAGCCTGGGTGACAAAAGGCTCTGTCTCAAAAAAAAAAAAAATTATTATTATTATTAACAGTTCTGGCCAGGTGCCATGGCTCAGGCCTGTAATCCCAGCACTTTGGGAGGCTGAGGCAAGTGGATCACTTGAGGTCAGGAGTTCGAGACCAGCCTGGTTAACATGGTGAAACCTCGTCTCTACTAAAAATACAAAATGTAGCAGGGCATGGTGGCGCACGCCTGTAGTCCCACCTACTTGGGAGGTTGAGGCACAAGAATCACTTGAACCCAAGAGGCAGAGGCTGCAGTGAGCCGAGATCATGTCACTGCACTCCAGTCTAGGCAACAGAGCAAGACCCTGCTCAAAAAAACAAAACAAAACAAAAAAAAAAACAGTTCTCAGGGCCAGGTGCAGTGGCTCACTCCAGTAATCTCAGCACTTTGGGAGGCTGAGGTGGGAGGATCACTTGAGGCTAGGAGTTTGAGACCAGCCTAGGCAACATAGTGAGACCCTGTCTACAAAAAATTTTAAAATTAGCCAGATATGGCTGCATATACCTGTAGTCCTAGCTACTTGGGAGGCTGAGGTGGGAGGATTGCTTGAGCCTAAGAGTTCAAAGCTGCAATGAGCCATGATCATGCCGCCGCACTCCAGCCTATGCAACAGAGTGAGACACTGTCTCTTGAAAAAACAAAAACAAAAATGCACACACACACAAACAAGTTGAAATTATTGCTCCTCTTGTTTTTGTGGTTGAGTCTTCACTGTGTGATTCTTGTTCCATGAATTTAGAAGGTGAGAGTTGGTGGATAGCTTCTAGAAGTGGGTTTGAATAGGAAAGATGAAGGCTGTATCAGAGCTATGATGGTGCCACTGCACTCCAGCCTGGATGGCCTGGGTGACAGAGCAATATTCTCTCTAAAAAAGCAAAAAACAAAAAAAAAACCCACCAGCTGGCTGTGGTGACTCATGCCTGTAATCCCAGCACTTTGGGAGGCCAGAGGCAGGTAGATCACGAGGTCAGGAGTTCAAGACCAGCCTGGCCAAGATGGTGAAACCCCGTCTCTACTAAAAATACAAAAAGTAGCCAGGCGTGGTGGTGGGCACGTGTAATCCCAGCTACTCGGAATGCTGAGGCAGAGAATTGCTTAAACCCGGGAGTGGAGGTTGCAGTGAGCCAAGATGGTGCCACTGCACTGCAGCCTGGCAACAGAGCGAGACTCAGTCTCTCACACACACACACACACACACACACTAAAAAAAGCTATATCAGGATCAGTTTTCCTTCTTAACCTCTAAAGACAGATTTATTTATTTATTTTTTTTTTGAGACGGAGTCTTGCCCTGTGACCCAGGCTGGAGTGCAATGGCACTGATCTCGGCTCACTGCAACCTCTGCCTCCTGGATTCAGATGATTCTCCTGCCTCAGCCTCCTGAGTAGCTGGGATTACAGGCGCTTACCACCCTGCCCAGCTAATTTTTGTATTTTTAGTAGAGATGGGGTTTCGCCATGTTGGGCAGGATGGTCTCGATCTCCTGACCTTGTGATCCTCCTGCCTTGGCCTCCCAAAGTGCTAGGATTACAGGCATGAGCCACCATACCCGGCCTTTTTAAATTTGTTTTAGATAGGGTCTCACTCTATCACCCAGGCTGGAGTGCAGTGGTGCAAGCATAGCTTACTGCAGCCTCGACCTCCCAGGCTCAAGCAGTCCTCCTGCCTCAGCCTCCCAAGTTGTTGGGACTACAGGCACGAACCACCATGCCCAGCTGAGTTTTAAATTTTTTGTAGTCTCACCGTGTTGCCCAGGCTGGTCTCAAACCCCTGGGCTCAAGCAATCCCTCCCACCTAGACCTCCCGAAGTGCTGGGATTATAGGTATGAACCACCATGGCTGGCTTTAAAAACAGATTTTTTTCTTGGAACAACACTCACCAGTCATGTGACTTGGGGTAATTTAACATCTATGGACTTTAGTCCACAGAAAATGGGAATTAAAGCAGGGTCGGATGACTTGTTTATGAAAATTAGATAAGAAACTGTTGAAGCACTTAAAAAGCAATACAACATGATACAAATAGAAACTTAATTGTTTTGGTGTCCAGCAGTTAGTTTGGTAGAAATTGAGCAATGTGTCAGAAGAGGAGACCCAGTGATTGAGCTGTTTCTTTTCTTATTACAGCTATCTCTGAAGGGCACAAATCAGAAAGCACCATGCCGCCTAATAAAGAGGCCAGCGGTCTCAGTAGTTCACCAGCAGGGCTCATCTGCCTCCCTCCAATCTCTGAGGAGCTACAGCTTGTGTGGACCCAAGCAGCCCAGACCAGTGAGCTAGACAGCAATGAACACCTGCTAAAAACCTTCAGCTACTTTCCCTATCCCAGCCTAGCAGACATTGCCCTTCTCTGCCTACGTTATGGGTTGCAGATGGAGAAAGTCAAGACTTGGTTTATGGCCCAGCGCCTCCGCTGTGGTATTAGCTGGTCATCTGAAGAAATAGAAGAGACTCGAGCCCGAGTAGTCTACCGTCGGGACCAACTCCATTTCAAATCCCTTCTCTCTTTTACTCATCATGCAGGACGGCCCCCAGAGGAGGTGCCTCCTCCTCCAATGCCAGCTCCAGAACAAGTTGGTATTGGAATAGGTCCTCCGTCTCTTAGCAAGCCCACCCAGACGAAAGGATTGAAGGTAGAGCCTGAGGAGTCCTCTCAGATGCCACCACTGCCACAGAGTCACCAGAAATTAAAGGAGTCCCTGATGACACCTGGCAGTGGAGCATTCCCCCACCAATCAGATTTTTGGCAACATCGTCAAAGCAGTGGCTTCTCAAAGGAGCAGGCAGGCAGGGGTCCCAACCAGTCACATGGCATAGGTACTGCTTCCTGGAACCACTCCACAACCATCCCCCCACCACAAGCTCGGGATAAACCCCCACCAATTGCATTAATTGCCAGTAGTTGTAAGGAGGAGTCAGCATCTAGTGTTACTCCCTCTTCTTCCTCTACCTCTTCTTCTTCTTTCCAGGTACTGGCTAATGGAGCTACTGCCACCTCTAAACCCCTCCAGCCATTAGGCTGTATCCCACAGTCAGTGTCACCCAGTGAACAGGCATTACCCCCACATCTGGAACCAGCCTGGCCCCAAGGGCTACGGCATAATTCAGTACCAGGTAGGGTTGGCCCCACAGAGTACCTTTCCCCAGATATACAACGCCAGCGAAAGACCAAGCGCAAAACCAAAGAGCAGCTGGCTATCCTCAAATCCTTTTTTTTACAGTGCCAATGGGCACGGCGTGAGGATTACCAAAAGTTAGAACAGATCACTGGTTTACCTCGGCCTGAGATCATTCAGTGGTTTGGTGACACACGTTACGCCTTGAAGCATGGGCAACTAAAATGGTTTCGGGACAACGCAGTACCTGGTGCCCCTAGTTTCCAAGACCTAGCAATTCCTACACCACCACCATCAACCCGCTCCTTGAATGAAAGGGCTGAGACACCACCTCTGCCGATCCCTCCACCCCCACCGGATATACAACCCTTGGAGAGGTACTGGGCAGCCCACCAACAGCTACGGGAAACTGATATCCCTCAGTTGAGTCAGGCATCAAGGCTTAGCACCCAGCAGGTACTGGATTGGTTTGACTCTCGATTACCTCAGCCAGCTGAGGTGGTAGTTTGTCTAGATGAAGAGGAGGAAGAGGAGGAGGAAGAATTGCTAGAAGGTGATGAGGAAGAAGAGGAGGAGGAGGAAGATGATGATGATGATGATGATGTGATCATACAAGACTGAGTGGGGAGCTGGGGGAGGGGAGGACTGTTATTAAAAGACGAACCAACTTAGTAACTGTTTAAACAAAGAAACCACATTTTTAAAATTACCTTGTGGCAGAGAACTAAAAAGCTTTGTGTTCTTCAGGGTGGGTGGCAGGGGAATATAGTGAGGGTGGACCAGGGAGAATGACCATAGGGCACTAAGTAAGGCTGGGATTGGATCAGCAGAAATCCAGAGCTCTAACCTTAGTGTAGAGAGTGCTAAGGATCTGGGGAAACCATGGGCTGGGAAACTGCTCCTGCTCTCCTCGGGTCTGCTGTTCTTTTCCCTTAGTGTACTATAGAGAGGCCAGACATTGGCTCCACCTCTCCAGGAGGATTGGAAAGGAGGAGTAAAGGATTCTGATTTGATTGATGATTCCAGTGTATCCCCAATCCCACTATCTTACCTGGAATATAAGGCTACCTTGCACAAGTCTGAGCACAAGTCTGTGCATGATGCAACTGACTCTTAATTTTTTTCTTAATAACTGATCATTTCCTAGACAACCAGGATTCTCAATAAGTCCCAATCTCATCACAAATACTAATATTTCCTTTTCCTCATACCAACTTGACTATGTTTCACCTGCTTCATGACTAAATCACAGGTGGCAGAATATTTTCGGTTTTGTTTTGTTTTCTTTTTTTGAGATGGAGTCTTGCTCTGTCACCCAGGCTGGAGTGCAGTGACGCGATCTCGGCTCACTGCAAGCTCTGCCTCCCGGGTTTACGCCATTCTCCTGCCTCAGCCTCCCGAATAGCTGGGACTACAGGCGCCCACCACCATACCCGGCTAATTTTTTAATATTTTTAGTAGAGATGGGGTTTCACCGTGTTAGCCAGGATGGTCTCGATCTCCTGACCTCGTGATCTGCCCGCCTCAGTCTCCCAAAGTGCTGGGATTACAGGCATGAGCCACCGTGCCCGGCTATTTTCAGTTCTTATACTGGGACCACTTTGCTTTGTGGCTTTTTCTGTCTTTCCAAAATCCTCACTCTGTTCACTGTCTCAGGGTAAATCTTCCCCCACCGAGCTTGTGAAAAACTTTAATAATTGGGTGGAGAATAATTTAGAATGGATATTTATTGGAGGTGGTAATTAGGGAAGATGTCGTTTTAAAAAGTAGAACTGTGTTACAAAGGGGTGAAAGAGAGGGAATAGTTTCCCCTTGTTGAAGGGCAGTGGAGGTAGGTTCCAGGTTTGGTTTTACAAACCTGATAACTACCTCCTGTCCAACTTGACAGAGACTAATTTTTCATCTTTTTGCTGTCAATTTGTTTCGGAAAAAGAGACTTTTTCCCTCTCTTTATAGGATCTGTCTTAGGGACAGAGGGACTGTCGTCTTTAAGTGAACTAATTATTGATGTTTTAGAATGGTTTTCATCAGTTGGGATCAGCTATATGGCAAATAGGTATCATCAATGAGTTAACCATCTAAAAATAAAAGAGTGGAAGCCCTAAAATGCTAGAATAATAATAAAAAGGCCAAAAATAAAATTGTTTCTCTCTCATCCACTTTGCCACTCCTATGGTTTAGGGATTAATGGAACCAAATCCATTAACATTCTAACTCAGCATACTTTTAATTTATTGTTTGGAGGGGCAAGACTTATTGAGGTAAATTAAAAGAAGAATAAAAACTTTAAAAGGAAGTAGTTCAGCATCTGTCACCAGCCAGGTTGTTTCTCAGCCATCAAATGATAATGACTGAAATTTCTGAGGCTTCAGGAGTAACAGAGATACAATCTTGGAGGTAACTCCATTTGCTACAGGACAGGCTCTTGCCTAAAAGAGAAGGTGTCTAGAAATGCCTTTAAAATAAATTCAGAGTACCAGAAAGGGTATGGGGATCCTAGTTCAGATACAAGGTCATTCCCAAGAGCTAATTTATTTCTGGCAGATGCCTGCTATTTTCTGTTTTCCCAGTATTTTTGCTTAAGGCCAACTTGTGAGTGGCTAACCTATTTAATTCCTCATTTCTGCCTTTTAGTACCCAAAGTAGAATACATGTTTGATCTCAGTGGTAGTGTTGTTTGCCCATTCCACCATTCTAGAACTTGTAATAGTGATAGAATTGTAGCAATAAAAGGGTGTTGTCTTAATTTTACTATCTGTATACTAAACTGAAAATCAGTGTCTCCAACAGTTGTTTTCAATAGAAAAGAAAATTAGCATTTAATAGTAACTAAGCATAGAGGAAACAATAGGCAAATAGAAAAAGTATAATAAGGACAAAGAACAGAGATGTTACTTGTTAACATTGGCAATGTGGCAGTATATCCATAGCTAAAAATGAAATCCAGAAATGAAACAGTGATGAGTATATGATCCATCACAATCCCCATTCCCAACTCCCAACCAAGCATGACGCCAATAATTATTTTTATGACCTTTGTTTCAAATTGTAGGAAATGAGGGGAGCTACCAAGGTCTTCTGGAAGAGATATAAACATCTTCCTGAAGCACTAGCCTTTTGTAAGACCTGACCACTGTCCTGGGAGGTGATAAAGGTGAATAGGGTAAAGATGGAGGGAGCATAAGGTACAGAGTGGAACTAGGAAACAATGCAGGGATAAATTTTCCGGGACCATCACCCCTAATGGGTACTGGAAGCTACAGTCCATCCTTCAGTAGTGTGTATAGATCAGACCTTGAAGATGATCTATCTGGAAGTGGTCCATGCTTCTCTCCCACTGGGTAATCCCATCTGCCTCTGTTGTTGGTAGAGAGTCTGCAGCAGAGGACAAAAAGGTAGATGTGGGTGTTTATAACAACAAAAAGGGCAAGAAATTCTCTCTGAACCCATTGTATGAAGCTTATCAAGACAGACACCACTGCTTTTGCTTCCCCATAGTTTTCTTCATTGCATGATAACTAACTTTTCCAAACTAGGATTTGCTACATCTGGTGTGACAGTCTCTGGAACATTTCAGTGGCTACGGTGATAATAATAAGGATGAATATTTGAAAATTAAACTATTTTGGAAAATCTGTGACATATGATTACCACACCCAGAGATGGCTACCAGGGAGGCAGAGTTCTTAGGCCTCTGAGGAGGTGGCATTTCCTTCAATAACTTTAAAATTTTTTCACATTTTCAAACAATATATAGAATAGTATAATGAACTCATGTGCCCCTTGTCCATCTTTAACAAATAATTCATGGCCAATCTTTTATTTCTACTCTCCCACTGTCCCTCCTTAGTAAATTAGGGATGCAAACCCCAGACATCATTTGACTTTTCATCCATAAATACTTTAGTATGTATGTATAAAAGAGAATGGCTATTTTTAAAAACATAACTAAAATATCATACCAAAAACTCTCCAATATTAACAATTATTTAATATCAAATGTCCAATAGATAGTTTTGTTAAACTGTCTCATGAATTGTTTTTTTTTTTTTTTTATTTTGTTTTCTACAGCTTGTTTCAGTCAAGATCCAATTAGGGGCCAAATATTTGTAGATGGTTTATTGAGCTTTTAAGTATTTTTTCATCTGTAGGTTAATCCCTCCATTTGTGAGGATCTTAGGGAGGACTGTTATTTCCCCAGTGTTGCCTCTTAAGGCTTAGACCCTAATTTCTTACTGATGAAAATAAAGGGCATCTTGGAATATGAGAGCAAAATATATACCTACCTTAGTATGAAGGAACTGTTCCTGGGGACACCAGGAGCTTGGAGTGAAAAAAGGGCCTAAATATGCTCAAAATCCAAGCCATTAAAAAAAAAAAAAAAAAGGCAAGACTGGACTTTTTAATTTAATTTAATTTTTATTTATTTATTTTTGAGATGGAGTCTCGCTCTGTTTACCCAGGCACTGGAGTGCAGTGGCATGATCTCAGCTCACTGCAACCTCCGCCCCCCAGGTTCAAGCAGTTCTCCTGTCTCAGCCTCTCCTGTAGCTGAGATTACAGGTGCCTGCCACTGCACCCAGCTAATTTCTTTATTTTCAGTAGAGATGGGGTTTTACCATATCGGTCAGGCTGGTCTCTAACTCCTGACCTCAGGTTATCCACCCGCCTCGGCCTCCCAAAGTGCTGAGATTATTGGCGTGAGCCATTGCCCCCCGTGACTTTTCATTTAACAGAACTCTTTACAAACCTCTCCTTGTTACCATGCCCTTTTCCTTTTGTTACTGGAATCAGAATCATAGTCCCATAAATTTATAAAATATTACTTTAGCTGTCTCTGGAGAAGTAAATGTGGTTTTTCCTAGTTCAAGTAGTACCTCTACCCAAAAGATATATTTCATAGAAAACACTTTATTGTGGAACTACTGAAAATGGCAGTGTCCACACTTATTTCACCCTGGCCAAGACCTCTCAGTTTAAAGCCTCTCACTACCATGTGACTTCATTTTAAAACCCCAAACCAGGAAGCTAATCTAACAGTAGGATAAAATCTGGAATTGAGACCATTCTGGAAGGTTGTGAATATACAGTTACCAGAATTGAAACCCATGTCGTTCTTCACTGGTTATATTCCACTACCCCGAGGCATTTAGTGTGCAGGCCTAACCATGTGAGATTTTATGCACAGACAAGTTAGACTAGCCAGGTCTCACCTGCAGGACTGGAAGCTGGAAACTAGGAAGACTCTCCAGTGTGGTTCTGCTCTCCCTCTGAGCTGCAGGATAGAATGGAACAGTGAAAGATGACTTCCTTGGGCAGTTTCTCAGCGGTGTTACTTGTGGGTCAGGGTAACGAAGCAGTTCTTAAAGGAACACTACTCAGAAGGGAAACACAAATTTTTTTTTTTTTTTTTTTTTTGAGACGGAGTCTCGCTCTGTAGCCCGGGCGGGAGTGCAGTGGCCGGATCTCAGCCCACTGCAAGCTCTGCCTCCCGGGTTTACGCCACTCTCCTGCCTCAGCCTCCCGAGTAACTGGGACTACAGGCGCCCGCCACATCGCCCGGCTAGTTTTTTTGTATTTTTTTAGTAGAGACAGGGTTTCACCGTTTTAGCCAGGATGGTCTCGATCTCCTGACCTCATGATCCACCCATCTTGGCCTCCCAAAGTGCTGGGATTACAGGCTTGAGCCACCGCGCCCGGCCGGAAACACAATTATTAATTTAAGAAATGGGTTATAAAGTCTGTTCTTCTCCTGTGAGGACCAGGTACTGGCAGAGGTCTGAGATTTAACTATGAGTGGAAAGATAGGCAATATAAAGATTTAGGTGAGCTATGGAAGATGGCAGCCTCTTAACAAGAGGACTGGTAGTACCACCTTTACTGAAAAAGATGCGGAAAAGAATGGATATTGGTCTTATAATCCTCAGAACTAAGTGCCCAGCATTTTCAATATAGGGACTTTTGAGAAGCCAGTTTAATCCTACAGGCCAACCTTCTGGCTAAACAGTAGGACTTGACTGGTGACAGGATGAGTGCTAATCAGGCAAAACCCAGAGTTTCCCTTCACTCTGAAGAAAATGGGATGGCTCTTAAAGAATATTAAGGAGCCAACTAGAGACAATGCTCTTTGGGGGGCAAACTTCAACATCTTGTCATCTTGAAAATCTTCAGTTTAGTATATGTGTCTATAGTTGAAGCTCCATTCCTTTAGAAATGTTATTTAACTTACCAAAATTGTTGGGGGTGAGGACTCTTGTGTGGCCTGAATGCCCATTTGGGGATGGTCTGAAAGAAAAAATCCCCTGTCCAGAGGAGGCAGATGAAGGTCTAAGGAAAGGAAATAAAAGCATCAGCAGAGAAAAGGAAAGGTAAAAGTAAAAATAAAAAGCATATGTAATGGAAGAGCCTATACAGTTAGGCCAGAGAGGAAAAAAATCCCCTGCTTGCAACTGAGGATAATTTTTTTGTTTTTGGAGACAGGGTCTCACTCTGTTACCCAGGTTGGAGTGCAGTGGTATAATCATGGCTCACTGCAGCCTTGACTTCCTAAACTCAAGCAATCCTCCCGTCTTAGCCTCCCAAGTAGTGGGGACCACCAGCATACACCCACTAAGCCCGGGTAATTAGGTCTCACTTTGTTGCTCAGGCTGGTCTCCAACACCTGGGCTTAAACAATCCTCCCACCTTGGGCTCCCTAAGTGCTGGAATTACAGGTGGGAGCCACTACCTGGCCAAAATACAGTAATTTGGATGTATATTAAACACAGTGCTATCCAACTTCCTTTTTGCTTATAAGGCACATTATAAACTTCAGTGGTACAAGCCAGTGGAGAAGTAACCCTAAGACTGCTGGCAGAGTTTTTTTTGTTTGTTTTTTTGAGACATTGTCTCACTCTGTCACCCAGGCTACAGGGCAGTGATACTATCTCAGCTCACTGCAACCTCCACCTCCCAGATTCAGCAATTCTCCTGTCTCAGCCTCCTGAGTAGCTGGGATTACAGGCATTTGCCACCACTCCCAGCTAATTTTTGTACTTTTAGTAGAGACAGGGTTTCGCCATGTTGGCCATGCTGGTCTCGAACTCCTGACCTCACGTGATCCACCCTCCTTGGCCTCCCAAAGTGCTGGGATTACAGGCGTGAGCCACTGCACCAAGCCTGCTGGCAGAGTTTAAGTATGAACACATCCCAAGAAAAAGGAAGCACAGTGTTACTCACCTATAAGATAGGTTGTGAGTTGAAGCTGGTGAAGGGGTTTCTGGAAAGCATAAAAATAAGCCTATGAGATCATCTATGAACTGAAGAAGAGATTCAGGTATACTTGGGGCCAGGGCAAAGGAAATGGAGATAAAAGATTTTTAGTATATACGTTAGGGTTGGGGGCTAATGCCAAGTGAAAAAGCTCACAAATGACATAGCAGTATCTCTTATAGGTGCTTTCCTTTCCCTTTCATGAGTCTGTGGACTGAGATCCCTCACTGCCTTCATGTGCTCTAATGTATCTGTGCCTTGGCTTCCCCTCTAAGATGGAAATCACCAGAAAGAATGGGTAAAGACAAAAATTAGTTATGAGTGACATCAACAAAAATGGCAGAGCAAAGACCTCCAAAAATTTCCTCCTCCATAAAAGCAATGAGAAAATTGGCATAATGGTCAGAATCAACTTCTTCAGAAATCTGGGAATTAACAAAGGACTTGTAGTAATCTGGAGACTGTTTATTCAAGAAAAATAGCAGAATGTTAGTAAAAACAGCAAGGTTTATGGCATTTTAACTTGCTTTATTGCCATTTCTCCTTCTCTGGCTCCATGGTAGTCTTGAAAACCAACAGAGCACACTCATGGTGAAAACCAACAGTCTAGCAGTCACTAGAGGGGATGGAACAGGGTTGGAGCTTTTTGAAGGACTCATTCCCAGAGAACTGTTATTATTTGACCTGTCTAGTGGTTCCCTGGAAGACCCCACTTTCAAGGTTGTCTTTATTTGACAGCACCAGGATTTGGAGCTCAAGTTCACCAGGACTTGGAGCTCAGAGCTTACCAAGTGCAGAAAAACCTTTCTCCAGTCTGTTGAAAACAATTAGAAGCACTTGTTTGGCTGCCTAAGGAGATAAATATCAGCTGGGACAAACACAAGGCTAATCAAAAAGCATGACATATAGAAAACAAATAACAAAATGCAGAAGTCAGTCCTTCCTTATCTGTAATTACATTAAATGTAAATGAATTAAAAGGCAGAAACTGGCAGAACAGATGAAAGAAAAAACAAGTCCAACTATACACAGTCTACAAGAGACTCACTTTGGATTCAAAGATGCATATAGGTTGAAAGGAGAAGGATGAAAAAATATATTCCATGCAAAAAACAGTGAACAAAAGAGTGGCTATACTAATATCAGACAAAATAGACTTTAAGACAAAATTGTTGGGCCGAGCATCGTGGCTCATGCCTGTAATCCCAGCACTTTGGGAGGCCAAAGCGGGCAGATCACTTGAGGCCAGGAGTTCGAGACCAGCCTAGCCAATATGGTGAAACCTCGTCTCTACTAAAAATACAAAAATTAGCCAGGCGTGGTGGCACATGCCTGTAATCCCAGCTACTCAATAGTCTGAGGCACGAGAATCGCTTGAAGCTGGGAGGAGGAGGTTGCAGTGAGCCGAGATTTTGCCACTGCACTCCAGCCAAGAGGAGAGTGAGACTCTGTCTCAAAAAAAAAAAAAAAAAAAAATGGTTACAAGAGACAAAGGCATTAAATAATGATAAAGGGGTCCATTTATCAAGAAGAGAAACATTTATATATGCATCTAACAATAGAGTCCTAAAATACATTAAGCAAAAATTGAGAATTGAAGAGAAAATAAGACAATTTGACAATAATAAGGACTGGCATGGTTGCTCATGCCTATAATCCCAGCACTTTGGGAGCTGAGGCAGGAGTATCGCTTGAGCCCAGGAATTTGAGACCAGCCAGAGCAGAACAGGCAGACCTCATCTCTACAAAGACATGAAAATTGAAATAAAAAAATCTAGCCAGGTGTGGTGGCACATGCCTTTTGTTCTAGCTACTCAGTTCTAGCTGAAGTGGGACTATCGCTTGAGCGTGGGAGGTGGAGGCTGCAGTGAGCCACAGTTGTGCCACTACACTCCAGCATCAGCAACAGAGTGAGACTCTGTCTCAAAAAAACAAGAAAACAAAAAACCAAAAACCACAATAATAGTTGTTGACTTTAATACCCCACTTTCAATAATGGACAGAACAACTGGACTGGATCAGCAAGGAAGGAAACAGAAACGTACTAATTGAGCAACACGATATACTAACTAAACCTAGCAGACTCTATAGAATACACCACCCAAAAATAGTAGAATATACATTCTTCCCACATACACATGGAGCATTCTCCAGGATAGACCACATGTTACGTCATAAATTTAAAAGGATTTAAATTACTGAAAGTCAAAATCTATAACAGGAGGAAATTTGGGAACTTCACATATATGTAGATATTAAACAACACATTGATAAACAACCAATGGGTCCAAAAAACAAAAATCATGAGGGACATTAAAAAATACTTTGGAATGGGATCGGGCGTGGTGGCTCATTCCTGTAATCCCAGCACTTTGGGAGGCTGAGGTGGGCAGATCACCTGACGTGAGGAGTTGGAGACTAGCCTGATCAACATGGTGAATCCCCATCTCTACTAAAAATACAAAAATTAGCCAAGTGTGGTGGTGTGAGCTTGTAGTCCCAGCTACTTGGGAGGCTGAACCCAGGAGGTGGAGGTGTCAGTGAGCTGAGAAGGCACCACTGCACTCCAGTCTGGGTGACAGAGTGAGACTCCATCTCAAAAAACAAACAAACAAACAAACAAACAAACAAACTTTGGAATGAATGAAAACAAAACACAGCATGCCAAATGTTATAGGATGCAGTGAAAGCAGTGCTACAGTGAAATTTATGACTGGAAACATCAACAGTAAAAAAGATCTCAGATCAATAATTGAACCTTCCACCTTAAGAAACTAGAAAAAGAACTAAATCCAAAATAACGAGAGGGAAGGAAACTGGCTAAACCAGAAGTAAATGAAACAGAAAATAGAAAAAATAATACAGACTCTCAACAAAACGAATTCTTTGAAATGATTGACCAAAAAAAAAAAAAAAAAAAAAAAGAGGAAAAGACTCAAATTACTACAATTAAGAATAAAAAAGAGAACATTGTTGTTACTAACCTGAGAGAAATAAATTGTCTAGAACATCTATGTTTTTCAAAGGAGTGGGAGATTTCAAATGTGGGAGATTTAGTGGGAGACTATTTGGAGAATTAAAAAAAAAAAAAGATATTTGGGAATTTCAAATTATTTCTTGTGAAAGTCCTCTCTGATACGTATTCTTTAGGTACTGGTTAATGCCTTTGAAAATAGTAACAACAGTAATAATTTTAAGGGGTTTTAGGTAAGAAATTAAGTAAGCAGACCCAAAATATTCCTTCACTGGAATATTTTTATGCTTAAAACACAGCAAAGAAGCCAGATACCCTTCAGGCCAACAATCGGCATCTTCTGAACCTTCTTTTTATACTTAGCTTATAATGCCATCTTGTGGCAATTCAAAAAAATCCAAGTCAATTTTACTGAAAAGTTACCCTCCATCTCCTAACCAGAGGTTTTCAATGACTTTCTATCACTCAAATCTTTATTTTCCCCTTATTAGTTGGAAAACAAAAATATCATTATTTGAAAAATTTGTAATATATGTATGGATACATGGAATCACTGTCTGGAAAAAAACAAGTGAAATGGCATTATATTATGCATAGAAAACCAGAAGTCTGCAGATCTCTGCATACAGTAGGTTGATTTCTGACACCCTTTCCCCCCCACCTCACCATTATAAGAGTCTCTGGGAGTTCTCCGTCCCTGCAGACCTCTGCCTCCCTGATAGACAAATAATAAGCATCAATTAATAAATATATCTCAGTTATCTGGCTTCCCTATTCCCTATTTATCTATAGCTACACATTCAAGCATATATTGTTCTACTACAGTGGGCATACTAGTCTAAGAAAGATCCATACTTCACTCCTTCCAAAATGAACACTATGGACATTGTTGATTCAGTCCTTAAACACTTTCACTATTTCCACCCCTATTTATTCTCTGTCATTTCTAACATCAGGTGTCCATTGCCAGAAGAAAATAGGGTCCAGTAAGACATCAGATAATTTATGCCAAAACCAATATAAATTTAAGCTCTTGATAAACCTTTGCTTTCATTTAGCATTAGAAACTTCAATCTGAAAGATAAGGTGAACATTACTTACTTGTCCCAAGCTACCAAAGCCAGCCTCTCTATAAGGAATAGATTCCGCTGAGGAGGACCGACTGTATAAGGTGAAACAAAAAGAAAAAAAAGGCAAAAACCTAGTTTTACTTGTTATTGTTGTTGTTTTTGTGTTTTTGTGTTTTTCAGACAGAGTCTCGCCCTGTTGCCCAGGCTGGAGCATAATGGCATAAGCTTAGCTCACTGCAACCTCCACATCCTGGGTTCAAGTGATTCTCATGCCTCAGCCTCCCAAGTAGCTAGGACTACAGGCATGCACCACCATGCCTGGCTAACTTTTGTATTTTTAGTAGAGACTGGGTTTCACCATGTTGGCCAGGGTGGTCTCAAACTCTTGACCTCAAGTGATCCACTCGCCTTGGCCTCCCAAAGTGCTAGGATTACAAGCGTGAGCTACTGTGCCCAGCCTCAAAAAACCTAGCTTTATATGTTGTTAAAACACAGAACACTTGTTTTTTGGGGAAGAGCCATATGCCACTAATAGAAAGTCTCTGAAGCTGGATTGATGTGAGGAAAACACTTTCCCCTTCTAGTTCTGAGAGACTTCCTCTTGGCTCCCAGAAGGAGGGATTCCCTGACTTTGACACACATGGCCACCTTGGCACAAAAGTCTTGTGGTATTAAAAAACAAATTCGTTTTTATGTCCTCTTCTCCCTTTCCATCTTTCAGCATAGACTTAAATCCCTTAAGCCCAGACATCTGTTGAGACCTGACCCCCAGTCATTGATTATCAGTTTGTCAGGCAATCTGGACTTTCCAGTGTTGCCACTGAGATGGCATCTGTCAAAAGAGCAGTGTTTCCATTTCTAGATTGTGGATCTTCAGATAAATTCTGCCATTTTCATTTCACTTCCTGAAAGTCAGGGTTGGCTTGTGAAAAGTTGTTAAACAGTATGCTAAATGTGAAACGTCAACCCTCACTCTAAACTTTCCCTGTTCAGAGCATGAGATGAAGATTTCATTGGGATTTATAGTGGCTTTCTGATTTTTGGTAGTCCATTGAAGAAGGAAATTTGAAAGTTGTTGTATACTGCTAATGATTGTCTGCCCATGTCCTGCCTGAAATACCATGATCGTTTATGGATAGTATCTTTAATAAAGCTGGATACAGTGTGGCATGGGAAAAAAAAACAAACCCTAGCTTTAAACTTCTACATAGACCTAAAATTTCATCAGTCCCAATCTGAGCTACAACTAGGTATTTCTTTTATCTTCCAACTTTTGCCAACAGTTTTAATGTTGCTGCGTAGGCTTACCTGACCACTTGACTGCTATGCTGGAAACTGGGTCGTGGGGTAACTGAAAGAGAATAAACTACAGAATAAAAAGTTGCCATCAATCGTGCACCTGCCTTGCCTGGCCAATTTGTTGTGCGTGGTTATCGGTGATATAATGTTTTCATATTATACATAAAGTTAGGAAGACCACATTATTGTCTCTGAGAGGAAACCATCTTCTACATAAGGAAAGGATATTCATCTCACACAGATATTTAGGGGAAAAATATTCTCTACCTGACTGCGATGGGGAAGTAATGCCCACTGGTCGAGGTGTGGTTGACCTGCAAGGAAACAAAAAGAGGTGGCTCTAATCTCTCTGGGCAGAGGTTAAGTGCAACTTTAGAGAATCAATCAGATCACTGTTTATAGAAATAATAGCTTCCTCTCTGAGCACAAACTGCTTACTCTCATGTATCATAGGTAGCATCCTGAAATATGGAAGCAAAGTTTCCACATAAAACCCGTTGCTTTCCAACTCCCTAATTGGAGTTTTCTCCACCTCTGTGTTGCCTATAATAGAAGCTTTAAAGTACACCTTTCTTACCTCCTCAGTGCCTTATCAAGTACTCTCAACCATACATCTATCCACCCATTCATACATCCCTCCATTGTCTCATCTACTAGAAAAAGTCTCATCTCATCAACTAGAAAAAGAACTAAACCCAAAATAACCAGAAAGAAGGATGCCATCCAATGAGCATATATTTGGGTCTATATTTCCTAGATCCTGAGATTACAAAAATACCTAGAATAACTGAGAGGCTTACAGGCTAGTGGGAGAGATTAAAACAAAAATCAGAGCAGTGTTTAAGTGTTGTAATGGGCTTATCAGAAGAACAGAAGGACAAAACAACACTAGACTGTAACTTCTATGAATGTAGGGCCGTGTCTTTTTAATCCATAATGCAGGGTTGATATTAAAATATATATAAATATATATATACACACACACACATATATATATATATATATATATATATAGTTTTTTTTTCAATTGTTTGTTTTGAGACAGAGTCTCGCTCTGTCACCCAGGCTGGAGTGCAGTGGGCGATCTCCGCTCACTGCAAGCTCTGCCTCCCAGGTTCACACCATTCTCCTGCCTCAGCCTCCTGAGCAGCTGGGACTACAGGTGTCCGCCACCATGCCTGGCTAATTTTGTTTTTGTATTTTTAGTAGAGCCAGGGTTTCACCATGTTAGCCAGGATGGTTTCAATCTCCTGACTTCATGATCCACCTGCCTTGGCCTCCCAAAGTGCTGGAATTACAGGCTTGAGCCACCATGCCCGGCTGATACTAAAAATATGTTTAAGAGTTGGTAGAGCATATATATCACTAATTAGAAACTGGTAGCATATATCCAGCCCATAACATAGTACCTGATAAACAGTAGGCACTTAATATTTACTCAATAAATGAATAGACCATCTAATTCCACCTAATGCAGTCTTCACAGAGGAAATGACTGAGTTGAATTTTGAAGGATGAGTAGTGTAAAAAGTAAAGTAGTTTCCTCTTTAAAGCCTTTCCTCTTCGTCTAATTAGGAATAAACAGTAACTTCTCTTAAAAGCAAAATTTATTTAAAGACCTGTACTAACATTCTTAAATATCTGCTAGCCGTAATAAAGAAATCAATGTACTTTATGTTCTTAGCTCCCACAACTTAGCTTAAATATTTGCCCTGGCATGCTTACATTGGTCCAAGCAAGCGTTAGGTTATAGCCTGTTCCTTCCTTATTTGAAGGTGTTTTTACCTTTCTCAGCATTCCACAAGTTACTTCCTCCTTCCTTGGTTCTCCTCTACCTTTGCCTCTTTTAAAAAGTTCTAAGTTGTTAGCCAATCGGAACACATACAGAATGTGAGGTCCCGTTCCAGCCAATGGAAACCGGACACAGCAGTACGGTAGATGCGTCAGGTTATAAATGACCCTGTCTCCTTTGTTTAGTGTAATCTCGTGGCAAAACTGCTGGCGAGTGTACCCTTTCTGCAGGAAGTAAAAATGTCCTTGCTGAGTAAATTAAATTTATGTTCAAATGCTATTTCTTTATGGCACTGGGGAACCAGCATTTCAAACGGTAGGATTTCATAAGATGACCGTCAAGGGTGAACATTACAATTAAGATTTTACTTCGGCACTTTCAATAACTCTTTCTTGCAGAAGTGAAAGCCAAATGCATTAACCATTTTCTCTCTCTGAGTTCACACAGCCAGGAGTCAAGAAAGAACAGGAATTTTCAGGGGGTTGGGTTAGTATGGAAGCTGATAAAACTGACCTGCTTCCTTGGTACCGACTTGGAGATTCCTATAGGTGAAAAAACCAGGAGTGAAGAAGGCTACAACTGAGGATCCTAATCAACAGATCTTCAATCTTACTTGCTAGCTAACTAAGCTCAGTGCCCCTTAGTCATGGTTGCTAAGATTCCCAGTAAGAGGAAAAGTAGCAGCAGTATTTCCTTAGGATATTATTAGCTTTGAGGGGATAAAATTTTAGTTCTCTGTAAGAGTGCATAGGGAATCCCATAGACTAACATAAGTGGGGAGATACGGAGTCTCTGGGGAGAGAAAGGAAAATGACACACTACAATGTGCTAGAATAATTACAGGAGTGGGATCAATAGGAAAATTATATAACTACACAGAATATTCTTAGGAAGAAAAACTATTTAGGAAGTAAAGTATGATGCAGAGGAAGGGTCCTGAAGTGTCTTGAGTTTCTCGAAGAGAAATTTTTAAGTTGCAACAGCTGTCTCTTCTGTAAGAGAACTTTCCAACTGGTAGGTCATGACTCACTGATGTTCAGGAATGGGTTACAAGTGTGCTGTAAGTTGATCCTTTCAGTCCCCCAAGGTCTGCTGAGACCTCATCCATTTACTGTAGTGTGCTTATTGTACAAATATCAATTTCTGTGTGTGCCATGATGAGAAAAAGATTAGGAAACACTATTCTATATAATCAGCTAGATAGATGAGAAAAGTAACAGAGAAAATAATAATAAGGAAAATCTATCTCATTCACCTTTAGAATGGCTAGAAATTTCTTCAGTTCTCCATTCTCCTTCCTTAAGACTGACAATTCTCTAGGCAAAAGATGGAACCAATCAGCTGCAGCAAATCAGGGATTAAAAACCTGATTTTTTTTTATCATTATAACTATTAACATTTAGTTAATACTTATTGAGAAATACTTGCAACTATACAAGCTATTTCTATCAGGAATTTGGTGATTCAAGGAGACAATGGCAGGGTTTTGATAATGAGAACAATTAGGTGGACAAAATAAGCAATTACTTGGTATGATTTCATGGGAATTTGCAAAGAATTCCATTTCCTCTTCCCACACACACACACCCCTCGCCTGCTGATGTCTAAAAATTTTTATCAAGGATTCCATCTTGTGGTTGCTTTGGCAGCACATACACTAAAATTGGAACAATACAGAGAAGATTAACATGGCCCCCAAAGAAAGTTAACATGTAAATGCTTGAAGCATTCCATAAAAAAAAAAATAATAATAATAATAATAATAATAAACTTTGAAAGAAGAGAAAAAAGGATTCCAGACCAGCTTGGACAATATGGAGAGACTCCTCTCGACAACAAAAAAAAATATAAAAATTAGCCAGGCATGGTGGCGTGCACTTGTAGTCCCAGCTACTTGGGAGGCTGAGGTGGGAGGATCACTTGAGCCCAGGAGATTGAGGCTACAAGGAGTGTTATCAGTGTGAATCAGCTATATCTGACTTCTCAAGGAAGCAGGGGTTTTTTTTGTTTTAGTTTTTGAGACAGTGTCTCACTTTTTCACCCAGGCTGGAGTGTAGTGGTGTGATCATAGCTCACTGTAACTCAGACTCCTGGGCTCAAAGGATCCTCCAGCCTCAGCCCAAGTAGCTGGGACTACAGGTGTGAACCACCATGTCTGGCTAATTTTTTATTTAAAAACTTTTTTTGTTTTTAGAGTCTCGCTATGTTGCCCAGGCTGGCCTTCTCCTGGCCTCAAGTGATCCTCCTGCTTCGGCCACCCAAAGTGTTGGGATTACAGGTGTGAGCCACTGCACCTGGCCTGGGAAACAGTTTTTGATACCGGGAAATAGAAGAGGAAAACTATAAAGTGAGGAGAGCCTCTGGAGGGAAGAAAGAAAAAAATGGAGATTCAGGGGATCAAAAATTCTATACCCGATTTTCCCAAACAAACAAATACATATGGAGCAATTTCCAGGCTTAGCAAACACAAGGAAATAAGGACTGTCACTTCTTAGAAAGAAAAAAAAAAGCTCTCTTGTGATTTGATATGTTACTTACTTGTCCTGGCTGACCAGTGCCTGCTGTGCCTCCTGCATGGCTGTTTCTAACTTTGTAATTCTATGCTTATAAAAGGCGATGAGGAGATCTGTTTGTTTCTTCTGGAAACTCCACACCTATTAGGGAAAAACAAGCCTTTGACATACTCTTCCATAACTCCTTTCCCTTCACTTCTGGCAACAAAGGGAAAGCCATCAAATCATACTTTATTATACTGCTCATTTTCTTCTAGAACATCTGGCCTAATAAACAACGTCCCAGAACTAGAGAGCTCAGCACTTATTTCCAGGACACTAGCCTTCTAGTGTCGTTTTTTTTTTTCTTTTTTTTTTTTTTTTTTGAGACAGAGTTTCGCTATTGTTGCCCAGGCCGGAGTACAATGGTGTGATCTCGGCTCACCATAACCTCTGCCTCCCAGGTTCAAGCTATTCTCCTGCCTCAGTCTCCCGAGTAGCTGGGATTACAGGCATGTGCTACCACACCCAGCTAATTTTGTATTTTTAGTAGAGACAGGGCTTCTCCATGTTGGTCAGGCTAGTCTCAAATTCCCAACCTCAGGTGATCTGCCCACCTCAGCCTCCCAAAGTGTTGGGATTACAGGTGTGAGCCACCACACCCGGCCCCTTCTACTATCTTAATGAGAATATTCTACCATAGCAGAATGACCCTTTAAAAATATAGTTTTTCATCCCGTGCAAGAAGAGAGATTTTTTTAAAAACTGTTTTTCAAGCTTAGAATTGGTTCTAACTTGTCAACTATTAGTTTGGATCAGCTTCCACATTCATAGCTATTACAGAGCCTTGGTGACCAATTTACTTTCCCTAAAGACACCTACACAGAGTCACCTGCAGGCTGCTTATGCTGCTACAGGAAAGGGTGGAGAGGCACAGAAGGAGACTAACTATGCTTGAATTTTTTTTCTGGGCATGCACACATAATTTTATCTTTTGCCTCACTTTACCATTTGCTATACTAATGTGTCTATCATGGGATTGCTGAATCGGATCAAAAGTTAATATTTAGAAAGTGTTTTAGCTTTGTCAGGCTCTACTTTTGAGTACACAGCAGTATTTATGTCTCATCTGCTTCCTTCCTGTTCAGACTATTAAACCCTCTTTTGTCTAGGGTCCTTTCCTAGATCTTGGTACCCTTCTCATAAACTTTTTGCTCTCACTCAATTTTCAAATTGCTATTGCCACCTTACTTAAGAGTTGTACTTAAGAGTTTCCTTTCTACTTAAAGGTAAACTAAACTAGTTCTAGATAGATAAGAATTTACTCTAGTCTATTTTTTTAAACCCTCATTTTAAATAAAACCAATATGTTTATTTTAAGCTGTGAAAAGAAAATGTTTATTTTAAGCCAGGCATGGTGATCACGCCTATAATCTCAGAGACTCAGGAAGCCAAGGCTAAGGCAGGAGGATTGCTTAACGATAGGAATTTGAGACCAGCCTAAGCAACATAGCAAGACCTTGTCTCTACGAAAAATAATTTCATTTATTTATTTATTTATTTATTTATATTTTATTGTTATACTTTAAGTTCTAGGGTACGTGTTCATAACGTGCAGGTTTGTTACATATGTATACTTGTGCCATGTTGGTGTGCTGCACCCATCAACTCGTCAGCACCCATCAATTCGTCATTTATATCAGGTATAGCTCCCAATGCAATCCCTCCCCCCTCCCCCGCCATGATAGGCCCCGATGTGTGATGTTCCCCTTCCCGAGTTCAAGTGATCTCATTGTTCAGTTCCCACCTATGAGTGAGAACATGCGGTGTTTGGTTTTCTGTTCTTGTGATAGTTTGCTAAGAATGATGGCTTCCAGCTGCATCCATGTCCCTACAAAGGACGCAAACTCATCCTTTTTTATGGCTGCATAATATTCCATGGTGTATATGTGCCACATTTTCTTAATCTAGTCTGTCACAGATGAACATTTGGGTTGATTCCAAGACTTTGCTATTGTGAATAGTGCCGCAATAAACATACATGTGCATGTGTCTTTATAGCAGCATGATTTATAATCCTTTGGGTATATACCCAGTAGTGGGATGGCTGGGTCATATGGTACATCTAGATCTAGATCCTTGAGGAATCACCACACTGTTTTCCATAATGGTTGAACTAGTTTACAATCCCACCAACAGTGTAAAAGTGTTCCTACTTCTCCACATCCTCTCCAGCACCTGTTGTTTCCTGACTTTTTAATGATTGCCATTCTAACTGGTGTGAGATGGTATCTCATTGTGGTTTTGATTTGCATTTCTCTGATGGCCCGTGATGATGAGCATTTTTTCATGTGTATTTATTTATTTTTTGAGACGGAGTCTCGCTCTGTCGCCCGGGCTGGAGTGCAGTGGCCGGATCTCAGCTCACTGCAAGCTCCGCCTCCCGGGTTCACGCCATTCTCCTGCCTCAGCCTCCCAAGTAGCTGGGACTACAGACGCCCGCCACCTCGCCCGGCTAGCTTTTTGTATTTTTTAGTAGAGACGGGGTTTCACCATGTTAGCCAGGATGGTCTCGATCTCCTGACCTCATGATCCGCCCGTCTCGGCCTCCCAAAGTGCTGGGATTACAGGCTTGAGCCACCGCGCCCGGCCTATTTATTTAATTTAATTTAATTTAATTTTTTTTGAGACTGAGTCTCGCTCTGTTGCCAAGGCTAGAGTGCAGTGGCACGATCTCAGCTCACTGCAACCTCCGCCACCCAGGTTCAAGCGATTATCCTCCCTCAGTCGCCTGAGTAGCTGGGACTACAGGCGCCCGCCACCACTCCTGGCTAATATTTGTACTTTTAATGGAGATGGAGTTTCACCATGTTGGTCAGGATGGTCTCGAACTCCTGACCTCTTGATCTGCCCACCTCAGCCTCCCAAAGTGCTGGGATTACAGGCATGAGCCACTGTGCCCGGCCAAAAAATAATTTTAAAATTTTAGCCCGGCGTGATGGTACATGCCTGTAATCTCAACTACTTGAGAGGCTGAAGTGAGTGGACTGCTTGAACCCAGGAGTTCGAGGCTGCAGGGAGCCATGATTGTGCCTCTGCACTGCAGTCTGGGCAACAGAGCAAGAGCCCAACTTAAAAAAATTATTTTAGAAAATTTGAATAGTGGAGGCCAGGCATGGTGGCTCATGCCTGTAATCCCAGCACTTTGGGAGACCAAGGTGGGCAGATCACTTGAGGTCAGGAGTTCGAGACCAGCCTGGCCAATATGGCGAAACCCCGTCTCTACTAAAAATGCAAAAATTAGCCGGGCATGGTGGTGTGCACCTGAAATTCCAGCTAATGGAGAGGCTGAGGCAGGAGAATCACTTGAACCCAGAAGGTGGAGGTTGCAGTGAGCCAAGATCGTGCCACTGCACTCCAGCCTGGGCAACAGGGTGAGACCCCATCTCAAAAAAAAAAAAAAAAAAATTGAACAGTGGAGAAGCAGAATAAAAGTTACTCTGAATCCTGGGAATTACCTAAAATGGCAGGGGTAGGGGTGAGAAGCAACAGAGATAAAGCTATATAATAGACAGCCAAATCACAATGTTAGTATCCCAAATATCCTAATCCTACCCTTGGGGTTAGTCGGAAGTAAAATTAAGTCAAAATCAGGCTAGCATCAAGAAAAGCCAAATCCTACCCTAGATTAGTTAGACATTACCAAGGGTCATAAGTGCACAAACAGACCCCACTGTGGAACTCCAGGGAGCCAGACTGGATTATGGGAAGGTCTTTTGCCAGGCCTAAGCAGACCTACTTTGTCTACTTGTCCCAAAAAACTGATCATTCCAAGAAGAAGAAAGACCAGTCCAGAAAACAACCAGCAAGGAGTATTAAAGAATAAGTGATTTTGCCTGATACCAGGGTACAAATGTTTAGCCTATATCAAACACATTCACTGAAGAAGATTCTAAAATCTAACTCAGTAATGTACAGTACTCAAAAAACAGTAACTCAGTACAGTACTTAAAAAAATTACCAATAGTTAGCAATCCTTCAAATTCCTCAGCCTCATGAAAAGGTTGGTCTCTTTCCTTTCTCCAAAGAAGATTAACTTTTGCTTGCTCAATTGCTTTTTTAAAAATTTTAAAAATTTTTTTAGAAATGATAGCTTGCGGCCGGGCACGGTGGCTCAAGCCTGTAATCCCAGCACTTTGGGAGGCCGAGACGGGCGGATCACGAGGTCAGGAGATCGAGACCATCCTGGGTAACCCGGTGAAACTCCGTCTCTATTAAAAAAATACAAAAAAACTAGCCGGGCGAGGTGGTGGGCGCCTGTAGTCCCAGCTACTCCGGAGGCTGAGGCTGGAGAATGGCGTGAACCCGGGAGGCGGAGCTTGCAGTGAGCTGAGATCGGGCCATTGCACTCCAGCCTGGGCAACAGAGCAAGACTCCGTCTCAAAAAAAAAAAGAAATGATAGCTTGCTATATTGCCCAGACTGGTCTTGAACTCCTGGTCTCAAACAATCCTCCTGCCTTGGCCTCCCAATCACTTACTTTTTCTTAAAGGTGGGATTATTTTGTTAATATAGTAACACAGAGCTGATAATAAATAAAGTAGTTCTATTGATGATAACACTTAACATTGTCTGGATAATTCAAGTGTTAAATATTGTTTTATTGGAACATTGATACCAACATTTTATTGGTATGAAACTATTTAATTCTATACCCTGATTCCTTTCCTTTATCTCCATAATAGGACCAGGTAAGGATATAATGGTCTTCACGCTCTAGATTCCTACCATTTTACTATTGATAACGTGTCAAAATACAAAATTACAACAAATTTAATTTTTTTTTCTTTCTTTTTTTTTGAGACGGAGTTTCGCTCTTGTTGCCCAGGCTGCAGTGCAATGGCGCAATCCCGGCTCACAACCACCTCCAACTCCCGGGTTCAAGCCATTCTCCTGCCTCAGGCTCCAGAGTAGATGGGATTACAGGCATGCACCACCACACCTGGCTAATTTTGTATTTTTAGTAGAGACGGGGTTTCTCCATGTTGGTCAGGCTGGTCTTGAACTCCGGACCTCAGGTGATCCGCCTGCCTCGGCCTCCCAAAGTGCTGGGATTACAGGTGTGAGCCACCGTGCCCAGCTAGTTTAAAGATTTTAACTGGCTTTGATTTGCAATTCTAGACTTGAGCAACACATTGTTCTAAAAAACAGAATGAGTGTTCCGATTAACTGAGAAGACAAGTTGGCTTTTTAGGCAGAAAAGGGCTGAAGAAAGCAGAAACAGAGAGCAAAAAGTGCATGGGTTGGTTCAAAGTTACTCTCCTTGTAAAGGTTAAAGCAGAGGGGACTTCTTTATTATGCCAGCTAAAATTGGCCTGTTTGGAGATTTACTTTTACCTCTCTCTCTCCTGATTTATTGGAAGATCAGATGAACTGTCAGCATGAGTAATTCCATTTTGGTTTGGACTGCTGGACCTAGTGCAGAAACTCAATCCAAACCAACAGCCTTGTATAAACTTTATTTTATATATGAAACATAATTTTTATTTTATATGCTTGAGAGAGTATATTAAAACTTCAGTTCTGCATTAGGTCCAACAAAAGGGTAGAAAGAGTAAAGGAGAAATAACTGAAAAATACTGAGAGAGGCACAGTGATGGAAGCAAAGGGGGAGCTTAGTAGGTTTACTACAATAAGACATTTTGGTCCAATGTGGGTTATTATAAACAAAACATTCCTGTTTGTTTATAAAAGTAGGCCAGGTGCAGTGGCTTATGCCTGTAATCTTACCACTTTGGGAAGCCAAGGTGGGCAGATCACTTGAACTCAGGAGTTTGAGACCTGCCTGGGCAACGTGGCAAAACGCTATCTCTACCAAAAGCACACACATACAAAAAAGTAATATATGCTTTGGAAATGAATATTAGTTTGATTATCATTTTTGTACTAAAGAAGGACTTTCCCAGTTCTTATTTTTATTTTGATAGAGATGGGGTACTGCTGTGTTGCCCAAACTGGTCTCAAATTTCTGGCCTCAGGTCATCCTCCAAGTGCTGGAATTACTGGAGTGAGCCACCATGCTCAGTCTTAGTTCTTTTTTTTTTTTTTTTTGAGACAGAGTTTTGCCCTGTCAACCAGGCTGTAGTGCAGGGGTTTGTTCACAGTTTACTGTAGGCTCAACCTCCCGGGCTCAAGTGATGCTCTCACTTGAGCCTCCCGAGTAGCTGGGACAACAGGTGCATGCCACCATACCCCTCTAATTTTTTAATTTTTTTTTTCTTAAGAGAAAGGGTCTCACTATGTTGCCCAGGCTGATCTCAAACTCCTGGGTTCTAGCAGTCCTCCCACTTCGGCCTCCCAAAGTGTTGGGATTATAGGCATGAGCCACTGTGCCTAGCCTTAGTTCTTATTTTTAAATGTCAGCATTTTTATTTAGTTGAAGATTTATTTTTGCATGCAATTTAATTTTTGAACATCTGTAAATAAGTCACCAAGTTTTAGAAATTCACTTTAAAGATATTGGTAAATTCACGATCTCTCTTTGACATTCAAAACCTATTAGTTTGCCTTATCTATCTTTTGTGAAACTCCCTCATTCCACAATATGAACAAGCAAGTCTTAGTATTTTTGAACTATATATCTGGATAATCATTCGCTTGATAAAAGGACATTTCTCTAAGTACTCCAACTAAAAAAATGAGAAACGATGACAGAATTGGAATTTTACAACTTCTAATGAATTAAGGATCTCTGCAAAGTTCATCAACGGCTACCCTCATACAAAATAAGAGACATAGACCATTAAGTACCTCTTGGTGGAATACGACACTGGAATAAAGTGGTCTTGCCTTACCTTCCCCTGCCACCAAACCAATGATGGTGATTAACCCTAAACCTACCTATCAATTTACAGGAAATAGAGGACAGAGGAACATATAAAATGACTCCATAGGTACAATAAACAAAATCCACACTGTGAACAACTCTGTAGGACAAAAGACCATTTTCTTCAATAATAACTTAAAAAGAAATGAGAGAAAACTTACAGTGTAAAAGAAACTTAAGAGACATAACCACTGAAATATATACCTTTATTGAAACTCAATTCAAAATGTGGGAACATTTTAAAACTGAGACAACTGGAGAAATGTGAATGCAGCCTGATTATTTGATAATATTATGAAATTGTTATTTTAGCATGATGTGGTTATATTTAAGAAAAAAGTTCCTATCTTTTAGAGATACACACTGAAATATTTACAGATTGAAATGATGTAATATCTGGTTTTGGCTTTAAAATAATCTGGGTGGGGGTGGCAAGAGGTATGGATGGAGGAAAATTAGCCATTCACCGATAATTGTTGAAGTGGAGTGATGGATGCATGGAAATGAAACCGTCCTCTTAGGGTTTAACAAGAATTACATGCTTGGTTCTGGACAGAAATATAGTTATAATTAAGGATTCATCAGGCTGCACTTTAGCACATTTCCTTTTAGCTGCGAAAGTCACGTCACACTAGATGCTGACCATTTGCCTCCTCATTGTTCTCATAAACAGAATATGACATTAGAATCATAAGGTTTTTGCTTAAAAGTTGCTTAAGATATTTTTCAGATCCTGAATTCCAGTGGAACAGCTGACACTAGTGAGTCTGAAGACCCCCACAGAGGAATCGAATCAGCATGAGAATGCAGTTTCTTTTTTTTTTTCCACCCTTTCATATTTTTATTGCATTCTTACTTTCTTCCTCCATTGCCATATCAGTTAAGAGGGCAAATAGTATTTCAAGAGACTGATAGAATATGTTCTGCACTCTGCTCATTTCATAGCTCTCTGGGGAACTGGGGTTTTTGTAAACTTTTATAATCACATTTTCGAGAATGCAGTTTCTTCATCTACCCTTCTCATGACTCCACCCTGCATTCTTTAACCAAGCAATGATCCCCACACCTTGGCTTACTACTCATCCAACCCTTTAAAAACCTCTAGCCTCGAACTCCTCCTGGAGGCAAATTTGAGGTTTCCTATCTCCTTGTTCAGCTGTCTTATGATTAAACCTCTTTCTCTGCTGCAACCCAGTGTCTTGGTGTACTAACTTGCCATGCACGGGGCAGTGAAACTGATATGGTTCAGAAATTAATTATATTATACATATGATTATACTCTTTTAGACATTTGAAATTATATGTGATAAAATCATAATAAACCTTTTTTTAATGGGCTGATTTTGAGGGGGATCTTTTGAACAGGGTGTGGTGTAAGAAATATATATACAGTCTTTGTCCCTGGTTCCTCACAGAGTTACTAAAACCCTTGGCATTTCCTGAGTGATAGGAGCATCTTTTGTTATTCATAACAAGCCCCTTTCAACCATACCTGAATTTGTGCTAATGAGGTGACCCTTGGTGGGGTCCTAGATGGCATCAAAATGGGGGCTTGTTGCCAGAGGAACCAAACACTGTTTGGAGGGTTGGGGTCCCAACCCTTCTTCCCACCCCACCCCCACCCCTGACAACCAGAGAAGAAAAAGGGGCTAGAGATTGAGTTCAATCGCCAACGACCAATTCTTTAATCAATCATGCCTATGCAATGGAACCTGCATAACAACTCCTGAACAAGGGAGTTCAGAGAGTTACCAAGTTGGTGAACACTTGGAGGTGCTGGGAGAGTAGTGCATCTGGAGAGGGTATGGAAGCTCTGCACCCCTCCTCACATACTTTGCATCTTTTCCATTTGACTATTCCCATGATGTATTGTTTTCTTTTCTTTTCTTTTCTTTTTTTGAGACACAGTCTTGCACTGTCACCCAGGCTGGAGTGCGGTGGCATGATCTTGGCTCACTGCAACCTCCGCCTCCCAGGTTCAAGTGATTCTCCTGCTTCAGCCTCCAGAGTAGCTGAAATTACAGGTGCCCGCCACCACACCCATCTACTTTTTGTATTTGTAGTAGAGGCAGGGTTTCACCATGTTGGCTAGGCTGGTCTCGAACTCCTGACCTCAGATGATCCACCCACCTCGGCCTCCCAAAGTGCTGGGATTACAGGTGTGAGCCACTGCACCTGGCCCCCATGTTGTATCTTTTATAATAAACTGGTAATAATAAGTAAAGTACTTTTCTGAGTTCTGTGAGTCATTCTAGCAAGTTATTGAAGCTTGGGGGAGCAGGAGGAAGTTCATGAGAATCCTCAAGTTTGTGGTTGGCCAGTCTGAAGTATTGTAGCCTAGGTACCCCATTTGTGGCTGGTGTCCAGAGTGGGGGCAGTCGTGTGAGGCTGAGCCCTAAACAAGTGAAGTATGACACTAAAACTCTAGGAATTAAGCGTTAGAATTGAATTGAATTGAATTGAATTGAATTGAATTGAATTGAATTGA
>NC_045439.1:123023812-123034855 GCF_002776525.5 Piliocolobus tephrosceles
GAATTGAATTGAATTGAATTGAATTGAATTGAATTGAATTGAATTGAATTGTTCCACACCTAGTTGGTGTCAGAGAACTGGTTGGTATCAGAAAATGTCTCACACAGGGGCAGAAAATATATAGTGCAAAGATTATATTTCATTTAGCAAAACTTTACTGAATACATTATGCCAGGCATAAGAACTGGAAATGCTAAGATGAACAGTATGGGTTCTTGTCTTTTAGTAGTGTCAAGGGAAAATATCTTGGACCCCCCCCAAATCACTAAGCTAAAGGGAAAAGTCAAGCTGGGAAGTGCTTAGGGCAAACCTGCCTCCCATTCTATTCAAAGTCACCCGTCTGCTCACTGAGATACATGCATATCTGATTGCCTCCTTTGGAGAGGCTAATCAGAAACTCAAAAGAAGGCAACCATTGGTCTCTTATCTACCTATGACCTAGAAGCCCTCTCCCACTTTGAGCTGTCCCACCTTTCCAGACCGAACCAATGTTCATCTTATATATGTTGATTGATGTCTCATGTCTCCCTAAAATGTATAAAACCAAACTGCACTCTGACCTTGGGCACATGTCGTCTGAACCTCCTGAGGCTGTGTCATGGGCACATGTCCTCAATCTTGGCAAAATAAACTTTCTAAATGAACTGAGACTCATCTCAGATTTTCCAGGTTCACAGTAGCTTATAGTCTAGTAGAAGAGACATTCTGACACATGAAGCAGTAAGTAAAACATTATGTTATATGCAGAACACAAGAATGTACAAGATATAGAGATAATAATTAAGAGGTAACTATTAATTCAGTTTTGTTTTTTTTTTTTTTTTTTTTTTTTTGAGACAGTCTCGCTCCATCACCCAGGCTGGAGTGCAGTGGCGCAATCTAGGCTCGCTGCAACCTCTGCCTCCCAGGTTCAAGCGATTCTCATGCCTCAGTCTCACAAGCAGCTGGGATTACAGGCACACACCACCACCACACCCAGCTACTTTTTTGTATTTTTAGTACAGATGGTGTTTCACCATATTGGCCAGGCTGATCTTGAACCCTCAACCTCAGGTGATCCACCCCCGTCAGCCTCCAAAAGTGCTGGGATTACAGGTGTGAGCCACCATGCCCAGCCTAACTTAGTCTTTAAAGTGTAGAAGTTGGGCGTTTCAGATATAAAGGTATGAAAGTATATGGTCTGTAAAAGAACTGTAAAGAACTAAATCTGCCTAATAGATTCAGTAATAAATAACCTTATGTAAAAACTTGTGTTTGTATATGAGATGTGAGGTGGTAGTTGTGATTGAAATTGGAGAGTTTAGGAGGAACCAGATCATTAAGGTAACTATGTATCACTCTGAGCAGTCTGAAATTTAGGTGATAGGAAGCCACCAAAAGATTTTGAAAAGGCAGTTACTTGTTCAGATTTGCGTGAAATAGATTATCGTGATGGCTCAGAGGGAACAGATTAGAGCAAAAAAGAACCCTAAAAATGCTTTCTTAGCAAAAGCAATTGGAGGATTGTTAGTAAGATGTCTGAAGTACCCACTCTGAATGAGAGCCACAGCAGCCCACCAGGCAGAGGGTTAAGTTTTGGGTTGCACAGTTTGTATGATCAAAGGAATACAACCTCACACTGGCCTAAGGTTCCTCCATCCCCTGCTCAGTAGTGATGAAGAATTCAACTACACTGTTTCGGAAGTCCTAAATACTGACAGCTTTTCCTTTTTGGGTAAAATAATATTAAACTAAATACAACTTTTCTTCAAAAGCGCCATTGAGTATCTCTTTTTAATTTCTCTATTTTTACCCAAGCTGGAGTACGGTGGTGCAATCATGGCTCACTGCAGCCTCAACCTCTTGGGATCAAGTGATCCTCCCACCTCAGCCTCCTGAGTAGCTGGGATTACAGGTGTGTGCCACCATGCCCACCTAATTTTTAAATTTTTTGTAGAGGTGGGGTTTCACTATGTTAGCCAAGCTAGTCTCAAACTCCCGGCCTCATGCAATCCTCCAACCTTGGCCTCCAAAGTGGTGTGAGCCACTGCGTCTGGCCCACTGAGTACCTCAGTTGTTCAAATTCTTAATTCAAATGAGGGATGGAGAAGCTCTGGTCTATTGATGAGATCAAATCTTGACCTGATTTTATTCCAACAGTATATGTAGCAATTATGTATGTATATATTAGCAAAAACATGTGACTTCAAAAATCCTTTAAAACATAAAATAGACCAATGGTCAGCAAACAACTGAACATGACCAGCTGTCTGGGTTTTTTTTTTGGTTTTTTTGGTTTTTTTTTTTTTTGTTTTTTTTTTTGAGACGGAGTATCACTCTGTCACCCAGGCTGGAGTGCAGTGGCGCGATCTCAGTCCACTGCAACCTCTGCCTCCTGGGTTCATGCCATTCTCCTACCTCAGCCTTCCCAGTAGCTGGAACTACAGGTGCCCGCCACCACGCCCAGCTAACTTTTTGTATTTTTAGTGGAGATGGGGTTTCACTGTGTTAGCCAGGATGGTCTTGATCTCCTGACCTCGTGATCCGCCAGCCTTGGCCTCCCAAAGTGCTGGGATTACAGGTGTGAGCCACCGTGCTGGGCTAGCTGTCTGTTTTGTAAATAAGTTTTATTGGAACATAATTATACCCATTTGCTTACATGCTGTCTATGGCTGCTTCCATGCTACAACAGCAGAGTTGGGTAGCTGCATCGGAAATTGTATGGCCTGCAAAGCTTAAAATATTTACTGGCCTGCTGTGGTCTGAATGTTTGTGTCCCACAAAATTCATTTGTTGACACTCAACTCTCAATGCAATAGTATTAAGAGATGAAGGCTTTAGGAGGTGATTATGTCCTGAAGGCTTTGCTCTTGTGAATGGGATTAGTGCCTTATAAATGGGATCAGTGCCTTATAAATAAAAAGAGGCTTGGGGGCCGGGCGTGGTGGTGCACCTGTAATCTCAGCACCTTGGGAGGCTGAGGTGAGCGGATCACGAGGTCAGGAATTCCAGACTAGCCTGACCAACATTGTGAAACCCCGTCTCTATTAAAAATACAAAAATTAGCCGGGCGTGGTGGCGCACACCTGTAATCCCAGCTACTCAGGAGGTGTAGGCAGGAGAATTGCTTGAACCCAGGAAGCAGAGGTTGCAGTGAGCCGAGATCGTGCCCCAGAGCACTCCCGCCTCAGCGACAGAGCGAGACTCCGTCTCAAACAAAAAAAAAAAAAAAAAGGCTTGGGGTTGGGCGCGGTGGCTCACGCCTGTAATTGCAGCACTTTGGGAGGCAGAGGCGGGCAGACTGCGTGAGCCCAGGGGCTCAAGACCAGCCTGGGCAACATGGTGAAACCCTGTATCTATTACAAAAAAAACAAAAACTAGCTGGGTGTGGTGACATGTGCTTGTAGTCCCAGCTACCTGAGAGGGTGAGGTGAGAGGATCACCTGAGCTCAAGAGGGCAAGGCTGCAGGGAGCCATGATTGCACCACTGGCCACAACCACACCACTGCACTCCAGCCTTTGTGACAGAATGAGACCCTGTCTCAAAAAAATAAGTAAAAAAGAAGCCTGTTTGCCACTTTTGCCATGTGAGGATGCAGCAAGAAGACATTACCTTGGGAGCAAAGAGTAAGCCCTTACCAGACACTGTATCTGTTGGGGCCTTGATGTTGAACTTCCCAGCCTCCAGAACTGTGAGAATTAAATTTCTGTTATTTAGAAATTAACCAGTCTGAGGTATTTTATTATAGCAGCCCAGACAGACTAAAACAGCTGCTAAGGATGTAAAACGCTACAGCCACTTGGGAAAACAGTCTGGCAGTTCCTAAAAAAGTTAAATATAGAGTTACCATTTGACCCAGAAATTCCACTCCTAGGTATATACCCAACAGAAATAAAAATATATGTCCATTAAAAACTTATACATAAATATTCCACAGCAATATTACTTATAATAGTCCCAAAGTAGGAACAACCCAAATGTCTATCAACTAATGAATGGCTAAGTAAAATGTATATCCATTTATATAATAGATTGTTATTTGGCCATAAAATGGAATGAAATATTAATAAAGTCCTAATAGATGCTACGACATGGATGAAACTCGAGAGCATTATACTTAGTGAATGCAGCAAGTCACAAAAGACCATACATTATATGATTCTATATTTATGTCCTGAACAGGCAAAACCATAGGAACAGAAAGTAAATTAGTGATCGCCTGGGGATGGGGAGGGTGGGAAGGGTTTGGGAAGTGCCTGCCAATAAGAACAGAGCTTCTTTCTGGGGTGAGATGAAAATGTTTGAAAATTAGGCAGTAGTGTTTGTGCAATTCTGTGGATGTATTAAAAACCATGGAATTGCATACTTTAAAAGGGTAAATTTTATGGTATGTTAATTACATCTCAATAAAGCTGTTATTAAAAAAGTAGGTGATTGCATGAAAACTAGTGGACCTAAAAAAAAAAAAAAAAGGGGGGCGGGCGCAGTGGCTCATGCCTGTAATCCCAGCACTTTGGGAGGCCGAGACGGGCGGATCACGAGGTCAGGAGATCAAGACCATCTCGGTTAACACGGTGAAACCCCGTCTCTACTAAAAATTTTTAAAAATTAGCTGGGCGTGGTGGCGGGCGCCTGTAGTCCCAGATACTTGGGAGGCTGAGGCAGGAGAATGGCGTGAACCCGGGAGGCGGAGCTTGCAGTGAGCTGAGATCAAGCCACTGCACTCCAGCCTGGGCGACAGAGCAAGACTCTGTCTCAAAAAAAAAAAAAAAAAAGCAAATGGGGGGTTTATATTTCCCTTTGAAAACAATTTTTTTTTTTTTTTTTTTTTGAGATGGAGTTTTGCTCTGGTTGCCAAGGCTGAAGTGCAATGGCGCGATGGCTCCCTGGGCTTACTGCAATCTCCACTTCCCGGGTTCAGGCAATTCTCCTGCCTCAGCCTCTTGAGTAGCTGGAAGTACAGATATGTGCCAACACACCTGGCTAATTTTTTATTTTTAGTAGAGAAGGGGTTTCTCCATGTTGGCCAGGTTGGTCACGAGCTCCTGACCTCAGGTGATCCACCTACCTTGGCCTCTCAAAGTGCTGGGATTACAGGCATGAGCCACTACACCCCGCCAACAATGTTTTAAAATACAGACTTCTTTTTACGTATATGATCTTTAACTATTTTTAAGTGAGTTTGTGATCACTCATAACCTTTCATGACTTTTCCACATTATTTTTTAAACTAATAAAGTACAATTTTCAGGTTGGGCGTGGTGGCTCACACCTGTAATCCTGGCACTTTGGGAGGCCAAGGTGGGAGGACTGCTTGAGGCCAGGAGTTTGAGAACAGCCTGGGCAATATAGCAAGACTGTCTCTGTTTCTGTTTGTTTGTTTGTTTGTTTTAAAGTACTTTACGGTTTTCAGAATATTTCTATAAACATTGTCTCATTGGATCTTCATAAGAAGTAGGATGAGTATTATTATTTCATATTACATGTAAGGAAGTATGACTGGCTCAAAGAAATAAAGCGATAAGTTAGCAGGCCAAGTTGATCATTAGATTTCTACACCAACAGTTTTCTCAGTATTATCACTTTACTGTATTTCATATACATTAAAGGAAAACTTCAATAGGGAAGATTATTTCATTAATTCTTTCAAAAAGTATTTATTGAATCCTTCTATGTTCCTGGTGCTATGTTAGGAGTCATATAAAATGAATAAGACTGAAATTGCCCCTGCCCCCAGGAGAATCGCTTGAACCCTGGAGGCGGAGGTTTCTGTGAGCTGAGATCTCGCCACTGCACTCCAGCCTGGGCGACAAAAGCAAGACTCCAACTCAAAAAAAAAAAAAAAAGAAAGAAAGAAAGAAAAGAAAAGAACACTTACAGATCTACATGAGGTTCTCCAATCCCTCAGAAAGATTATCTTGAGGTGGGTAAAGAATTCAAAACAGGCAGTTTGATCAACTATTAGCACAAAGTGCAGCAGAAAAAATGGCCTTAAGTCATTGTAGAGATTGGAGAACGTAAAAACATAAATACTAAAATTGGAACATAAATAGATATTCAGAGCAATACTCCATCATTCACTCAATGACAACGTTTTGAGTGTCCACTACTTACTAAGACTATTAAAAGAGGACAACAAAGAAAACCAACCAAATCTGTTTTCATGGAGCTTATATTCCAGTGCAGGATTCAGACAACAAATATATAACATAATGTTAGAGAAAAGAACTACGATAAAAAAAAGCATGGTAAGGAGTAGAAAATGCTGGGGCTACTATTTGAAATATGAGAGTCACTAAAGGACTGACTGAAGAATAAGGTTTTGAGCAGAAGCCTGAATGAAACAGTCTAGGTACTGGATCAGTTATTCAGCTTCACAAATTAGGAAAACACATTTTTAGACTTCGCTGACTTCACTAAATTGACCCTTCACCACAGTGATGATTAACTACCCTTTCCATTTCTTTTATCTTGATTGTTTGACCATGTGTAATTGGTCCCATGATCAGGCAGGTTAGGATTCAGACTACATATGATTTCTCTACTGATCATTAACTATGCCTAGGTTTATTTATTAACCAAAGGTCTGCTCTTTCTCTTGTTCCTATGACCTTGCTTACATTTCTCCTTGAGTCTGAGCTGGATTTTAATATACTTATAATGTTAAATATAGTGTATGTCAAATATGATGGCTCAACCCAACAGCTAAAGACAGCAAGCAGCAAGCCTTAATTCCCCTTACTCTATCTCTAGAGTGAGGACTGAGAGGCAGGACACTGAAAAATAAATCTTCAACCAGAAAATGACTAAGGATCACCTTGAGGTTTAGAAAAGGGGTACTTTCAAAAGAATAAGAAGTAAGAATATAGAAAGGGAAGAGTGATACAAATCTCAAGAAATATGCCACAACAGGAATTCCATGAGGCTGTAGCATAATCTAAGATAACTGGGGAGTAGAAAGAAAAAAATCAAAGTTTTTACAACTAGGGAATTCTCTCAAATGGTTGTCCTGCCTTCTCTCTACCTTCTTCTACATTCCTGTTGCTCCTCACCAAGTCAATTGTATGCCAACATATGACACATCAAGAAAAGACAAATATTTCCTAAAATTCAAGAAACCAGTTATTAACACTAAATGAAGAGGTAAGTATTACTAAAAAGGTTATTGAAGGCCGGGCGCGGTGGCTCAAGCCTGTAATCCCAGCACTTTGGGAGGCCAAGACGGGTGGATCACGAGGTCAGGAGATCGAGACCATCCCGGCTAACACGGTGAAACCCCGTCTCTACTAAAAAATACAAAAACTAGCCAGGCGAGGTGGCGGGTGCCTATAGTCCCAGCTACTCGGGAGGCTGAGGCAGGAGAATGGCGTAAACCCGGGAGGCGGAGCTTGCAGTGAGCTGAGATCCGGCCACTGCACTCCAGCCTGGGCGACAGAGCAAGACTCCATCTCAAAAAAAAAAAAAAAAAAAGGTTATTGAAAAGTAAGAATGGGAAACAAGAAGTACTCTGATGATCTTAGTGCTATAAGTTACTGATTGCGAGTTAAACCATCAAACCCATTGTTTGCAGGGCCAGGCCTATATACTCAAAGCAATTTTTAGAAGATGCATCTGTCTGCTGAGAAAAATGATAAAGCTCCCTAGAACAACCTTTAGTCTTAGAAATTAATTAATACAACTAGGAAATACAAGGCAAGATGTTAGCTACATAGTGATTTTTACAGCCTATCACAGATTCTGGGTCAATAAAAAGTTAACTGATTGAATTTGTATCATCAAGGAAGAAAGCAAAGAAATCAGTTAATTTCCCTCCATTGTGTACAAATGCAGCTTAAAGAAAACCTTTGATAAAGAAATAAGATGCAATTAGAATTTGCCTGGAGAATCAGATTTTCTTCGCTTCTGTTTCTCATACCTGAGAGATGTGACTAAAATACTGCAAAGCTGTCTCCACAGGACTTTTGAAAAACATCTTCTCCTGAGGCTTCAGCTATAAAGAGAGCAATACACACTGTGAGAATATCCATAATTGAATAAAATAAAATATTGACTAATATGACAAAGGATGTACCACCTTTTCTAATGTATCTGGCATTATCTCCACTCTGTATAAAAGGGAGATCACCACTGTTCTAGATGTACATTATATGTCCAATTCTCCTTACCTTGTGTATCTGTAACAGTGATCACAAATAATGCTTCCATCTGTGTTTATACTCTTTTTTTTTTTTTTTCTTTGAGACACAGTTTTGCTGTTGTCATCCAGGCTGGAGTGCAGTGGTGTGATCTGGGCTCATTGCAACCCTCGCCTCTTGGGTTCAAGTGATTCTTCTGCCTCAGCCTCCTGAGTAGCTGGGATTACAGGTGCCCACCAACACACCCAGCTAATTTTTGTATTTTTAGTAGAGATGGGGGTTTCATCATGTTGGTCAGGCTGGTCTCGAACTTCTGATGTCAGGTGATCTATCCACCTCAGCCTCCCAAAGTGCTGGGATTACAGGTGTGAGCCTCTTCAGGCTGGCCTATTATTTACACTCTTTTTACAAACGGCTATTTGCAAGTTTGTTTCTTTGCTTTCTTTTACTTTTTCTTTCCTTCTTTTTTTTTTTAGACAGAGTCTTACTCTGAGCCCAAGCTGGAGTGCAGTGGTGCGATCTTGGCTTACTGCAACTTCCGCCTCCCAGGCTCAAGTGATTCTCATGCTTCAGCCTCCCAAGTAGCTGGGACTACAGGCCCGCACCACCACACCTGGCTAATTTTTTATATTTTAGTAGAGACAGAGTTTTACTATGTTGCCCAGGGTGGTCTCGAATTCCTGAGCTCAGGCGATCCACCCGCCTTGACCTCCCAAAATGCTGGCATTACAGGTGTGAGCCACCACGCCTGGTCTTCTTCTCTTTCTTTTTAAAACAATTCATCATCTGTACTTTGTATATACTTCCTACAGGCCAGAAATGGGATGAGACCGTTTGTGGCAGGGGGAGAAAAACTTACATTATCAGAAAGAGCCAGATGCTTGCAGGCAGTTCCACAAACAGCACATTTTTCTGGAAGGAAAAGGGAAAAAAAATGTTTGGCTCTCATAAGCATGAGGTAAGATTTAAAGACTTAAAGTACATGACAACAATCTAGTATGCTAGCAATAGAAGAAAAAAAGGGTTCTTACTGAATTTAGAATATCACTGTGTTATAAAAGGACACCAACTTAAGGTCTGTTTCTAAACAAGTGTTTCCAAACTAGTATGTTGATGTATAAGTAGGACTTTCACACTGTACCTCTACCCATCTCCCTATCTTTTTAAATTTTATTTTACATTTTTTTTGAGACAGGGTCTCACTCTGTCACCCAGGCTGGAATGCAGTGGCACAATTAAGGCTCACTGCAGCCTCAACCTCCCAGGCTCAAGTGAGCCTCCTGCTTCAGTCTTCCAGCTAGCTGGGACTACAGGCGCACATCACCACCTCAGCTCATTTTAATTTTGTTATTATCTTTAGAGATGGAGTCTCCATATGTTGCTCAAGCTGGTCTTGAACTCCTGGGCTCAAGTGATCCTCCCACCTTGGCCCCCGCAAAGTGGTAAGTTTATAAGCATGAACCACCATCCCAGCACCTCCTGCCCCATCTTTTTATAAATTCCCAGTTTTCTTCTGTGGAACAGAAAGGACAATTCTAAACTCCCAGCAGAAGTACTGCAGTACATTTACAAGAGTAGGGAAAAGTACAAGATACCAAAGATCTTAACTTTAAATTACTCTTTTTTATTCAATTGACCTGACAGCAGGCACACATTGGGTACTGTAAGAAACTCCCCAGTTATGCCTACCTTGTCATCACTTTGCTAATATTTGTTAATCTTGCTTTGAAGCTCTGCTACTCTCATTCCCCAATCAACCCAATCTGAAAGAAGCAAAAATTAAGATTCCTAATCTTTCCCTGTAAAGTGAAATTTTAGTAGTGGGACTGGTCATTGATTAAGACAAATACCATGTCAGCAGAAAACATAACATGGCATATGCTTTATGGAGACAAACCACTCCAAAGCGAGCTGCTGTTACCATAGTAAACAGCTTTTTACATTAGCGAGAACTTTAAAAGGTCATGAGATTTGTACAGAGAAAAAAGCTTCCCCTGAGGCTACTTAACTTGACTGTTCTTTTTCTGGAGACTCTAGGTTTTTCTTTTTCCCAGTCCATATCGTTGCCAGAGTGAGCTAGCAAGTACCTAACATTCTTCTCTTAAAACAAAACAAAACAAAAAATGGCTCACACCTGTAATCCCAGCACTTTGGGAGGCTGAGGCAGGCACTTGAGGCTGAGAGTTCAAGATCAGTCTGGCCAATATGGTGAAACCCCATCTCTACTAAAAATACAATAGTTAGCCCAGCATGGTGGTGCATGCCTATAATTCCAGCTACTCAAGTGGCTGAGACATGAGAATCGCTTGAACCTGGGAAGCAGAGGTTGCAGTGCGCCAAGATTGCACCATTGCACTCCAGCCTGGGTGACAAAGTGAGACCGTGTCAAAAACAAAACAAAACAAAAACTTCCACAGGTCTTCATCACCTGCAGGATGAAGTTCAGGCTCTTTAGCCCAGTGCATAGAGCCTTCCATCATCCGACACTCTCTACTTCACTAGCCTCATCTCTCACCACGTCTTACCTTACTGTTTACACTCTAACAATCCCAATTATGTGTAGTCCCCTGCACTATGGTTTTATGATGTAATACGTCTTTGTACATGCTGTTCTCTTAAACTAGAATAAATCTTCCCTGCCTTATCCACTTGGTAAATTCCATTTTATCATTCAAAACCCTATTGAAGCATCACTCCTCTGTGAAGTCTTCTATGATCAAAACACCCTAACCCAAGTCCCTCTTCTAGGGATTTACACACCTTATAAGTATTGCAGCATTAAAAGAAAGAAAGAAAGAAAGAAAGAAAGAAAGAAAGAAAGAAAGAAAGAAAGAAAGAAAGAAAGAAAAGAAAGAAAGAAAGAAAGAAAGAAAGAAGGAAGGAAGGAAGGAAGGAAGGAAGGAAGGAAGGAAGGAAGGAAGGAAGGAA
>NC_045439.1:123034865-123055234 GCF_002776525.5 Piliocolobus tephrosceles
GAAGGAAGGAAGGAAGGAAGGAAGGAAGGAAGGAAGGAAGGAAGGAAAGCAAGAAAGCTTAAATTTACGTATCCTTTCTAAGACTTAATAGCAATAAGAACTTGGTCAAATCATTTATCCTCTCTGAGCCAGTCTCTTCATTTGTAAAACGGTTCTACTAATAATTACCACCTGGGCATGTGGCGCAGCTTACATAAAACTGGTTCATATGAAACTGCTTTTTAAGCTGCAAAGGTATCATCATCATCATTTCTAATTAAATTGATGTCACATACTAGACCACTTCCCCTTTAGAAATGGCTCTTCTATCAGCCAAACTTTCCTCTATTCCCATCCATTATACTTATTCTATCTCTTTTCCCTGAAGAGTCTGATGCCTTGTGGCTTTCCCTGCCAGACTTCAAAACACTAATGAGTACACTCTGGTCCTCAAGTAATAGATTTGCTAAATCATTTGCTAAGTAATTTAGCACCATTCTTTATTAATGAATTCCTTCAATTTCTAAAATTGACAGTTTCCTACAGTATCTGTATCACCATTGACCTAATAAGTGATTTTTATCCTAAGACACACATAGAAATGGCTACTCCTTACATCCTTACATGAAAACATTTTCCCCTGAATCTGAACACAGTTGAATCACTCACCCAGAGTCACACACGTTTTACAGAAAATATGACCACAGCTGGTGACAAAGAAATGGGCCCCATCTTTTCGGAAGCACTGGTTGCAGTGAAACCAATCCATTCTGGAGCAGATAAAGAGAAACAGTAAGAATAGCCTAGGGCATAACATAATTGTAGCTGTTCCAAAATCTATGTAACCATGCTTGCTTAGCTTCTGATAGCTTTTTGGGATGTGGCATAGCATTGTGGGTATGCCCATTGGTTGTGAAGAAGTACACGTACGTGTAAAGGGGAAAAAAAGCAGACTGCTTTTTATAACAGCAGACTGTTATAACATTTTATATATCAATGTGGCTATATATACATATACATATATATACATATAAACACACATTTAGAAAAGTAATGGACAGTGGTGAGATTTTTTTTTTTTGAGTGGCGAGGTTATGAGTGTGTGTGTGTGTGTGTGTGTGTGTGTGTGTATGTTTTCCTTTTTTTTCCCCAGGTTTTCTGGATTAACACATGTGCCAATTTGTAATTAGAAAATACAATCCTGGCCAAGCACAGTGGCTCACGCCTATAATCCCAGCACTTTGGGAGATCAAGGCAGGTGGATCACCTGAAGTCAAGAGTTTAAGACCAGCCTGGCCAACATGGTGAAACCCCATCTCTACATTTTAAAAATATAAAAATTAGCTGGGCGTGGTGGCAGGTGCCTGTAATCCCAGCTAATCAGGAGGCTGAGGCAGAAGAATCACTTGAACATGGGAGGCAGAGATTGCAGTGAGCTGAGATCACGCCATTGCACTCCAGCCTGCAACAGAGCCAGACTCCGTCTCAAAAAAAAAAAAGAAAAGAAAAAAAAGAAAATACAATCCTAAAAATATAAAAACAAAAAATGAATTATCCATTTCTTTTTTAACTATTTCCTGTGATACGGTGAGAGTGGAGCCAAGAGAAGGTAGTGAACCAGAAAGAGAAGATCACATATTAGCCACTTGGGACACATTTTATCTAAGGGAAATAGAGCTGATAAACGATAGTATGGTCTCAGCTTATATACTTCCTTCTACTCTATAGAAACTCAGAATCAGGCCAAGTGTGGTGGCTCACGCCTGTAATCCCAACACTTTGGGAGGCTGAGGCACGTGGATCACCTGAGGTCAGATGTTCCAAGACCAGCCTGGCCAACATGGCAAAACCCCGTCTCTACTAAAAATTAAAAAATTAGCTGAGCGTGGTAGTGCACGCCTGTAATCCCAGCTACTTGGGAGGCTGAGGCAGGATAATTGCTTGAACCCAGGAGGTTGCAGTAAGCCAAGATCTTGCCACTGCACTCCAGCCTGGGCGACAGAGTGAGACTCCATCTCAAAAAAAAAGAAACTCAGAATCATAGATCTGAAATGGGCTTTGAAAAATCACTTAATGTTTTGTTCAGTCCCACCATTTTTCAAAAGAGGTACCTGATATTCAGCGAAATTAAATGACTTGCCAAAAGTTCCATCTTTAATTATTGGTTTCCTGATTCCCTACGTAAAGTTCTTGCTCCCACATAAATAGCTTTCGTGTTAGACACGGTAACCATATATCCTGTATTTTCTGCCAATACCAATTTCATATACTTTGTTAAATACCTGAGTAAATGTGACTTTGTAAGGTTTTTTTGTGTGCGGGGGATAATTATTATTATTATTTTGAGACAGGGTCTGACTCTGTCTCCAGGCCGGAGTGCAGAGGCAGATCAGGGCTCGCTGCAGCCTGAAACTCCTGGGCTCAAGCGATCTTCCCACCTCAGCCTCTGGAGTAGCTGGGACTACAGGAGCACCACCACGCCTAGCTATTTTTTATTTTTATTTTTATTTTTATTTTTCGTAGAGACAAGGCCTCTCTGTGTTACCCAGGCTGGTCTGGAACTCCCGGACTCAAGCGATCCTCCCACCTCGGCCTCCCCAAAGTGCTGGGATTACAGGCGGGAGCGACTGCACGCGGCTTTTTCGTAGAACGTGTGTGTGTGTGTGTGTGTGTGTGTGTGTGTGTGTGTGTAACCGCGGAGGGATACAAACTTCGTAAGATTTACGATAAAAAAAAGTACTGAATAAACAGCTCAACGCAAACGCATCCCACAGTGCCACGAGCTTCGTTGTCCTATTTGTTTGCTCCTGATACACTAACTTTCACCAGCAAGTGAGTCTAAAAAACCACTGAAAAGGCCCCGTTCTATATGCCCAGGTTTGTTTAAGGGCGGCAACAATGTCATCTCCTGAACTGACCAGACGAATCCAACATAAAAAAGGCACTGAACAGAGTGATTAAGGCGATTCCGAGGGCAAAACTCGCCTGCTTTCTAGAGGCGATGTGGCCTCAGCCGTCTCAAACTTACCAGTTCTTTTTCTGGCTACACTCCCTACCCGCTTGGCCGCTGTGACTCCAGAAGGCCTCAGATCTCAGGAAATCATCCACTTCTCCTCAGGAAGAGCTGGAAATGGCGGGAAAATAAACAGCTGGCTTGGCACCGGGTGAGGCAAGAGGCTGAGCGCCGCCCGGGCGGTGTGTGAGATGTGGGCGGGGCCTGGCGCTATGCTAAAAGAGTGGACGTGACTCCGTGGCGTTCACGGGGCGTGGGCGGGGCCCGCAGAGACCACAGGGCGAGGAGCGGCTCACGCTGGCGGGAGAGGGGAGTAGGAACTTTTCCTAGCAGCCCAGGAAAATTCATCTCGCTTAAAAGATTGGGGACAAACACTGTAACCTAATCCCATACATGTTACTGTGGAAACAAAAAGGTGAAAATAAAGCCTAATTAATGTTCCAATAAACGATGAGAACGCAATATAAAATGTGGTCATAAAGTGGGCGAAAACTTTTGCCTAATATTCTAAAATGAAATGAAAATAATGGGTGCTGTGAAAGAATAGCGTAAAATCAAAAATAGGAAAATTTAAAAATGATGTGGGCAAAGAACAATGTGATATTAATTGAGAACTAACAAATTTTAATAAAAAAATGTCAAACTTGGCCAGGTGCGGTGGCTCACGCCTGTAACCCCAGCACTTTGGGAGGCCGAAGCGGGCGGATCACGAGGTCAGGAGATGGAGACCATCTTGGCCAACACGGTGAAACCCTGTCTCTACTAAAAATACAAAAACAAATTAACTGGATGTGGTGGCCGGCGCCTGTAGTCCCAGCTACACAGGAGGCTGAGGCAGGAGAATGGCGTGAACCCGGGGGGCGGAGCTTGCAGTGAGCCGAGATGGCGCCACTGCACTCCAGCCTGGGCGACAGAGCGAGACTCCATCTCAAAAAAAAAAAAAAAAATGTCAAACTTTATTCAGAAATTTTTGGCCAGGCGCAGGGGGTGGCTCACGCCTGTAATCCCAGCACCTTGGGAGGCCGAGGCAGGCAGATCACTTGAGGTCAGGAGTTATAAACCAGCCTGGCCAACATGGCAAAACCCCACTTCTACTAAAAATACAAAAATTAGCCAAGTGTGGTGGCACGCACCTGTAATCCCAGCTACTGAGGAGGCTGAGGCAGGAGAATCATTTGAACCCGGAAGGCGGAGGTTGCAGTGAGCCCAGATTGCGCCACTGCACTCCTGCCTGGGAGACAGAGAGAGGCTCCGCTTAAAAAAAAAAAAAAAATTAGCCAGGTGTGGTGGCGGGTGCCTGTAGTCCCAGCTACTTAGGGAGGCTGAGGCAGGTGTATCACTTAATCCCAGGGCGTCGAGGCCGCAGTGAGCTGTGTTCACGCCAGTGCACTCCAGCCTGGTTGAGGGAGCAAGACACTGCCTCAAACTAACAAACAAACAAACAAACAAACAAAAAAACAAAAAGAGAGAGAATAAGATTGGCATCAGATTTCTCCACAGAAGCATTCTAGATAGCAATGAAACAACGTTTTCCAGATTTTTACGGAAATTATGATCCAGTAAATTTATATTCCCTTATATTGTGTTCAGGTGTAAAGGCCACTGGCAAAAAGCATGCAAATGAGCTTTTCCTGAGGAATCCACTTAGAGTAGTAGTTCTCAAACTTATTGGTTGCAGGCTTCCTTTACAAAATTATTGAAGACCCTCCAAAGAGTTTTTGTTAATGTAAACTGCATCTACCAATATTTACCAGATTAGCAATTAAAAGTGAGAAATTTTTAAATATTTATTAATTCATTTGAAAACAATAATAAACCCATTAAATGTGTGTTTGTTTGTTTGTTTGTTGTTGTTTGAGACGGAGTCTCACTCTGTCGCCAGGGCTGGAGTGCAGTAGCGCCCATCTCGGCTCACTGCAACCTCCGCCTGCTAGGTTCAAGCGATTCTCCTGTTCCAGCCTCCGAATTAACTGGGATTACAGGCGCCTGCCATTACGCCCAGCTAATTTTCTGTATTTTTAGTACAGACGGGGTTTCACCGTGTTGGCCAGGCTGCTCTGGAATTCCTGACATCGTGATCCACCTGCCTCAGCCTCCCAAAGTGCTGGGATTGCAGGTGTGAGCCACCGCGCCCGGCCACAATGTTAATATAAATAATCTATGGAAAATGTGTTTTCCAAAACAAGAAAAATTTAGTGAAAAGAGTGGCATTGTTTTTGCATTTTTGTAATCTCTTACTATGTAGCTAAATAGAAAGCTGGTGGAGTCCTATATTTGCTTCTGCTTTAACTTTTGCAGTATGCTGTTTTGGTTGGAGTGTGTGAAGAACATTTGGATTCACTGAAATATGTAGGGAAAGAGAATGGTATTTAAATGGCCTTTTCAGATAATTGTGAACATTTCTCTTTGATACCACATCAAAATTCAGGAAGTCTGAGTTAAAAGTTGATTGCAAAGTGGGATCCGAAACCATATCAATGAACTTTTTATAGCCTGTTACATTAAAATGAGTTGGTCTGTTTTGCACTTTAAATGGATCTTTTGCCCATGCACTATTTTGTAACATCATACATTTAGACCAAACTGGTCATTTGAAAAATTTTGGTTCACTGAGTTATACACATTGGTGCATTTTGTTATAGAAGATTAAATATTGACACCATTCATTATACAATATAAAAAATCACTTTTGTTAATATCACTACCTATCTCATCAGGTGAGTATTTGAGTCTTGGGAAGCTGTCAAGCTCACAATTGCAGGTACAAGTTTTCCAAAATTCTAATTTTTATCTGAAACCTTGAATGTTATCATTGGCAACAAATACTATCACTGGTTTTCCTTCAAGTGACAAGGCCATTTTGTTTATTTTTGAGAAAATGCCTACCAAATACCCAAGTATGAATAGTTTGTATGTTAGATGCTCTTTCAAGTAAAAACAGTATTCCATGAACAAAGTGATTAGCTCAGGTTACAAATCAAACTATTCCATAAATAGTTTTCTTAAATATAATTGTTTTTAAGAGATGAGTGTCTCCCTCTGCTGCTCAGGCTAGAGTTTAGTGGCACAATCATAACTTGCTACAGCCTAGAATTCCTGAACTCAAGGAATCCTTCTGCCTCAGCCTCCTCTACCTTGCTGGCTTTTTTTTTTTTCCCCCAGACGGAGTATTGCTCTGTCACCCAGGCTGGAGGGCAATGGCGCCATCTTGGCTCACTGCAACCTCCGCCCCCTGGGTTCAAGCCATTCTCCTGCCTCAGCCTCCAAGTAGCTGGGATTACAGGCATTCGCCACTACACCTGGCTAATTTTTGTATTCTTAGTAGAGATGAGGTTTCACCATGTTGGCCAGGCTGGTCTTGAACTCTTGACCTCGTGATCCACCTGCCTCGGCCTTCCAAAGTGCTGGGATTACAGGCATGAGCCACCGCACCCAGCCCTAATTTTTTATATTTTTTTAAGAGACAAGGTCTCACTATGTTGCCCAGGCTGGTCTCAAATTCCTGACCGGTCTCAAATTCCTGACCTCAAATGATCTTCCTGCCTCAGCCTTCCCAGTAGCTGGGATTACAGGTATGTGGCATCATGCTTGAGTAATCTTAATTCTACTTACATAAAAGTTTTCATTGGAAAATATTTTAGTGCTATGTGGAGTTGGGTGTTAGCCCCATCCAATATTAAAATATATTATAAAACATCTGTAATTTAAAGTGTGGTATTGGTGCATAAACATGTAGACCAATGAAACAGAATCAAGTCTAGAAATAGAACCAAGTACGTTAATAAATTTTAATTGGTGAGTGTGCATGGGGAATTGAATTTTTATATACATAGAATTGTGACAACTGAATAGCCATTTGAAAAAATATAAAATTGAGTCTTTTCTCATACTGTTTACCAGGATAAATTTCAAATGGATCAGAAATCTAAACAGACAAGTACCAGACGAAAATATGAGTAAATACTCTTATAACCTAGGTGTGCAGGAAATCTTCCTAGGATCCAAAAATCTAGAAGAAAGAAAAGAAAGGATTGACAAATTTGACTATAATTTAAAAAAAACTTTTTGCATGTACACACACACACACAGGAAAAGTAAAGCACGAAGTGACAAATTACAAAAAAATCAACTTAAATCATAAAGGGCTAATAGCTTTTTTTTTTTTTTTTTTTAAGACAGAGTCTTGCCCTGTCACCCAGGCTGGAGTGCAGTGGCATGATCTCGGCTCATCACAAGCTCTGCCCCCTGGGTTCATGCCATTCTCCTGCCTCAGCCTTCCTAGCAGCTGGGACTACAGGCGCCCGCCACCACACCCAGCTAATTTTTTGTATTTTTAGTACAGATGGAGTTTCACGGTGTTAGCCAGGATGGTCTCGATCTCCCGATCTCATGATATGCCCACCTCAGCCTCCCAAAGTGCTGGGATTACAGGCATGAGCCACTGCGCCTGGCCATGCTAGTAGCTTTAATATACAAATAGCCTTTTAAAAAAGAAAACCAACAACTTAATAGAAATTTGAACAGTTGAAGAAAAAAAAGAGACCAACAGTTTTCCTAGAAAATATCTTGGTTTTCAGTGTTCTGGGCTTTTTGGGTGTGCTTTCTTAAACGTGATATACATGGCTGGAGTGAAAGTACAGTGGTACTATCTCGACTCACTGCAGCCTCTGCCTCCCAGGTTCAAGCAATTCTCCTGCCTTCGCCTCCTGAGTAGCTGGGACTATACGCATGCACCACCAGGCCTGGCTAATTTTTGTATTTTGGTAGAGACAGGGTTTCACCATGTTGACCAGGCTGGTCTTGAACTCCTGACCTTAGGTGATCTGCCCACCTTGGCTTCCCAAAGTGCTGGGATTACAGGCATGAGCCACCATGCCCAGCCTACCCATTTTTAATTGAGTTGTTTATTTTATTATTGTTGAGTTTTGAGAATTTTTTTTTTTTTTTTTTTTTGAGACAGGGTGTCACTCTGTTGCCCAGGCTGAAGTGTAGTGTCATGATTATGGCTCACTGCAGCCTCAACCTCCCAGGCTCAAATGATTCCCCCAACCTCAGCCTCCTGAATAGCTGGGACTACAAGCGCATACCACCACATCCGGCTAATTTTTCTTTCTTTCTTTTTTTTTTTTTTTTTTTTGTAGAGATAGGGTTTCACCATGTTGCCCAGGCTGGTCTCAAATTCCTGGGCTCTTTTTTGCAGAAACATGGGTTTCACCATGTTGTCCAGGCTGGTCTCAAACTCCTGGGCTCAACTGATCCTCCCACCTCAGCCTCCTAAAGTGCTGGGATTACAGGCATGAGCCACCAAACCCAGACAAAATTTTCTTTTCTTTAAATATTCTTATCTTCTACTCTGAAAGGAAAATGGGGTACCTCTGGAGATTTTCTTCAAAAATTCTAGAAATCTAGATTTGTAATTTTGATTTTACATTTAGGTATATGATTCATTTGAGTTAATTTTCTATGTGGTGTGAGGTATGGATTAAAATTTGCATGTGTGTATGTGCATGTGTTTTTCATGTGGGTATCCAATTGTTTCAGCATCATTTTTTTTAAAGATTAACTTCTCTCAACTAAATTGCCTTTGTCAAAAATTGATTGCCCAGAGAAAATAATTCCATTTGTGAGAGCATCAAGAATAATAAAATATTTAGGAATAAATTTAATCAAGGAGAGGTACAAGACTTGTTTGTACATAGAACACTACTTAATATTGTTTATAATAGCATCCCAAGCTATATACAGATTCAATGTCATCCCTATCAAAATTCCAACTGTTTTTTTCAGAAATTGAAAAATCCATCCTAAAATTCATATAAAATTTCAAAGAACTTAGAATAGTCAAAACAATCTTAAAAAGGAACAAATTTGGAAGACTCATATTTCCCAGTTTCAAAACTTACTACAAAGTGACTGTAATCCAAACAGTGTGTTTCTAGCATAAGGATAGACATATATAGACCAATGGAATAGAACTGAGAATCCAGAAATAAACCCTCACATCTATGGTGAGATGATTTTTGACAAGGGTGTCAAGACCATTGAATAGGGGAAAGAACAGTCTCTGCAACAAACAGTGCTGGGAAATCTATGTCCATATGCAAAAGAATAAAGTTAAATCCTTAACTTACACCATATACAAAAATTAACTCAAAATGGATCAAAGACCTAAATGTATGGGTGAAAACTATAAAACTCTTAGAAGAAAATATAGGGGAAAATCCTCATGACCTTGTATTTGGCAATGTTTTTTTAAATACGAAAATAGCACAGGTAACAAAAGAAAAATAAATAAAAGGGACTTAGTTAAAATTAAAAGCTTTTGTGCAACAAAGGACACTATCAAGAGAGTGAAAGGCAACCCACAGAATGGGAGAAAATATTAGTAAATCATATATCTGATAAGGGTTTAATATTCAAAATATAAAAAGAACTACAACTCTCTCTCTCTTCCTTTTTCCACCATTGTGGTATGTATTCAACTCTGCTTCTTCGCCATGTCTTCTCACAAGACTTTCAGTATTAAGCAATTCCTTACCAAGAAACAAAAGCAAAATCATCCCATTCCCCAGTGGATTTGGATGAAAACTGATCATAAAATCAGGTACAACTTTAGAAGGAGACATTGGAGAAGATTCAAGCTGGATCTATAAGGAATTGCACACGAGATGGCACACATATTTATGCAATATCAAGGTCGTAACCATCTTACCATATCAAGCTAAAAATGTCACCACTATCTGGACAGTTGGGCATGTTTTATTGGGAATATATTTTTTCTGTTTCTTTATTTGCTGTGGGCTAGTAGGCTGGGTTCAGTAATCAATATGTAAGACTTTTTTTTTTTTTGACCTTTTGTTTAAAAAAAAAGAATAACTCAACAATAAAAATGTCAAACAACCCAATTAAAAACAGGCAAAATATTTGAATAGGCATTTCTACAAAGAAGATATAGAAGTGTCCAGCAGACACATGAAAAGATGCTCAATATCATTAGCCATAGGGGAAATGCAAATTAAAACCACAGTGAAATATCATTTCACATGTGGTGGGATGGCTATAATTTTCTAAATGAAAATATGTGTTAGGAGGATATGGAGAAATTAGAACCCTTGTACATTGCTGATGGGAATGTACAATGATGCCCCTGCTTTGGAAAACAATTTGATGGTTCCTCAAAAAGTGAAAAATAGAACTATCCTGCCATGTGACCCAGCAATTCCATTCCTAGGTGTATACAGAATAATTTAAGACAGGGGCTCAAACAGATATGTATACACCAATATTTATACCAGCATTACTCACAATAACCAAAAGATAGGAACAACCCAAATGTCCCTTAGTAGATGAATGGATAAACAATGTGTTATATATACATATATATACCACATATATATACACACAACATATATATGTATGATGGAATATTATTCAGTCATAAAGGAAATAAAGTTTTGATACATGCTACAACATGGATAAACTTGAAAAAATTATGCTAAGTGAAATAAACCAGACACGAAAAGAGAAATATTGTATAATCTCACTGAAATATCTAGAACAGTCAGATTTATACAGACAGAAAGTAGATTAGAGGTTAGCAGGAACTGGGGGAATGAGACATAGGAAGTAATTGCTTAATGGGTGCAGAGTTTCTGTTAGTGGTTATGAAAAATTATGGAAATAGAGGTGATGATTGTACAACATTGTGAATGTACCTATTGCCACTGAATTGCACACTAACAATGGTTAAAATGGCAAATTTTATGTTATATGTATTTTACCGAAATAAAAAGGAAAATCAGTTGTCTATACATATTCAAGCCCATTTCTGCATGCTCTATTCTGTTCCACTGATCGATTTGTCTGTCTTGATGCCAGCACCATACTGTCACTTACTGTAGCCTTATGGTAAGTCTTGAAATGAGGTAGTCTTGATCCTCTAACTTTGTTCTTTCTTCTTCTTCTTGTGGTTTTTTTTTTTTTTTTTTTGAGAGAGAGTCTTGCTCTGTCACCCGGGCTGGAGTGCATTAATGTGATCACAACTCACTGCAACCTGGAAGTCCTGGGCTCAAGTGATCCTCTCTGCTCATCCTCCCAAGTAGTTAGGACTACAGATATATGCCACCACACCTGTGAAATTTTTTTTTTTTTTTTTTTTTGGTAGAGACGGGGTTTTACTATGTGGCCCAGGCTGGCCTCAAACTCATGGCCTCAAGTTATTTTCCTGCCTTGGCTTCCCAAAGCTCTGGGATTACAGCTGTGATCCACTGCACCTGGCCAGACTGTTCTTCTTTTTCAGAGATGCTTTGACTGTTCTAACTCATTTGCATTTCCAAGTGAATTATATTATCAGATGAACAATTTCTAAAAGGAGGCTGATGAGTTTTGTTTTGTTTTGTTTTTGTTTTTTTTTTTTAGACAGAGTTTCGTTCTTGTCGCCCAGGCTGGAGTGCAATGGCACGATCTCAACTCACCTCAATCTCCACCTCCTGGGTTCAAGCGATTCTCCTGCCTCAGCCTCCTGAGTAGCTGGGATTACAGGCATGTGCTACCACGCCAGGCTAATTTTGTATTTTTAGCAGAGACAGGGTTTCTCCATGTTGGTCAGGCTGGTCTGGAATTCCCGACTTCAGGTGATCCACCTGCCTCGGCCTCCCAGAGTGCTGGGATTACAGGCTTGAGCCACCATGCCTGGAATTTCCTGATGAGATTTTTTTTTAAACTTTTATATTTTTAGAACTTTTTATTGACCAGGTGTGGTGGCTCAAGCCTATAATCCCAGCACTTTGAGGGGCTGAGGCGGGTGAATCACTTGAGTCCAGGAGTTTGAGACCAGCCTGGCCAATGCAGTAAAATCCTGTCTCTACAAAATACAAAATTAGCTAGGCATGCTGATGCGTGCCTGTAGTCCCAGCAACTAGGGAGGTTGAGGTAGGAGAATCTCTTGAACCTGCAGGTTGAGGCTGCAGTGAGTGGTGATTGCACCTCTGCCTCCAGCCTGGGTGACAGGGCGAAACCTAGTCTCAAAGCAAACAAAAAAACACTTTTTGTTTGATTGAATGTATATTCAATGTATATTGATATGTAATATATATTCAATGTATATTGAGGTATACATACAGAAGTATGCCTATTTCTTACAAACATAGCTTATTGAATTTCCACAAACTCAACACACCCATGTAATCAGCCACCCTGATCAGAAATCATAACATTCCCAGCACCCAGAAAACCCCTGTGCCCGCTTCCATACACCATCTACCCTAAAGGCAACCATTGTCCTGCTTTCTAATACCATACATTGTAAATTTTTGTTTTAAAATAATTACAGAGAGAAGGTGCTTTGAGCACAAACTCCCCTTCTCCATTCCCTGATCAACAAAGTTTCTACTCTGGTTTACAAAAAGAAAAAAAAAGAATAAAATAAAATAGCTATAGATTCATAGGAAATTGCCAAAAGTAGTGTAGAAAGGTTCCATATACCCTTGACTCATTTATTTCCCCAGTGATAACTTCTTTTTTTTTTTTTTTTTTTTTTTGAGACGGAGTCTCGCTCTGTCGCCCAGGCTGGAGTGCAGTGGCTGGATCTCAGCTCACTGCAAGCTCCACCTCCCGGGTTTATGCCATTCTCCTGCCTCAGCCTCCCAAGTAGCTGGGACTACAGGCACCAGCCACCTCGCCCGGCTAGCTTTTTTGTATTTTTTAGTAGAGACGGGGTTTCACCGTGTTAGCCAGGATGGTCTCGAACTCCTGACCTCGTGATCCGCCCGTCTCGGCCTCCCAAAGTGCTGGGATTACAGGCTTGAGCCACCGCTCCCGGCCATAACTTCTTATATAACTGTAATACAATATCAAAACCAATAAATTGACATTGGTACCATCCACAGACATCATGACATTACTCAGATTTCATTAGTCTTACATATGCTCATTTGTGTGTGTGTTCACAATTTTATCACATGTGAAGATTTGTGAAGCCACCACCACAATCAAGAAACAGGCTGAAGGGCAGGGTGTGATGGTTCATGTCTGTAATCCTAGAAATTTGAGAGGCCAAAGCCGGAGGATTACTTGAGCTCAGGAGTTCAAGACCAACCTGAGCAACATAGGAGACCTCCTCTCTATTAAAAAAAAAAAAAAAAAAAAAAAAAAAAAAAAGGAGAAGAAGAAGGAAGGAAAGGAAAGGAAAAAAAAAGAGGAAAGGTAAGGAGAGGAGAGAGGAAGGGAGGGGAGCGGAGAGGAGAGGAAGGGAGGGGAAACTGTCCCAGCACCAAAAAGATGGCACAAGGCATCTTTTTCCATTCTTTATCCATTCATCTATTGATGGACACTTAAGTTGCTTCCAAAATCTTAGCTATTGTGAACAGTGCTGCAACACACAAGGGAGTGCAGATATCTCTTTGATGTACTGATTTCCTTTCTTTTGGGTATATACCCAGTAGTGGGATTGCTGGATCATGTGGTAGCTCTATTTTTAGTTTTTTGAGGAATCCCCAAACTGTTCTCCATAGTGGTTGTACTAATTTACATTCCCACCAACAGTGTACAAGGGTTTTCTTTTCTCCACATCCTCACCAGCACTTGTTATTGCCTGACTTTTGAATAAAAGCCATTTTAACTGGGGTGAGATGATATCTTATTGTAGGTTTTTTTTTGGGGGGGGGAGCATCAAGGTGTCTTAATCTGATCACTGTAGTTTTGATTTGCATTTATGTGATCAATGATGTTGAGCACCTTTTTATATGTCTGTTTGCCATTTGTATGTCTTCTTTTGAGAAATGTCTATTCAAATCTTTTGCCCATTAAAAAATGAGATTATTAGATTTTTTCCTATACAGTTGTTTGAGCTCCTTATATAGTCTGGTTATTAATCCCTTATCAGATGGAAAGTTTGCAAATATTTTCTCTCATTCTGTGGATTGTCTCTTCACTTTGTTGATTGTTTCCTTTGCTGTGCAGAAGCTTTTTAACTTGACGTGATCCCATTTGTCCATTTTTGTTTTGGTTGCCTGAGCTTGTGGGGTATTACTCAAGAAATTTTTGCCCAGACCAGTGTCCTGGAAAGTTTCGCCAATGTTTTCTTGTAGTGGTTTCATAATTTGAGGTCTTAGATTTAATTATTTAATTCAGTTTGATTTGACTTTTGCATATGAGCAAGAGATAGGGGTTTTGTTTCATTCTTTTGCATATGGACATCAAGTTTTCCCAGCACTATTTGCTGAAGAAACTGTCTTTTCCCCAGTGTACGTTGTTGGCATCCTTGCCCAAAATGAGTTCACTGTTGGTGTGTGGATTTGTTTCTGGGTTCTCTAGTTTGTTCCATTGGTCTGTGTGTCTGGTTTTATGCTAGTAGCATGCTGTTTTGGTTACTATAGCTCCGTAGCATAATCTGAAGTCAAATAATATGATTCCTCCCTTTTTGTTCTTTTTGCTCAGGATAGCTTTGGCTATTCTGGGTCTTTTGTTGTTTCATATAAATTTTAGGATAGTTTTTTTTTTTCTTTTGACATTCCACATTTGTGAAGAATGTCATTGGTATTTTGATAAGAATTGCATTGAATCTGTAGATTACTTTGGGTAGCATGGACATTTTAACAATATTGATTCTTCCAATCTGTGAACATGAAGTATCTTTCCTTGGGGTGTGTGTGTGTTCTCTTCGATTTCTTTCATCAATATTTTATAGTTTTCATTGTAGAGATCTTTTAGCTCTTTGATTAATTCCTTGGTAATTAATTTTATTTGTGGCTGTTGTAAATAAGACTACTTTTTTATTTCTCTTTCAGATTATTCACTGTTGGCATATAAAAATGTAGTAGTTTTTGTATGTTGATTTTGTATCCTGCAACTTTACTGGATTTTTTTAAAATCAATTCTAATAGTTTTTGGTGGAGTCTTTAGGTTTTTCCAAATATAAAATTATAACATTTGCAAACAAGGATAATTTGACCTTTTCCTTTCCAATTTGGATTCCATTTATTTCTTTCTCTTGTCTGATTACTCTAGCTAAGACTTCCAGTAGTATGTTGAATAACAGTTGTGAAAATGGGCATTCTTATCACGTTCCAGATCGAAAAGGAAAGGCTTTCAGTTTTTCTCCATTCAGTATACTATTAGCTGTGAGTCTGTCATATGTGGCTTTTTTTATATTGATGTATCATTCTTCTATACTCAATTTTTTAAGGATTTTTTTTTGTCATGAAAGGACATTGAACTTTATCAAATGGTATTTCAGCATCAATTGAAATGATCATATGGTTTGTCCTTCATTCTGTTAATATGATGTATAACATGTATTGATTTGCATATCTGAACCATCCTTGCATCCCTGAGATAAATCTCACTTGATCATGATGAACAATCTTTTCTTTACTTTTCCTTTTTTTTTTTTTTTTTTTTTTGAGACGGAGTTTCACTCTTGTTGCCCAAGCTGGAGTGCAATGGCGTGATTTCGGCTCACTGCAACCTTTGCCTCCCAGGTTCAAGCCATTCTCCTGCCTCAACCTCCTGAGTAGCTAGGATTACAGGCACGTGCCACCATGCCTGGCTAATTTTTTGTATTTTTAGTAGAAACGGGAGTTCACCGTGTTAGCCAGGCTGGTCTCAAACTCCTGATCTCAGGTGATCCGCCCACCTCGGCCTCCCAAAATGCTGGGATTACAGGTGTGAGCCACCATACCCAGCTGATGAACAATCTTTTTTTTTTTTTTTTTTTTTGAGACGGAGTCTCGCTCTGTCACCCAGGCTGGAGCGCAGTGGCCAGATCTCAGCTCACTGCAAGCTCCGCCTCCCTGGTTTACGCCGTTCTCCTGCCTCAGCCTCACGAGTAGCTGGGACTACAGGCGCCTGCCACCTTGCCCAGCTAGTTTTTTTTTTGGTATTTTTTAGTAGAGATGGGGTTTCACCGTGTTAGCCAGGATGGTCTCGATCTCCTGACCTCGTGATCCGCCCGTCTCGGCCTCCCAAAGTGCTGGGATTACAGGCTTGAGCCACCGCGCCCAGCCGATGAACAATCTTTTTAATGTATTGTTGAATTTGATTCACTAGCATTTTCTTGAGGATTTTTGCATCAATATTCCTCAGAGATATTGGCCTATAGTTTTCTTTTTTTGATGTTTCTTTGTCTAGTTTGGTACAGGGGTAATACTGGCCTCATAGAATGAGTTTGGAAATATTCCCTCCTCCTCTACTTTTCAGAACAGTTTGAATAGGATTGGTAGTAGTTCTTTAAATGTTTGGTAGAATTCAGCAATGAAGCCATCGGGTCTTGGGCTTTTCTTTATTGAGAGACTTTTTGTTGTGACTTCTACCTTGTTACTTGTTATTTTTCTGTTTAGGTTTTGGTTTTTCTTCATGGTTCAATCTTGGTAGGTTGTATATGCCTAAAAATTTATCCATTTCTTCTAGATTTTCCAATTTATTGACATATAATTGTTCATAGTAGCCACTAATAATCCTTTGAATTCCTGTGGTATCAGTTATGTCTCCTTTTTCTTCTCTGATTTTATTTATTTGGGTCTTCTCTTTTTTTTCTTATTCAGTCTGGCTAAATGTTTATCAATTTTGTTTATCTTTTCAAAAGAACTTCTTTTGTTTCATTGACCTTTTGTATTGTTTTCTTCATGTCAAATTCATTTATTTCTGCTCTGATCCATATTTTTGCTTTTCTTCTCCTAATTTTGGGTTTGGTTTGCTCTTGCTTTTCTAATTCTTTAAGATGCATGATTAGGTTATTTGTTTGAAGTTTTTCTTCCTTTCCGATGTAGGCACTTATACATTTCCCTCTTTTTTTTTTTTTTTTTGTTTTTTGTTTTTTGTTTTTGTTTTTGAGGCAGAGTCTCGCTCTGTCGCCCAGGCTGGAGTGCAGTGGCCGGATCTCAGCTCACTGCAAGCTCCGCCTCCCGGGTTTACGCCATTCTCCTGCCTCAGCCTCCTGAGTAGCTGGGACTACAGGCGCCCGCCAACTCACCCGGCTAGTTTTTTGTATTTTTTAGTAGAGACGGGGTTTCACCGTGTTAGCCAGGATGGTCTCGATCTCCTGACCTCGTGATCCACTCGATCTCCTGACCTCGTGATCCACCCGTCTCGGCCTCCCAAAGTGCTGGGATTACAGGCTTGAGCCACCGCGCCCGGCTACATTTCCCTCTTAATACTGCTTTCACTATATCCCATAGAGTTTGGTATGTTGTGTTTCCATTATCACTTGTTTCAAGACATTTTTCAGTTTCCTTCCTAATATCTTCATTGGCCCACTGTTCATTCAGAAGCATACTGTTTAATTTCCATGTGTTTGTATACTTTCCAAAATTCCTCTTGTTAGTGATTTGTAGTTTTATTCCATTGTGGTCAGAGAAGATGCCTGAATGTTTTTTGAATGTTTTCAGATTTGTTTGGTGACATAACATATCATCTATCCTTAAGAATCATCATGTGCTAAAAAGAAGAATGTGTATTCTACAGCTGTTGGATAAAATGTTCTGTAAATGTTTATTAGGTTCACTTGCTCAGTATTGCAGATTAAGTCCGATGTTTGTTGATTTTCTGCCTGGGAGATCTGTCCAATGCTGAAAATGGAGTGTTGAAATCTCCAGCTATTACCGTATTGGAGTCCATCTCTCTCTTTAGCTCTAATAATATTTGCTTTATATATCTGGGTACTCCAGCATTGGTTGCATTTATACTTACAATTGTTATACTCTCATGCTGAATTGACCTCTTTATCATTACAGAATGTGCTTCTTTGTCTCTTCTTACTGTTTTTGTCTTGAAATCTATAAGTATAGCTATCTTACTCTTTTTTGGTTTCCATTGTCATGGCATATCTTTTTACATCCCTTCATTTTCAATCTACGGGTATCTTTCTAAGTGAAGCATGTTTCTTTTTTTTTTCTATTTTTAGTAGAGATGGGGTTTCACCATGCTGGCCAGGCTGGTCTTAAACTCCTAACCTCAAGTGATCCGCTCACCTCAGCCTCCCAAAGTGCTGGGATTACAGGCGTGAGCCACTGCGCCTGCCCTGAAGCGTATTTCTTGTAGGTGACAGATCAATGCATCTTGTTTTTACATCCATTCAGCCACTTTTGATTGGAGAGTTTAGTCCATTTACATTCAATGTTGTTATTGATAAATAGCAGCTTACTCCTGCCATTGTATTTGTTTTCTGGTTGTTTTGCAGTCTTCTCTTCCTTTTTTCCTTTCTTCCTCTCTTCCTTTTAGTGAAGGTGATTTTCTCTGGTGGTATGCTTTAATTTCTTGCTTTTATTTTTTGTGTATTTGTTTTGTTTTGTTTTTTGACACAGTCTCACTATGTTGCCTGGGCTGGAGTGCAGTGGTGTGATCTCAGCTCACAGCAACCTCCATCTCCTGGGTTCCAATAATTCTTGTGTCTCAGCCCCCCAAGTAGCTGGAACTATAGGTGTGCACTACCAGACCCAGCTAACTTTTGTATTTTTAGTAAAGATGGGATTTTGCCATGCTAGCCAGGCTGGTCTTGAACTCTTGGCCTCAAGCAATCCACCCACCTCGACCTCCCAAAGTGCTGAGATTACAGGCATAAGCCACCGTGCCTGGCCTTGTTGTATGGTTTTTGTTTTTGTTTTTCCCAAGACAGAGTTTTGCTCTTATTGCCCAGGCTGGAGTATAATGGTGTCTTCTGGGCTCACTGCAACCTCCGCCTCCCAGGTTCAAGGGATACTCCTGCCCCAGCCTCTAGAGTAGCTGGGATTACAGGCATGTGCTACCATGTCTGGCTAATTTTTATATTTTTGGTAGCGATGGAGTTTCACTGTGTTGGCTAGGCTGGTCTCAAACTCCTGACCTCAAGTGATCTGCCTGCCTCGGTCTCCTAAAATGCTGGGATTACAGGTGTGAGCCACTGTGCCCAGCCCCTTGTTGTGTGTTTTTTTGATTTGAGGTTATCATGAGGCTTGCAAATACTATCTTAGAACCCATTATTTTAAACTGATGACAACGCTAATTGCATATACAAACAAACAAACTAAAAGAAATCTAATAAAGGCTGGCTCATGTCTGTAATCCCAGGACTTTGGGAGACTGAGGCAGGCAGATCACCTGAGGTCGGGAGTTTGAGACCAGCCTGACCAACATCTCTACTAAAAATACAAAAACTAACTGGGCGTGGTGGTGCACGCCTGTCATTCCAGCTACTTGGGAGGCTAAGACACGAGAATCACTCAAACCCGGGTGGCAGAGGTTGCAGTGAGCCAAGATCATGCCACTGCACTCCAGTCTGGGTGACAGAGTGAGACTCTGTCTCCAAAAAAAGAAAAAAAAAGGAGAAGGAGAAGGAGAAGAAGGAGAGCTCTACACTTTAACTTCAATCCTCTGCTTTTAAACGTTTTGTTTTTTCTCTTTATGTTTTATTGTACTGTCTATGTCTTGAAAAGTTGTTGTTATTTTTTATTAGTTCGTCATTTAGTCTTTCTACTTAAGACAAGAGTAGAAATTACCACCATTACAGTGTTATACTATTCTGTGGTTTTCTGGGTACTTACTATTACCGGTGAAGTTTTATACCTTCTGATGATTTCTTCTTGCTCATTAGCATCCTTTTCTTTCAGATCGAAGAACTCCCTTTAGCATTTCTTGTAGGACAGGTCTGGTGTTAATGAAATCCCTCAGCTTTTGTTTGTCTGGGAAGGCCTTTATTTCTCCTTCGTGTTTGAAGGATATTTCACTGAATATATTACTCTAAGGTAAAAGTTTTTTTCTTTCAGCATTTTAAATATGCCATCCCACTCTCTCAGGGCTTGTAAGTCTCCACTGAAAAGTCTGCTGCCAGACATATTGGTGCCCTATTGTATGTTATTTGTTTCTTTTCTCCTAGTACTTTTAGAATCCTTTTTTTTTTTTTTTTAAATCCTTGACCTTTAGGAGTTTGATTATTAAATGCCCTGAGGTACTCTTCTTTGGGTTAAATCTGTTTTGTGTTCTATAACTTTCTTGTTTTTGAATGTTGATATCTTTCTCTAGGTTTAGGAACTTCTCTGATATAATCCCTTTGAATAAACTTTCCACCCCTAGCTTTTTCTCTACCTCCTTTTTAAGGCCAATAACTCAGATTTGCCCTTTTGAGACTATTTTCTAGGTTTTGTAGGTGTGTTTTATTGTTTTTTGTTCTTTTTTCTTTTGTTTCCTCTGGTTCTGTATTTTCTTTTGAGACAGCATCTCACTCCTGTCACCCAGGCTAGGGTGCAGCAGTGTGATCATGGCTCACTGCAGCCTCAACTTCCCAGACTCACATAATTCCTTCTTCTCTAACTGTATTTTCAAATAGCCTGTCTTCAAACTCACTAATTCTTTCTTCTGCTTAATCAATTCTACTTTTTTTTTTTTTTTTTTTTTTTTTTTTTTTTTT
>NC_045439.1:123055334-123107487 GCF_002776525.5 Piliocolobus tephrosceles
TTCTTCTTTTTTTTTTTTTTTTTTTTTTTTTTTGAGACGGAGTCTTGCTGTGTCTCCTGGGCTGGAGTGCAGTGGCCGGATCTCAGCTCACTGCAAGCTCCGCCTCCCGGGTTCACGCCATTCTCCTGCCTCAGCCTCCGGAGTAGCTGGGACTATAGGCGCCCGCCACCTCGCCCGGCTAGTTTTTTGTATTTTTAGTAGAGACGGGGTTTCACCGTGTTAGCCAGGATGGTCTCGATCTCCTGACCTCATGATCCGCCTGTCTCGGCCTCCCAAAGTGCTGGGATTACAGGCTTGAGCCACCGCGCCCGGCCATACTTTTAAGAGACTACTTTTAAGAGGCTTTCTTCAGCATGTTAATTGCATTTTCTTTTTATTTATTTTTTCTTTATTTTTCTTTTTTTTTTTTTTTTTTTTTTTGAGACGGAGTCTCGCTCTGTAACCCAGGCTATAGTGCAGTGGTGCAATCTTGGCTTACTGCAACCTCCGCCTCCCAGGTTCAAGCAATTCTGCTGTCTCAGCCTCCTGAGTAGCTGAGACTATAGGTGTGTGCCACCACGCCCAGCTACTTTTTTGTATTTTTAGTAGAGATGGGGTTTCACCGTGTTAGCCAGGATGGTCTCGATCTCCTGACCTTGTGATCCTCCCACCTCAGCCTCCCAAAGTGCTGGGATTACAGATGTGAGCCAAGCATCCCGCCTGCTTGATTCAACTCTAGAATTTCTGCTTGATTCTTTTTACTTATTTCAATACCTTTGTTAAATGTATCTGATAGAATTCTGAATTTCCTCTCTGTATTATCTTGAATTTTTTTGATTTCCTTAAAACAGCTATTTTGAATTCTCTGCCTCAAAAGTCATATATCCCTGTTTCTCCGGTATTGATCCCTGGTGCCTTATTTAGATCATTTGATGAGGTCATGTTTCCCTGGATGGTGTCGATGCTTGTAGATGTTCATCAGTGTCTGGGAACTGGCGAGTTATTTATTTATTGTAGTCTTCAAGTTCTGGGCTTGTTTGTGCCTGTCCTTGGGAACGCTTTCTAGGTATTCAAACAGACCTGGGCCCCAAGCCCTATAATAATGTGATTTTTGCAGACTCACAGAAGTACCACGTTGGTGGTCTTGGATATGATCTGGAAGAATTCTATGGATTGCCAAGCAGAGACTCTTACTCTTTTCCCTTACTTTCTCCCCCACCCCAAAATGGAATCTCTCTCTCTGTGCTCAGCCATATGGAGCTGTGGGTGTGGTGATGCAAGCACCCATGGGGTAACCACCACTGGGACTGTGCTGGGTCAGGCATGAAGCCAGCACAGCACTAGTTCTTGGCCAAGGCCCTTCTCTTCAGGGCAGTGAGTTCCCTGGGACACGGAGGTGTCCAGAAATGCTGTCTGGGAGCCAGGAATTGAAATTAAAAATCTTAGCAGTTTACCTGATGTTCTACTGCAGCTAAGCTGGCACTCACACCACAATGTAAAGTTCTTCCCGCTCTTCCCTCCTTTTTCCATAGGCAGAGGAGCCCCTCCATGTGGCCACCACTGCCACCACTGGTCCACGGTGGTTCTGCCAGGCCACTGCTGATGTTCACTTAAAACCCAGAGGCTTCTCCGTCAGCTTGTGGTGAATTCTGCCAGGCCTAAAACTTATCCTTCAGGGCAGGGGGCTCCACTCTGGCCCACGGCAGGTTCAGAAATGCTGTCCAAGAGCCTAGGCCTGGATTCAGGGACCCCATGAACCTGCTTGTTGCATCACCCTTCTGGGCCTGACCCCATTCTTAACATCTGTCAGTCACTAATCTGTTCTACAGATCTATAATTTTATCATTTCAAGAATGCTGTATAAGTGGAATCACACAATATGTAACCTTCGATATTGGTCTTTTTTTTTTTTTTTTTTTTTTTTGAGACAGGGTCACATTCAGTCACCCAGACCGGGATGCAGTAGTGCTTTCTCAGCTCATTGCAACCTCTGTTCCCCAGGCTTGAGCAATCCTTCCACCTTACCTTCCCAAGTAGCTGAGACCACAGATGCATGTCACCACATCCAGTTAAGTTTTGGATTTTTGGTAGAGATGGGGTTTCACCATGTTGCCCAAGCTTGTCTTGAACTCCTGAGCTCAAGCAGTCTGCCCACCTTGGCCTCCCAAAGTGCTGGGATTACAGGTGTGAGCCACCACACCCAGTAAATGTTTTAATGGTTGCTCTAGAGATTACATTATACATGCATAAAATAACTTAGTCTAGTGGTGTCAATATAATTCAATATGAAACATAATTAGATAACTCACTAAGAATGGATAAGGACTAGGAGAAAGATAGTCAATATCTACCCATGTTTTTACTGTTTCTGTTGTTCTTTTTTCACTAATTATGTTCCATGTGTCTTTCGTTTATCATTTCCTTTCTGTTTAAAGAACTTCCGTTAGCCATTCTTTTAGGGTACATCTGCTCGTGACACATTTTCTTAGTTTTCCTTCATCTGGGAATGTCTTGAGTTCACCTTATTCCTAAAGAATATTTTTGCTGAGTATAGAATTCTGGATTGACAGTTCTTTTCTTTCAGCACTTGAATAATGTTGTGCAATTTTCTTTGGGCATTGATTATTTCTGTTTGTTTATTTGTGCATGTGTGTGTGTTTATTTAAAGAGACAGAGTCTTGCTCTGTCACCCAGGCTAGAAGGCTATGACACAATCATGGCTCATTGTAAGCTCAAATTCCTTGGTTTAAGCATTGATGGTTTCTAAGGAGAAATACACTGCCATTTGAATCTTTGTTTCTCTATAAATAACTGTATTAGTCTGTTTTGATGCTGCTGTAAAGAACTGGGAAATTTATAAAGAAAAGAGGTTTAATTGACTCACAGTTCTGCACAGCTAGGGTGGCCTCAGGAAACTTATAATCATGGTGGAAAATGAAGGAGAAGCAAGGCACACCTTACATGGCAACAGGAGAGGGAGAGGGGTGGGGGGAACTGCCAAACACTTTTTTTCTTTTCTCTTTTTTTTTTTTTTTGAGACGTAGTTTCGCTCTTGTTGCCCAGGCTGGAGTGCAATGGCGCCATCTCAGCTCACAGTAACCTCCGCTTCCTCAGCTCAAGCAATTCTCCTGCTGCAGCCTCCCAAGTAGCTGGGATTACAGGCATGCACCACCATGCCTGGCTAATTTTGTATTTTTTTAATAGAGACAGGGTTTCTCCATGTTGGTCAGGCTGGTCTCGAACTCCCGACCTCAGGTGATTCGCCCGCCTCGGCCTCCCAAAGTGCGGGGATTACAGGCATGAGCCACCACGCCTGGCATGCCAAACACTTTTAAACCATCATGTCTCATGAGAACTCACTCACTATCATGAGAACAGTATGGGGGAAACTGCCCCCACCATCCAATCACCTCCCACCAGGTTCCTCCCTCAACACATTGGAATTACAATTCAAGATAAGATTTGTGTGGGGACCCAGAGCCAAACCATATCATTAATGTATCACTCCTCTCTAGCTATCAAGACTTTGTCTTTATTTTTTTCTGAAAATTATTAGTGTTAATTATGATATGTCTTGGCATGGATTTATTTGGGTTTATTCTTCTTGAAGCTCACTCAGCTTTTTGAATTTATGGGCTTATTTCTTTCACCAGATTTGGAAAGGTTTCAGCCATTATTTCTTCTAATATGTTTTCATCCCTACACTCTTTCTCCTATTTTTCTGGGACTACAATGACACAAATGTTAGATCTGATTTCTGCAGTCCTAACATTTGTTAGGCCCATTTTCTCTCTATTTTGATGATGATGATTATTATTTTATCTTCAAGTTCACTGACTTTTTCCTATGCTTTATTCATTCTGTTATTGATTCTATCCAATGAAGTTTAAACATTTTTTTGTTGTTATATTATTCAGGTCTGAGGTTTCTATTTGGTTCTCCCTTTTTTAAAAGAACCGAGTCACACTCTGTTGCCCAGGCTGGAGTACATTGGCGCAATTTTGGCTCACCACAACCTCCACCTCCTGGGTTCAAACGATTCTCCTGCCTCAGCCTCCCAAGTAACTGAGATTACAGGCATGCACCACCATGCCTGGCTAACTTTTGCATTTTTAGTAGAGATGGAGTTTCACCATGTAGGCCAGGCTGGTCTCAGTCTCCTGACCTCAAATGATCCACCTGCCTTACAGGCTTGAGCCACTGTGCCCAGCCTTAGTTTTTCTTTGTATCTTCTATTTCTTTGCTGAGACTTTCTACTTTAAAAAGTTTTTATAAGTGTTTTTGTAATTGCTTATTGAAGTTTTTTTTTAAAAAAAGATACAGAGTCTCACTATGTTGCCTATGGATTACATTATAGCACACTACAACCTTGAACTCCTGGGCTCAAGTGATCCTCCTGTGCTAGCCTCTCAAGTAACTAGGACTACAGGTACACCCAATTCATTGAAGCACTTTTTATGGTGGCTCCTTTAAAATCCTTGTTAGATAATGCTAACATCTATGTGACACTGAAATGTTAGTGCCTGTTGACTGTTGGGGTTTTTTCCATTTAAACTGAAATTTTCCTGGTTCTTGTATGATGATGAGTGCTTTTTGATTATATACTGGACATTTTGAGTATTATTTTGTGAGACTGAATCATTTGTTCTCTCTCTACCTGTCTTCGTCACTCCTTCTCTCTCTTTCTTTCTTCATTCAGCATGCAGTCACCCTGTTTAGGTATAGCACACAGTTCCTAAAAGTGGTAAATGTTCAGCTCCCCACTGGATCCCACTGACACCTTTCCAGGTAAAGCTGAGCACTGGCTCCCACCACCTTCTTGCTGCGGAGTCGGGTGGAAGTTTAGCTCTCTGCAGTGATACGCTGATACCCAGAGGGGCAGGAGAATGTGGATTAATTGTCTCAATACTTCTTCTTTCCACCTCATGACTCCTGGTGAAATTTTTATTGGAAATGCATTGAATATATAGATCAAATTAGGCAAAATTGACTTCTTAACAATATTGAGTCTTCCATCTCATGAACAAAGTATATCTCTTCTTTTTCTTAGGTCTTCTTTAATTTCTCTCAGTAATGTTTTATAATTTTTTTTTTTTTTGAGACAGAGTCTCCCTCTGTCGCCCAGGCTGGAGTGCAGTGGCGCGATCGCAGCTCACTGCAAGCTACGCCATTCTCCTGCCTCAGCCTCCCGAGTAGCTGGGACTACAGGCGCCCGCCACCACGCCCGGCTAATTTTTGTATTTTTTAGTAGAGACAGGGTTTCACCGTGTTAGCCAGGGTAGTCTCGATCTCCTGACCTCATGATCTGCCCGCCTCGGCCTCCCAAATGCTGGGATTACAGGCATGAGCCACCGTGCCCGGCCTGTTTTATAATTTTTAGTGTCCAGGTCTTTCACATGTTTTATCGGATTTATCCCTAAGAATTTTATATTTGGCCGGGCGCGGTGGCTCAAGCCTGTAATCCCAGCACTTTGGGAGGCCGAGACAGGCGGATCACGAGGTCAGGAGATCGAGACCATCCTGGCTAACACGGTGAAACCCCATCTCTACTAAAAAATGCAAAAAACTAGCCGGGCGAGGTGGCGGGCGCCTGTAGTCCCAGCTACTCGGGAGGCTGAGGCAGGAGACTGGCATAAATCCGGAAGGCAGAGCTTGCAGTGAGCTGAGATCCGGCCACTGCACTCCAGCCTGGGCGACAGAGCGAGACTCCATCTCAAAAAAAAAAAAAAAAGAATTTTATATTTGCTGATACTATCATAAATGATATTGTCTGAAATCTACTGTTAGGCTGGCAAAAAGGAAATTATTTCAAAAAATTGTAAAAAGAAATTAAATAATTTTAGAAAAATAAAAAATACCTAAAAAGTGGTATTGTCTTTTAGAATTTAAATTTCTGGGTGGGCATAGTGGCTCACACCTGTAATCCCAGCACTTTGGGAGGCTGAGGTTGGAGGAGACCACCCTGGGCAACACAGCAAGACTCCAACTCTATTAAATTAAAAAATAAAATTTAAAAGTAAAAAATAAAATTTAAATTTCTGATTGATTATTGTATAGAAATACGATTGATTTTTCTGTTATTGATCTTGTTTTCTACAAACTTGTCAAACCCCATTATTACAGAACTTTTTCACAGATTTCATTTGATTTTCTAGATAGATAATCATGCTATCTGTGAGTAAAAACACTTTTAAGTTTTACTTCCTAAGCAGTAGAGCTCAAAAAAAGAAAAAACAGTTTTACTTCTTCTTTCCCAGTTTGTATACCTTTATTTTTTGTTGCTTAACTGCAGTGGCCATAGCCATCAGCATAATGTTGTAGAGAAGTGGTGAAGGCGGACATCCTTGTCTTAGTCTTGATCACAGGGAAAAAGCATTCAGTATTTCACCATTATGTATAAGGCTGGCTACAGTTTTCTTCTAAGTGCCCTTTCAAGGATGTTCCCTTCTATTTCTAATTTGTTGAGATTGTTTAAAAGTCAGGATTGGATATTGGATTGTGTTAAATGCTTTTGCTGTATCTGTTAATATAATTTTTCTTTTTGGGTCAGGCACAGTGGCTCATGCCTGTAATCCCAGCACTTTGGGAGGCTGAAGCGGGAAGATAACTTGAGGTCAGGACTTCAAGACCAGCCTGGCCAACATGGCAAAACCCTGTCTCTACTAAAAAAAAATACAAAAAAATTAACCAGGCATGGTGGCGTGTGCCTATAGCTACTTGGGAGGCTGAGGCAGGAGAAATGCTTGAACTCTGGAGGCAGAGGTTTCAGTGATCCAAGGTTGCATCACTGCACTCCAGCCTGGGTGACAGTGGGAGACTCTGTCTCAAAAATAATAATAATAATAATAATTTTTATTTTTTAAGTGTGTCTCTATGGTGAATTACATTGTTTTTTAATGTTAAACCAATTATGTGTTCCTGGGATAAATTTGTTCATGGCGTATTATCTTTTTTATGCATTGTTTGATTTTATTTGCTGCATTTGTGTTCATGAGAGGAACTGGTCTTTAGTTTTCTGGTATGATCTTTGTATGATTTTGGTATCTGAATAATGCTGACCTCTAAGAATCATTGGGGAACTATTCCTCTCTCTTTAATTTTTGGGGAGTATTTGTGTAGAACTGGCATTATTTCTTTCTTAAATGTTTGGTAGAACTTACCAGTGAAGCCATCTAAGCTTGGAGTTTTCACTGTGGGAAGATTTTTAGCTACAAACTCAATTATTTTAATAGATATAGAGATATTTAGGTTGTCTATTCATCTTGCCTGTGTTTATGTCTTTCAAGTTTATATCTTTCAAGAAGCTTGTTCATTTTTATCTAAGTTGTTCAATTCGTTGCTTGTTTTTTTCTTTTTTGAGACAGAGTCTTGCTTTGTTGCCCAGGCTAGAGGGCAGTGGCACGATCTTGGCTCACAGCAACTTTCGCCTCCCAGGTGTTTGGACGAACGGAGGCAGGATGGTGCACTTCCCGGTTCTTCTTCACCACCAACTCTTCCCATGTGTGCGAGAATGCAGCTGAGGCCCGGGAAGGTGCAGATTAATCAGGCAGGCACCAGGTGATGTCAATCCGAGGAGACCAAGATTTACCTGGTGGCACCTGCGGAGCGGCCCCCCTCCCCCGACATGCCCGTGCCCTGCCTATTGCCCTTCCACTCCTAGAAAAGTCGCTCCCAGCAGATGCACCGGGGGCGGGCTTTCTCAGCCCCCACTCTTGTCGGGACTGTATTAGAAATTCCGCCCCTCCCCCGCCCCCAGCTCCGGTCCCTGAAGCTAGATGACCAAAGAATAAATTTGCAGTTTTGCTTTTAGCCTTGCCTACTCGCTGGTTCTTTTGTGCCCACTCTGGTGGTCTTAGAAAAACAAATCACCAGGTTCAAGCAATTCTCCTGCCTCAGCCTCCCGAGTAGCTGGGATTACAGGCACACGCCACCACACCCAGCTAATTTTTTTATTTTTAGTAGAGACGGGGTTTCACTATGTTGGCAAGACTGGTCTCAAACTGACCTCGTGATCCACCTACCTCGGCCTCCCAAAGTTCTGGGATTATAGGCGTGAGCAACTACGCCCACCCCATCCTACATTTTTATGTGATATTTGTCAAAACTGAGAAGCCAACATTGGCACATTATGATTAACTAAACTCCAGACTTTGTTCAAGTCTCATATTTTCCCACTAATATCCTTTCTCTGTTCTACAATCCAATCCTATATACCGCATTGCATTTCATTGTCATGTCACATCAGCATTCTCTGGTCAGTGACGGTTTCTCAATCTTGCGTTGTGTTTCATGACCTTGACAGTTTTAAGGAAAATGGGTCAGGTGTTTTGTAGAATGTCCCTCAGTTTGGGCTTGTCTGATGCTTGTATCATGATTCAACTTAGTCATGGGGTATTTTTTGTTTGTTTATTTGTTTGTGTTTTGAGACAGTCTCACTCTGTTGCCCAGGCTGGAGTACAGTAGTGCAATCTCAAAAAAAAAAAAAAAAAAAAAAAAACGGCAACCAGGCCGGGCACGGTGGCTCACGCCTATAATCCCAGCACGTTGGGAGGCCGAGGCGGGCGGATCACGAGGTCAGGAGATCGAGACCATCCTGGCTAACATGGTGAAACCCCCTCTCTACTAAAAATACAAAAAATTAGCCAGGCTTGGTGGCGGGCGCCTGTAGTCCCAGCTACTCTGGAGGCTGAGGCAGGAGAATGGCGTAAACCCGGGAGGTGGAGCTTGCAGTGAGTCGAGATCCTGCCACTGCACTCCAGCCTGGGCGACAGAGCTAGACACTCCGTCTCAAAAAAAAAAAAAAAAAAAAGGCAACCAGCAGCCCTCGGGGCTGCTCTGTCAATGGAGTAGCCATTCTTTTATTCCTTTACTTTCTTAATAAACTTGCTTTCACTTTGCATTGCAGACTCACCCTGAGTTCTTTCTTGCGTGAGATCCAAGAACCCTTGGTTTCTTGGGGTCTGGGTCTGGACCCCTTTCCTGTAACAATACTATGCTACTTATTTTGTTGCTGAAATTATTCCAGCTTTGGTGATGGAAAAGCACTTTCAGGTTGACTCCTATGTCATATATATATATGTGTGTGTGTGTGTGTATATACACATATATATCTACAAATATATGTATATATAAATATATATATAATATATATTTTTAGAGATAGGATCTCACGCTATCACCCAGTCTAGAGTGCAGTGTGATCATAGCTCATTGCAGTCTTGAACTCCTGGGCTCAAGTGATTCTCCAGCCTCAATCTTCCAGGTAGCTAGGTCTATAGGCACACACCATCACTCCAGACTAATTTATGTATTTATTTATTTTTGGAGAGACAGGGTCTCAAACTCCCAGCCTCCAGCGATCTTCTCATCCAGTGTGCTGGAATTACAGGTATGAGTCACCACATCCGACTCCTAAGTCTTTTGAAATGTGCCAGATTTATCCTGTGCTTTCCTTGCCCCAGCTCTAAAATCAGCCATTTCTCCAAGGAGCCCAGGTTGCCCTTATTGTGAAAGGAAAATAAATCTTGGGGCCCCCAAATCACTAAGTTAAAGGGAAAAGTCAAGCTGGGAACTGCTTAGGGCCAACCTGCCTCCCATTCTATTCAAGGTCACCCCTGTACTCACTGACGTAGATGCATATCTGATTGCCTCCTTTGGAAAGGCTAACAGAAACTCAAAAGAATGCAATGTCTCTCATCTGTCTGTGACCTGGAAGCCCCTTCTCCGCTTAGAGTCTGCCTACCTTTGATTCAAGCTGTCCCACCTTCCCAGACTGAACCAATGTTCTTCTTACATACATTGATTGATGTCTCATGTTTTCCTAAAATGTATAAAACTAAGCTGGACCCCGACCACCTTGGGCACATGTTGTCAGGACTTCCTGAGGCTTTGTCAGGGGCGCGTGTTCTCAACCTCGGCAAAATAAACTTTCTAAATTAACTGAGACCTGTCTCAAATTTTCAGGATTCACATTTTGGTAACCATGGGGGGATTCTGAGTGGAGGTGCCTCCCACTTTTGACAAATCTCCTATCGGTGCTTGGTACCAGCATGAGCTAACTCTATGCTTCAAACCAATATGACAATTTGCTGAGGTCTGAAAATACCCGCTACAGAAAATGCCTGATCTCCCCAAATTTGGTGGAGATCTAAAGTTTATTTTGCTGTACAACTCCTCTTTTTTGATTTTTGGAGTTTTGCTTGCTTCCAACAGGAAGGCAAGTTTTCCTGCTTCTGTGACGATGAAAGGCAGGTAACTCCTTTACGGAGTTTGAGCTGGCTTCCAGCAGGGAAGATGAGGATTTTTTTCCTGCCTCTAGGCTGGTAGAGAGCAGTCTACAGCCCAAGACTAATCACTTGGTAAGAAACGGGTTTGGGATTGTGTCTTGCAAATTCCTTTTAAATGACTAAAGTTAGCATTTACCAGCCAGCTGGTGTTAATTTCTACTTACACTTAGAACACTCAGAAATTGTATAATTTGTGTGATCATTGTTAGTTTTGCTTAACTCTTGTTGTTGACTGTACTTCTGAAATAGCAGCATTTTGTCCTGGCTGAAATATAGTAATAAGAGTTAAAGAAACATTTTTTTTTAAGGAGCTCAATGGTTAAAAGTCAGCTTAATTAAAAGGATAACACACTCAAGATGCATGTGTGTATGTGTGCATGTTTGTATTTTGAAAGGCCTTCATGTTTTGTTTTTTCGTTGTTGTTTGTTTGTTTTTCTCTCCTAAGACCTTGTCTTTTTTTTTAACAGAAGTTTTTCTTTTTCTTCTCAGTTATCTGAATTCTGTTTTCACCTGATTTTTTTTTTTTTTTTTTTTTGACTAAAATACTTATTGCAACAGAAGCTACTCTTGGGTTTTTAAGACAGAATGTACTTTAATTTTATGTTTAATTTGACTCAAAGAAAAATAAAAGTGGCTCCCTCTAGCACCACCAGATTTTTTTCTCTCTGTACCTTATGATGTAAATTTTGCTATTTGATTTTCACCTGAGTTGTTTCCTTAAATGGGCAAATTTAAGGCTATTTAGCTGACAACTGCCTAGGCTTGTGAAACAGGTTATCAAGAATCTGAAAGTCTAAGATAGGAAAAAAAAGGGGGGGGTCTTTATAAATCTGTAAAATGTACTTCTGTCAGCATGCCTAATATATCTTTATAAGTATTTATGTGTTGTGTACAAAATGTTTAACTACTAAAAATATATGAAAGAGCTCTAATTAATTGGCTTAAAGAAAAATACAAGCATGTAAATCAGATACTAAAAAAGAAAAGACTAGGCTGGGCACAGTGGCTCACGCCTGTAATCCCAGCAATTTGGGAGGCCGAAGCAGGTGGATCAAGAGGTCAGGAGTTTGAGACCAGCCTGGTCTCAACCCTGTCTATACTAAAAATACAAAAATTAGCTGGGCATGGTGGTGCACACCCATAATGCCAGCTACTGGGGAGGCTGAGGCAGGAGAATGCCTTGAACTCAGGAGGCAGAGGCTGAAGTGAGCTGAGATCGTGCCACTGCACTCCAGCCTGACTGACAAGAGCAAGACTCCGACTCAAAAAAAAAAAAAAAAAAAAGACTAGTCAAATGCTTTTTCAAGTTTATGTAATAAGTAAAATCTTTAACAAGTAAACTTGCTTTAAAATTACCGGTAAAGTACTATTAGAAATACCTAAAGAATTGCCAGCATACACTTTGTTTGCATTTATTAATCAAGCAAATTTCATACTCATCCCTGCCAAATACTGTGAGATGTCAAAATTTGGCATAGAGATTACAAAGCTATAAACCCAGGCCAAAGCAGAGTGATCTATGCTTGTGTAATTTTTAATAAGTAAGACATTGATACGGGTTTAATAAAAATAGCTGCATTTTGAATCTAATAAGATTGCCATAACTTCTAAACCTGTGGCTTTAGGCAGTCTGGTCCACAGACAATAAGGAGGTTTGTTTTGGGAAAGGATAGTTATTGTCTTTGTTTCAAAGCAAAACTATAAATTCAGTTCCTTCCCAAAATTAGTTCAACCTATGTCCAGGAATGAACAAGGACAGCTTGGAGGTTAAGAGCAATATGGAGTCAGTTAAGTCAAATCTTTTTTCACTGTCTCAGTTATAATTTTGCAATGGCAGTTTCATAGTTTTAAATCATGAGTCACAGTTTTCATAAATAATCTAGGTAAAAAATTAAAATAATTAGGTAAATGTAATGGGATAAATACTTGTAGACAAACTGGTCATAATTTAGAAATAAAGTTAAATTAAATAATAGGTATTTTATTATTTGGGTATTTTCCAATAAATATATATTGTAGGAAAACATTCTTGCTTTAAAAAAAAAAAAAGGTGTCCTTTTCTAGAAAAAAGATGAGAAATTTTTATCTAATTCAAAGCTTATTTAAAGGTTATGTATAAAACAAGGTAAAAGGAACCAGGAAATAAAAACAGATGTAAAATAAAAATAAAGAGTTTTTTTGTGTGTGTGGTAAGAAAACTTAAAGAGAAATAATTGTATATGAGAAAGAATCTTATATAGTAAATTTTTAGTCCTAAAATAAAATGACTGGTTGTTTAAGAAGGAGGGATGTTCAGGACAAACCAGAAAGTCCAAATATTATTATTAAATTTTGGTTTGCTTAGGGAAAAAACCGAGATAAAACATGTTTTTAAACTAAGGTATTACATCCATGTATCTTTCTATATGTGCTTTTAGAGTCCTTGTTGACCTCTACATGGAAAAGTACAAAACACTGCTGAGAGAAATCATAGATGACAGAAACAAATGGAAACATACCCCATGCTCATGGATGGGTAGAATCAATATTGTGAAAATAGCCATACTGCCAAAAGCAATCTACAAATTCAACACAATCCCCATCAAAATACCACCATCATTCTTCACAGAATTAGAAAAAACAATTCTAAACTTTATATGGAATGAAAAAAGTGCCTGCATAGCCAAAGCAAGACTAAACAAAAAGGACAAATCTGGCGGTATCACACTAACTGATTTCAAACTATACTATAAGGTCATAGTCAACAAAACAGCATGGTACTGGTATAAAAATAGGCACATACAATGTGCCAATGGAACAGAATAGAGAATCCAGAAATAAACCTAAATACTTGCAGCCAACTGATCTTTGACAAAGCAAACAAAAACATAAAGTGGGGAAAGGACACTTTTTAATAAATGGTGCTGGGATAATTGGCTAGCCACAGGTAGGAGAATGAAACTAGATCCTCATCTCTCACCTTATACAAAAATCAACTCCAGATGGATTAAGGACTTAAACCTAAGACCTGAAACTATAAAAACTCTAGAAGATAATATTGGAAAAATGCTTCTAGACATTGGCTTAGGCAAGGATTTCAAGACCAAGGACCCAAAAGCAAATGTAATAAAAACAAAGATAAATATTGGGACTTAATTAAACTAAAGAGCTTTTTTTGCACGACAAAAGGAACAGTCAGCAGAGTAAACAGACAACCCACAGAATAGGAGAAAATCTTCACAATCTATCCATCTGACAAAGGACTAATACCCAGAATCTACAATGAACTCAAACAAATCAGTAAAAGAAAAACAATCCCATCAAAAAGTGGGCTAAGGACATGAATGGACAATTCTCAAAAGAAGATATATAAATGGCCAACAAACGTATGCTCAACATCACTAATGATCTGGGAAATGCACATAAAAACCACAATGCAATACCACCTTACTCCTGCAAGAATGGCTATAATCAAAAAATCAAAAAACAGTAGATGTTGGCATGGATACGGTGATCAGGGAACACTTCTACACTGCTGGTGGTAACATAAACTAGTACAACTGCTAGGGAAAACCGTGTGGAGATTCCTTAAAGAACTAAAAGTAAGGCCAGCCACGGTGGCTCATGCTTGTAATCTCAGCACTTTGGGAGGCTGAGGCAGGTGGATCACATGAGGTCAGGAGTTCAACACCAGCCTGACCAACATGGTGAAACCCCAGCTCTACTGAAATTACAAAAATTAGCCAGACATGGTGGCACATACCTGTAATCCCATCTACTTGGGAGGCTGAGGCATGTGAATCACTTGAACCCAGGAAGGGGAGGTTGCAGTGAGCCAAGATCATGCCATTGCACTCTACCGTGGGTAACAGACAAGAATCTCTCTCAAAAAAAAAAAGGTGGGGGAGAGGAAATTCAGCCACTCGTACATGTTTGATAGCACAAATTCACGGCTGGACTCAGCTTTAAAATCTTATCTGAGATTCCTCCTATGGAACAAAGTTTCATCAAAGCCCATTTAAAAGCCTATATAAAAAATAATTATTCTTGCTGCACTGTATACAAATAATTAGGCCAAACATAATAAGCAAACCAGTCCTACCATGATTTGTCTTTAGTAAAATGGGAAACTAGACAGAGAAAAAAATATATATGTTTTAAGATGATAGTACACTTGTTGTTAGAGTCTAGTCTTGCCTAAGTTTTTTTTGTTTGTTTGTTTGTTTGTTTATGTTCTACAGTTTGGGCTGAATTCTAATTGTTTCTTGGTTACAAGTCTTCAAAATAATGTTTTCAACTTTTTTCTTTTTTTCCTTCTTTTTTTTTCCCCATTTTTCCTAATTAGGAGTCACCGAAAACTAAGCTGTGTTTTCGTTTTTTTTTTTTTTTTTTTTTTTTGAGGCGGAGTCTTGCTCTGTCGCCTGGACTGGAGTGCAGTGGCCGGATCTCAGCTCACTGCAAGCTCCGCCTCCCGGGTTTACGCCATTCTCCTGCCTCAGCCTCCCGAGTAGCTGAGACTACAGGCGCCTGCCACCTCGCCCAGCTAGTTTTTGTATTTTTAGTAGAGACAGGGTTTCACCGTGTTAGCCAGGATGGTCTCAATCTCCTGACCTAGTGATCCGCCCGTCTCGGCCTCCCAAAGTGCTGGGATTACAGGCTTGAGCCACCGTGCCCGGCCAGCTGTGTTTTCTTAAAGCTCTGCGAACTGAAACTAAACAACTTAAACTTCAGAAGAAAATAACAGCAACATATTTACATACATAAGCCACTTTCATACCTGCCTGCTGACTATAGACTTCAGAGAAATGTGGCCTATATAGATTTTCCAGGAGTGTTCTTTTGTTTGTTGTATATCACCTATCTGTGACCTGGTAGCCCCCTCCCCACTTCAAGTCTTCCTGCCTTTCCAGACTGAACCAATGTACTTCTTACATACTGATTGATGTCTCATGCCTCCCTAAAATGTATTAGTTTTATGCCCCAACCACTTTGGGCACAAGTCTTCAGGACTTCCTGAGGCTGTCACGGACATATGTCCCCAACCTTGGCAAAATAAACAATTAACTGAGACCTGTTTCAAATTTTCGGAGTTCACATTATTTTGAAACCAAAATCTGGACACAGGATGTGCCCATTGCTATGGGGTGTGATTGCCTCTAGGCCCTCTCAGTGGACAGCGTGAGGTATAGCATTAGGTAATATTTGTGTGTATACCAACTCATGTATATACACATATTTCTGTCTATATATATACCAAGCTAGCTAACCAACTCTAATCCAGTACCCAAGGGCTCATTCTATTTTTCCCTCCTTGCTTATGTTACTTCTCTTTCTCATAGTGAAAACCCTGCCTCCCAAAATCCACTATACATTTACTTATTTGTTCAGCCCCAGTATACATGTAAAGCCTTTTGACAACTATTAACCCATATACCATGAGAAACAAACTTACCAGCTAGAGTACAGTGTTTACACGCAGTGTGGACCTTTTTTTTTTTTTTTAGACAGAGTTTCGCTCTTGTTTTCTGACTGTAGTGCCATGGTGCAATCTTGGCTCGCTACAACCTCTGCTTCCCAGGTTCAAGCGATTCTCCTGCTTCAGCCTCCCTAGTAGCTGGGATTACAGGTACCCGCCACCACGCCCAGCTAGTATTTTTTATTTTTAGTAGAGATGGGGGTTTCACTATGCTGGCCAGGCTGGTCTCCTGACCTCAGGTGATCCACCCACCTCAGCCTCCCAGAGTGATGGGATTTCAGGCATGAGCCACCACGCTTGGCTCCAGTATGTGGACCTTTTTTGATATTTGAAGATATTTGATTATAAACTGGATATTAGTTGATACCAATGGAATTGTTAATTTCATTAGGTGTGATAATAGCCTTGAGTTATGTAAGACAATTTCATAATTTTTTTCAGAGGTGTTTACTGAGATATGTGGGGATGAAATAGCATGATGTCTGTAGTTATTTTTTAAACATTTCAGTAAAGAAGACAAGACATAGAAGGGGGAAATAGGTAGATAAAACAACATAGCAAAATCTTGATAATTGTAGAATCTGGGTGAAGATTCTGATATGTGAGAGTTCATTGTATTATTCTCTCTCCTTTGGGGAATGTTTGAAATTCTTTATTATACAATATTTTGTATTATTTTAAAATTATATTTGCTTTTTAAAATAATTTTTGATTTACTTATTTAATTATATTTACTTTTAAAATAGGCAAATTAGTGAAAATTCAAAAGCTATCAAAAGGCTTGCAATAAATAATTAGTCTTCGTTTTTCCTCTGTTCTCAGTCACCAAATTTTCACTTCCAAAGGTCATTAATAGTACTAGTTCTTGTGTATCTTTCCACAGATCATTTGCATATTGCAAATATCTACATATATTCCATTTTTACACACACAAATGGTAACCAATTTTATATCTTGTTCTAGACCTCTTTTAAAACATTCCATTTATAATTTCAGGCATACAGAAAAGTACAAATGTAGAACAAAGAATTTTGGGCTGTCCAAGCACAGTGGTGTTTACAACTAATTGAGCACAACCATTTATAGATTTCTTTTTTTTTTTTTTTTTTTTTTTTTTTTTTGAGACAGGATATAACTCTGTCACCCAGGCTAGAGCAAAGTGGCATGATCACGGCTCACTGCAGTCTGTGCCTCCTGGGCTCATGCAATCCTCCCACTCCAGCCTCCCAAGTTGCTGGGACTACAGGTGCACATCACCATGCCAGGCTAATTTTTTGTTTGTTTGTTTGTTTTTAAGACAGAATGTTGCTCTTGTCACCCAGGCTGAAGTGCAATGGCGTGATTTCAGCTCACTGCAATCTCCACCTCCTGGGTTCAAGCAATTCTCCTGTCTCAGCTTCCCAAGTAGCAGGGATTACAGGTGCCCGCCACCACTCCCAGCTAATTTTTGTATTTTAAGTAGAGGCAGGGTTTTGCCATGTTGGCCAGGCATGTTGGTCTGAAACTCCTGGCCTCAGGTGATCCACCCACCTGGGCCTCCCGAAGTGCTGGTATTACAGACGTGAGCCACCGCGTCTGGCCCAGGCTAATTTAAAAAAAAATTTTTTTTTTCTTTGTAGAGATGGTGAGGATCTCCCTAGGTTGTCCAGGCTGGTCTTGAACTCCTGGACTCAAGCAGTCCTTTCCCCTCAGCTTCGCAAAGTGCTAGGATTACAGGTGTGAGCCACGGCACCCTGACCCCTCTTACAGATTTCCTTGTTCTTTCTCCATTCCTATTGTTTGACTTGACTAGCAAAAAAAAAAAAAAAAAAAAAACAAAGAAAAGAAAAAGAATTCCTGTTTACCGTAATCCAGATTCTCCAAATGTTATTTTACCATCTTTGCTTTGTTATTCTCTCTCCATTATTGTTTTCTTCTGTATTATTTGAGACTAAGTTGCAGACATAATGCTCTGTTACCCCTAAATACTTTAGTGTGTACTTCCTAGAAACAAGGACATTCTCTTACATAAGCAGAGTTCAGTTATTGAAATCAAGAAATTAACATTGATATTGCATTGTCTAATCTAGAAACTTTATGCAAATTTTGTCAATTTTCCCACAAATATCCTTTGTAGAATAAGAGAGGGACCAGGTGCAGTGACTCACACCTGTAATCCCAGCACTTTGGGAGGCCCAGGCGGGCGGATCACAAGGTCAGGAGATAGAGACAATCCTGGCTAACACACGGTGAAACCTCGTCTGTACTAAAAATACAAAATAATTAGCTGGGCATGGTGGTGGGTGCCTGTTGTCTCAGCTACTCGGGAAGCTGAGGCAGGAGAATGGCACGAACCCGGGAGGCAGAGCTGACAGTGAGCCGAGATTGTGCCACTGCAATCCAGCCTCGGCGACAGAGCAAGACTCCGTCTCAACAAAAAAAAGAAAAGAAAAAGAAAAAGAGAGAGAGAAAAGAAGTATTTTCTCTATCCAGAATCATGTTGCATTTAGTTGTTAAAAAAGATTAAAACACACGTTTATAAAGTATTGTTATTTTATTTATTTATTTATTTATTTATTTATTTATTTATTTATTTTGAAACAGAGTCGCTTTGTCGCCCAGACTAGAGTGCAGTGGCACATTCTTGGTTCACTGCAACCTCCGCCTCCCAGGTTCAAGCAATTTTCCTGCCTCAGCCTCCCAAGTAGCTATAGTACAGGCACTCACCACCACACCCGGCTAATTTTTGTATTTTTAGTAGAGACGGGGTTTCACCATGTTGGCCAGGCTAGTCTCGAACTCCTGACCTCAAGTGATCAACCCTCCACGGCTTCCCAAAGTGTTAGGATTACAGGCATGAGCCACTGTGCCCGGCCACAAATAATCTTAAAAGAAATGAAAATTTCTGTAATTATACCTTTTAGACTAAATTCCTAGATAACGTGGAACATTATCTAAAGGTAATCTAAAATTTCCTTTTGGTAGTATCAAGACAGGTAATCCGCCCGCCTTGGCCTCCCAAAGTGCTGGGATTACAGGTGTGAGCCACCACACCCAGCCACATGTTTATAAATCAGAAACTGAAAGCCCATCACCTCTGATCTTATTCCCCAAAGACAAACATGGTTGACAGCCTTCGTATAAATCCTCCCAGAATTTCTTTCAATGCATATACCAACACACAACATACATATATATTATATACACTTAAACTAAAATGTGGTATTATACATAATATCTGTAATTTATTTAGTAGATAGTTCATTTTTATCTTTATACATAGTTCTTGTCAAAAGTTATCTGATTAATTACACCTTAATTTAATTAATCTATCCCATATTGATGTACTTATAGAGTGTTTCCAATTTTTAATTATTGTAATAACTGCTGTAATAAACATCTTTATCCATTTATCTTTGAGCACTCATGCAATTATATGTAAAAGTAATTTTCTGGAAGTACAGTTGTTCGTTGATTATACACAGTTTGTAACTATATCTTGAATCCATTTCTTTCCCTTTTTGCCACTCTTGCTTTACTTCAGTCCTTCTTTATTCCTTGCTTTGATTAATTGCCTCTTTAAAATTACCCAACATTTTAAAGACAACTTAATGAGCATGGCACTAAACTCTTCATAATCTACATTTCTTTTTGCACCTCTCAATATTTGGTAAAAGGCTTTACCAAACTTCAGTCACATTAAATTTAAATCATGCTGTCTCACCCGTGTGTCTCTGTGCACGTGATTTCCCTTTGCTTGGCATATTCTCCTTATTAACCATTTTTTTTGTTTTTTTTGAGACAGAGTCTCACTCTGTGGCCCAAGCTGGAATGCAGTGGCGCCATCTCGGCTCCCCGCAACCTCTGCTTCCCAGGTTCAAGCGATTCTCTTGCCTCAGCCTCCCGAGTAGCTTAATTTTTGTATTTTGTTTGTTTGTTTGTTTGTGTGTTTGTTTTTGAGATGGAGTCTCGCTCTGTCCCAGGCTGGAGTACAGTGGCATGATCTCTGCTCACTGCAACTGCCGCCTCCCAGGTTCAAGCAGTTCTCCTGCCTTGGCTTCCTGAGTAGCTGGGACTACAGGCGCATGCCACCACGCCTGGCTAATTTTTTTTTTTTTTTGTATTTTAGTAGAAACGGGGTTTCACCATGTTTCCCAGGCTGGTCTCGAACTCTTGAGCTCAGTCAATCCACCTGCCTCGGCCTCCCAAAGTGCTAGGATTATAGGAGTGAGCCACCTCACCCGGCCTAATTTTTGTGTTTTTAGTAGAGATGGAGTTTCACCCTGTTGGCCAGGCTGGTCTGAAACTCCTGACCTCAAGTGATCTGCCCACCTCGACCTTCCAAAGTTCTAGGATTACAGGCATGAGCCACCGTGAGCTTCTTGTAATAACTTCTATTCGTCCTTCCAGATTCAGCTCAGAAACCGCTTTCTCCAGATGCCTAGTCTAACCTGCCCATCTGAGGGGTGCTCCCCTAGTATCCTTTGCATACTGTAGCTTTTGCCTCACCGTGTTATAATTGCTCGCTAATTCTCTCTAACCAGACTGGGACTGTATCTTCATTTGGGAATTACCAACCATTCTAAGGTGTTGGCCATGTAAAAGGTGCTTACAACTAGGTGCAGTTAGCTCATGCCTGTAATCCCAGCACTTTGGGAGGCCAAGGTGGAAGGATCACTTGAGTCCAGGAGTTCAAGACCAGCCTGAGCAACATAGTGAGAACTCGCCTCTATAAAAAATAAACAAAATTAGCCGGGAGTGGCAGAGGGTACCTGTGGTTCCAGGTACTCAGGAGGCTGAGGTGGGAGGATCGCTTGAGTCTGGGAGATTGAGGCTGTGGTGAGCCGAGATTGCACCACTGCACCCCAGCCTGTGTGACAGAGGGAGACAGTGTCTCAAAAAAGAAGGAGGGAAACAAAGAAAAGAAAGAAAGAGAGACACAGAGAGAAAGGTTCTTAGAAATATTTGATGAATGATGGAATAGGAAAATAAATTATCAGGGAGAAAGTTACCCCACTTTCAGATGCACTTTAGCACACTCACACAGGAATACATATCAAGGATGAAAGAAACTTGGGGACAAAATGAAGAAGATTGGTAGTTATGTGAAGTTGCCGGCACTGGGTACCATAGGAAAAAGATTCATCTAACAATTAAATCATTCACTCAACAAATATTTCCCCAGCAAATGTCATGGACCAACCACCGTTTAAACCGCTGATAATAGTGTAAGGAAGAAGACAAAGTCCTGGCTCTCCTAGAGTTTACGTTCTTCTAGGGTTCTAGTGGGACAATTTTATCTAAGCTCCCACAATATCTGAGGCACAAAGCTAGGTAGGGGTAGGGGTGGGATGTAAAGACATGCAACTCCTTCAGAAAGCTATTCCCTATTTGGGAATCCAAATATCTATACAATTTCACACACTACAAAGTGAGAGTATGTAATAATTTCAGAAATATTAATTCATCCAGTCAACAAATAATACCATATTACAAATCAACAGTACATGGTAACAGATAGGGTTCTTGAGTTCAAGATAAATACTTCTGTAAAATCTCACAGATAAATATATAACCATTAAATATGTTAAGTATTGTCATAAAAGACCAAACACCTGGAACCATGAGAGCATATCATTTGGGAAGGCTTCCTAGAGGAAGTGTGGAATACTTTGAGAGCACAGAGAAAAGAGAGATCAGGCTCATTGCCTAGAGGCCCAGGTATTTGTGAAAGTTTCATTCTGCAGAGATGGATGAGAGGGACATTCCAGGCAGAGAAAATGGGTAAGTAAAGGTTCATATGGGAAGGTATAGGGTGGTCCAGCATGGCTGAGGGACATCAAGAGGGATGGTGGAGAAAAGATGTTATGGGACAAAAACTGGAGAGAAAGGATTGAAACCTCCACCCAAGTCTCCATCCTAGTGGTTATTTTCTCACCACTAGCTTAGAAAATAGAGTATAAATTTATTGGATTTATAAATTCAATAAATAAATCTAAGCAATAGGCAGATCCACTGAATTAGAATTTCAGAGAATTTTGTGGGTGAAATGAAGATGGACCACAGCATGAAGTTGCCACTAGAGGGTACCATTGGAGAAGGCCGACCTGACAAATTATTACACACTTTGCCTGTGCCAACCATACATATATATTTATACACACACACACACACATAGGTATAGATTCAGGTCGGGGGGTTTTTTGGCTGGCTTTTGCTTTGTTTGTTTATTTGAGACAGGGTCTTGCTCAGTTGCACACGCTGGAGTGCTGTGGCGTGATCATAGCTCACTACAGCCTCTAACTCCTGTGCTCAGGCAATCCTCTCGACTCAGCCTCCCAAGTAGCTGGGACTACAGGAAAGCACTACCACACCCACTCCAAGTATATTTTTTGAAGTTCCTCAGCTGATTGTGATATGTACTCAGCTAGTCTTAACGACCACTGCTTTATGCAATGGGGAGCCATCAAAGGCTTTTGAGCAGGTTGGAAACATGATCAACCCATGTTTTACAAAACATAACTCTGGGGATAGAATAAAGGGATGGAAGGTCACAGATAGGGAAATTAGTTGGTAGGCAATTGTAATGGGACTAAAGAGAAGTGAATTATTCTGGAATAGGGCAGCAGCTATGGGATGGAAAGAAAACAGCTGTGAAACAAATTTCAGAGGTAGGACTGATAGGACTTGGTAACCAATTGGATATGGGGCTAAAAAGGGAAGAGGGAAGGAAAAAGTTGGAAGTCTTCAGCCTGGGTGATTGAAAGCATGATGCTGTGGCCATGGCTAGAAATGGGGAGCACAGGAGGAAAAATAGCTTTGGCCAGGGAACTGAGAAGAGCTTGACTTTGAACCCAATGACTGGCACAGATCCAGGGCTCTGAGCTGGATCCTGTATTCTTCTCACTGTATTCTCACCATATTTTTTATTATTTCATTTTATTAATATTTATTTATTTATTTATTTTGAGACGGGGTCTCACTCTGTCACCCAAGCTGGAGTGCAATGGCGCAACTCGGCTCACTGCAACCTCCACCTCCTTGGTTCCAGCAATTCTCATGCCTCAGCCTCCCAAGTAGCTGGGACTACAGGCATGTGCCACTGCACATGGCTAATTTTTGTATTTTTAGTAGAGACAGGGTTTCACCATGTTGGCCAGGCTGGTCTCAAACTCCTGGCCTCATGAAATCCACCCGCCTCGGCCTCCCAAAGTGCTGGGCTTACAGGCGTGAGCCACGGTGCCTGGCCTGTCGTTATATTTTTCCCACCCTTTTTGGATGATAATATCAATGACCACTTATGTACTAATAATTCTTAAATCTGATTTTTTAGCCCAAATCTTTCTCCTGGGCTAGGGATACCATATATCCAACTATCCACCAAGTGTTACCACATACATGTCCTATATACATTCCTTCAGCAATTTTATTTTTTTTATTTTTTATTTTTTGAGACGGAGTCTCGCTCTGTCACCCGGGCTGGAGTGCAGTGGCCGGATCTCAGCTCACTGCAAGCTCCGCCTCCCGGGTTTACGCCATTCTCCTGCCTCAGCCTCCCGAGTAGCTGGGACTACAGGCGCCAGCCACCTCGCCCGGCTAGCTTTTTGTATTTTTTAGTAGAGACGGGGTTTCACCGTGTTAGCCAGGATGGTCTCGAACTCCTGACCTCATGATCCGCCCGTCTCGGCCTCCCAAAGTGCTGGGATTACAGGCTTGAGCCACCGTGCCCGGCCTATTCAGCAATTTTAAATTGGGTACCTACTTAGTCCTAGGCACTGCACTGGGCCCTGGAGACATTAGTGAGCAAAAAAAGCGCCATTGACCCTGCACTCATGGAGTTTGCAGTCTAATTGGGGAGGTAGACATTAATCATAAAATCACTGTAGTTAATACAGATACTGCATGATTAATGTATAATCACAAGTGAGGACTCCGAAACAAAGAACACACTCTAGGGCCAGGAATGGGGTGAGTGGGGGCTCTCTGAGGAAGTAACACTTGTGCTAAATCAGAAAGATGAATAGCAGTGAACTAGGCTAAGGGGGAAGAGAAGCCTCTAGGCAGAAGAAAGGGCATGGACACAAAAACAGCTCTTTGGGCCCTAGAACAGTGGATCATGCCTATAATCCCAGCACTTTAGGAGGCCTAGGCAGGAGGATTGCTTGAGACCAGGAGTTCAAGATCAACCTGGGCAACATAGCAAGACCCCATCTATATGAAAATATTTTAAAAATTAGCTGGGCATGGTGGTGCAGCCCTGTAGTCCTAGCTACTCAGGAAGCTGAGGCAGGAGGATTGCTTGAGCCCAGAAATTCAAGACTGCAGTGAACTATGATCACTCCACTGCCCTCCAGCCCGTCTGAGAGAGCAAGCCCCCGTTTCTTTTCTTTTTTTTTTTTCTTTTTCTTTTTTTTAAGCCCTTTGGTAGGTGCATCTGAGGACTGAAAGGAGGTTGATGTCACTGTGGCACAGAGAGCAGTGGTGACGCAGAGTGGGCTTGGAAGCCAGCCAGAAGTTGGACCATGCATTTTGGCATGATTACTCAGGCCTCAGAGTGAAGAATGGACAGGGGCAGGCTGGAGAAAGAGCAGAAAGAATAATGACAGAGAGACAGTGGGCACTCAAAGGATTGGTAGTTACAATCAGAAAGAAATTTTTCAGCACCTGGTAAAAGGCACTTTTCCATGGTGGCTAAGTGTCTAGGCTCTGGTTTGGAGAGTAAATGCTAAGTCAGGTGCTCCAGTTCATAAGGAAGTTTTCAGAGGTCAGTAGACAGCAGCAACTGAGGATGTGACCAAGTGTTACAAAGCATCCAGAGAAAAGTTGAGAAATAACAATGTAATGATTGAAAGCAACCGAGGTAGAAAAGAATGTTGTACCTTTTTTCTCCCGCGGCACAGTGAAAAGAGCAAATGCAGTGAGGTCAGTCAAGATTTAGAGTCCAATTACAGCTCTGCCATTGTGTGTGTCCTTGGCAAGTCAAGTAATCTTGAACCCGTTTCCTCCTTTGTGAAATGCAAAACAACGTTTACCTTGGAAAGTTGTTTGGAAGGTTAAATGAGATTAAACATGATGAAATTCCTTGCTCCATGAAGTGTCTGGCACATAGTGGTTGCTCAATATATGCTAGTACCTTCCACCGTCCAGGCGCCATCAGAACATGGCAAGGACCCATCTCTACTGAGGAGTATTAGGAGGGTGGATGTGCTGTCGGGAAAGCACAGGTTTCATTTGAGGTGTGGAGGTCCAAGGAGTGTTGGAAGAAGATACTGAGCACATGAAATGAGTGCATGAAGTAGGGGAGAATTAGCACTAAATTGAATTACTGAATAGAAATGAGACTATAATGAAGGAAGAGCATTACAAAACAACTGATTCTGGAGCAGTAAGGGTGAATCATGGGAACAAAGAAGAACGAAGCCTTAGAGGTAGACAAGAGACATGGTGAAGATGGGCTACGAGTCAAGCATTTATAATTCCATTTGGTTCCTCTGATAGTTTAATTCATTTATTATAAATCTTTCATGTTTTCTAAATCTGTAAGACTTTACATTTACCTCAGAATACTACTTTAGCTGCATCTCATGGGTTTTTTAATGCAATTCTTTATTTTTTTTTTCTTTAGAGACAGAGTGTCACTATGTTGCCCAAGCTGGTCTTGAACTCCTTGGATCAAGCAATCCTTCCACCTCAGCCTCCTGAACAGCTGGGACTGTAGACATGCACCACAACGCCTGGCTTCTATATGCAATACTTTCATTGTCAGTTAACTTCTAGTTATTTCATAATTTCCATTATTGTTATTTAACCAAGTTAGTTAGTTCATTTTCAAATTTCCCAGAAGTCTTTACTTTATTTTCTATTTTAATTGTTGATTGCTAATTTAATTTTGTTGTGACCCAAGAATCTGTGTGATGCTGTGTGATTGCACATCTTTGAAATTTCTAGAGTTCCTCTGTGACCCAGTAAATCGAAATGTTTTTAAATATACTGTGCCTACTTGGAAATAATGTATAGTCTCCATTTTTTAATGCACGGTTCTTTAGAAATCTGTTAGATCAAGCTTGCTAATTTGTTCAAATATTTTATCTGTTTAGTAATTTTTCTGGCCTGTTTGACATATCAGCGTTGTTTTGTTTGTTTGTTTGTTTTTTGAGACAGAGTGTCACTCTGTAGCCCAAGCTGGAGTGCAGTGGCACAATCTTGGCTCACTGCAACCTCCACCTCCCAGGCTCATGCGATTCTCATGCCTCAGCCTCCCATGTAGCTGGGACTACAGGTGGGCACTACCACACCCAGATGATTTCTTTTATTTTAGTAGAGATGGGGTTTCACCATGTTTCCCAGGGTGGCCTTAAACTCCTGAACTCAGATGATCTGCCCGCCTTGGCCTTCCAAAGTACTGGTATTATAGGTGTGTGTCACTGCCCCTGGCTGCTTCATCAGCTTCTAACAGAGATACATTAAAATTTTTCCCAATGATTGCAAATTTTTCAAATTTGTTTTTCAATTCTATCAATTTTTTCTTCATATATTTCAAGCCTTATTTTTAGGTACACAGAAGTTCAAGATTGTCATATCTTCTTGAGTGTTCTTTTAATTATTTTATATTGGCCTCCTTTATATATATTGATGCTTTTTGCCTTAAGTTCTAATGTGACTGATAATACCATTGCTGCCATTTTTATTTAGTGCTAGTCTGCTACCTATTTTCCTCTTTTGTTTTTAATTTTTAAATGATGGTATATGAGGCCAGGCATGGTGGCTCACACCTGTAAATCCAGCACTTTGGGAGGCCAAGGCGGATGGATCACCTGAGGTCAGGAATTCCAGACCAGCCTGGCCAACATGGTGAAACCCTGTCTCTACTAAAAATGCAAGAATTAGCCAGGCATAGTGGCAGGCTCCTGTAATCCCATCTACTTGAGAGGCTGAGGCAGGAGAATTGCTTGAACCCAGGAGGCAGAGGCTGCAGTGAGCCGAGATCACACCACCACTGCACTCCAGCTTGGGCAACAAGAGTAACACTCCGTCTCAGGAAAAAAACCAAAAAAGATAGTATATGGTTTTAAAAGTCATATTGTACTATATAACTTATAATAACTACCCCCACTCTTCTTCTCTTTCCATCCTTCTTCTTTTTTTTTTTTTTTTTTTGGTTAAATCTTCTATTAGTATGTATTTTATGACTATCTACGTATTCTTTATTGCTGAGCCAAATCAAACAAGTCCTTGAAGTTAATACTTCCCTCATGTTTTCATTTGCTTGCTTTTCTATGTCACCATCACTAGTTCTTCTTAGACTTATTTGATAAAAACATAAATCCAATCCCTGGATACTCTGTTCCAGGCTGTCAAACATCAAGTAATCCTCAGCTGCATCTTTATTTTCTGGGAGACATCCTCTTGAGTCCTCCATTCTGCCGTCCCTCTGGAGGGGTGGCTGTCTGGTCCTGATACATCCTCTTATCCTAGGAATTCTCTTTGACTGTCTCTAGTTGTGGTACCTTATTCCTGAACCCAGGGTCTTCTTCCTCCTTTACTTATTCCCTTATTTTGGTGGTGCACTTTCTCCAATAGCTTTCTGAAAAAGAACACAAGGGAGGTAAATGTGAGATCTTATATTTTGATAGGGATTTTATTTTACACCCACTTTTGATTGATACTTTGGCTATGTATAATTTTCTGAGTTGAAAATCATATTCCTTCTCAATTTTGAAGACATTGTTCCATGTAAACTTCTATAATAGTATTGCTGCTGGGAAAGGCAGTGCCATTCTGGTAGCATTCTTTTTTTTTTTTTTTTTTTTTTGAGATGGAGTTCCACTCTTCTTGTTGCTCAGGCTGGAGTGCAATGGCACGATCTCGGCTCACCTCAACCTCCGCCTCCCGGGTTCAAGCGATTCTCCTGCCTCAGCCTTCCGAGTAGCTGGGACTACAGGCATGCACCACCACGCCCACTAATTTTGTATTTTTAGGGGAGACAGGATTTCTCCGTGTTGGTCAGGCTGGTCTTGAAATCCCGACCTCATGTGATCCACCTGTCTCTGCCTCCCAAAGTGCTGGGATTACTGTATGAGCCACCACGCCTGGCTTCTGGTAATATTCTTTTTTTTTTTTTTTTTTTTGAGACAGAGTCTTGCTCTGTCGCCCAGGCTGGAGTGCAGTGGCCGGATCTCAGCTCACTGCAAGCTCCGCCTCCCGGGTTCACGCTATTCTCCTGCCTCAGCCTCCGGAGTAGCTGGGACTACAGGCGCCCCCCACCTCGCCCGGCTAGTTTTTTTTTTTTGTATTTTTTAGTAGAGACGGGGTTTCACCGTGTTAGCCAGGATGGTCTCGATCTCCTGACCTCGTGATCCGCCCGTCTCGGCCTCCCAAAGTGCTGGGATTACAGGCTTGAGCCACCGCGCCCGGCCGTCTGGTAACATTCTTTATGTATAACCCATTTCTCTTAGCTGGAGACTTTCAGGATCTTCTCTTTGGTTCTCAGTAGTATGAACATTCCTCATGGTGTGCCTTGACGTGGGACTTTCTTTTTTTATCTTTTATTGTTCTAGGTGCTCAGTGTGCCGTTTCAAAGTGGACGCTCGTGTTTTTCACTTCCAGAATCGTTTTTGCATTATTTGCGTTATTTCTTTGTTTTCTCCTCTCTGTTTTCTGTTGTTTTGCTCCCATTAGTCAGAAGTTGGAAAATCCTGAATTAGTCCTCTAATTTTATATTTTGTCTTTTCATCTTTTAACCTATCTTTTAGAGATTTCTCAACTTTATTTTCTAATGCTTCTATAGAATATTAACTTCTTTCATCATATTTTAATTTCTGAGAGCTTTCTATTGTTTTATGAGTGTTCCTGTTTTGTTTTATGGAAGCAACACTTTCTCTTACCCCTCTAAGTATAAAAAGTACAATTTGGGGGGAGGTTTTTTCCACCCCAGCGTCATCTATGTTTGTTATCATCTGTGGCTTTCATGCCAGAGCTTACCTCAAATGTGCACTGCTCCTTTGCTGGGGACTCTAGGTAACTAAGCTATACCTGGACTTCAAAAGGAAAGAGAAAGATCAGAAGTGTTTGTACTTAAGGCCTAGGAGGTCCTTGAAGGCAGATGGCCTTTGTTCACCATAATATCCCCAGTGTCTAGCATAGTAAACAGTTGATTACTATTGATTGAGTATGTTAATGAAGTTAACTAAATACATCCAGGTGTTTGTAATTCATTTTCTATTAGAATAGCTTTCTCTGTTAGTCTGATAAATTGTATAGTACTAGATATCAAAAAGGCCACATTCTGTTACCATGAATTTTATATTCTATATCAGTGATCTCCAAACTATAGTCTGGCCAAAGTTTCAAGTGACTGGGTCTATACATTTTCCCCTTACTAAACTTTTGGGTTTTCTCCCCAACTTTGCCACATATTTCTGGTACAGGTGAGTACAGTTGATGATTATGATTTGGTGAAAAAGAGGTAAGACAAATAAAGCTATATTTTTAACAAATTGGTCTTATGAAGATAATTAAAGGCATAAAGGCATAGCTATCACCAAATTAGTGACTATAGTTTCTGGCATTCCCATAATTAGAATATTCTTGAATGCATGGCCTGAAAGGGCAGACTCTGTAAAATCCTCCTTTGGAAACAAGAATTTAGATTTCCAATAATTTGCAGTAATTGAACAAAATTTGTCTTGAAAATACACGTTTACTCTCCTAAAGATTCAATATACAGTGAATATCAAATATTCATTTGTTAAGTGCCTTCTATATGCCAAGAACTGCTCTAGGCCTTAGGGAAATAATGGTGAAGAAGCAAGCAAAGGTTTTATTTGTTTGTTTTTTATTACAGAAAAATTTAAACATATACAAAAGAAGACAGTCTAATGGACTCTTACCCATCATCCCACTTAAACAATATAAACTCAGCCTGTTTTCACTGGTAACCTATCCTTCCTTCTATCCTTCCTCCTATATTATTTGAAACAAATCCAAGATATCAGATTATTTCATCCATAAATATATTGACATATATCTCTAAAAGATAAAACTTTTTAACGATAGCTGTAATATCATTACCCCCAAGAAAAACCAACTAACAACATCAATAATTCAGAGCTTACATTTTAATAGGAAAGACAAACAAGGAACAAAAAACCAAACAAATTATGTTAAGTAGTGACAGATACTATAAAAAGCAAGGTACAGGTGATGGGATGGGATGGAGATGGGCTTTCTTTCTTTCTTTCTTTCTTTTTTTTTTTTTTTGAGACAGGGTCTCACTTGGTCACCCAGGCTGCAGTGTGATCTTGGCTCACTACAACCTCCACCTCCTGGGTTCAAGCAAGTCTCCTGCCTCAGCCTCCCAAGTAGCTGGGACTACAGGCACGCGCCACCACCATACCTGGCTATTTTTTGTATTTTTAGTAGAGACGGAATTTTGCCATGTTGGCCAGGCTGGTCTTGAATTCCTGACCTCAGGCGATCCACCCACCTCAGCCTCCCAAAGTGCTGGGATTACAGGAGTGAGCCATTATGCATGGCCTGAGATGGACTTTCTACTGGGTGGTCAGAGAAGTCCCCCGTGAGGAGGTGACATTTGCAGAGGGATGTACATGATGTGAGAACGCGAGGATGCCCCCAAGACGGGTCTGCAGGCAGACTGACCCTGACGGAGGCTTCAACTAGCACCAGGCCCTGAGGCAGAGCTTAGTGTTCAAGGACTAGGAAGGAGGCCTATGAGACTGGAGGACCACGTGAAAGGAAGAGAAGGATATGAAGTCCAAGCAGCCACCAGGACCTGCAGGTTTGATAGGCAGGGTTGGAGGGTTTTGAACAGGGAGGGACATGACCTGATCTGTGATTATGAAGGATCATTCTGGCTGCCGTGTAGAGAATAAAGTGTAGAACATTTGTAGGAGAAACATGTGGAAGTAGGGAGACCAATTAGAAGGCTATTGAAACAGCGTGGGTGAGAGTTGATGGTGCAGTGGTGATGAATCACTTAATGGGTGGTAGCAGTGGAGATGGTAAGAAGTGACTACTCTCTCGATATTTGCAAGATTTGATTTGAAGCTACAGCTAACAGGGATTGGCTGGCAAACCAAATGTAGGATATATGAGAAAAAGGTAAGTCAAGGTTAATTCCAAGATGTTTTGGGCTGACCAATTAGTGCCATTTACTAACGTGGGGAATACTGGGCAAAAGTCAGGTTTGGAGAGGAAAGCACACACTCGCTTTTGGGCATATTAGGCTAGAGGTGCCTATGAAACACCCAAAGCAGAGACATCAGTTAAGTGGTTAGATAGCTGGTTCTAGAGTTTATGCAAGAGATTAGGACTAGATCTATAAATTTGGAAAATATCAGTATAGAGTTGCTACTGAAAGCCATGGGACTGGATGACATCACACAGCTAGAGAGGGAGGATAGAGAAGAGAAGAGATTGGGGAAAGGAAAGGATCCAGCCAGGAGCCTAAAAAGAGACAAATGAGGTTGGGGGAAGCCAGGAGAGTGGGTGCTCCAGAGCTATTAGCTGGCCACATGCTGTTGTAAGATCAATAAGATAAGGACTGAGAAATGATTGCTAGATTGGACCTCCAGTGGTCCAACTGATAGAGTAGCTGTTGGTGACCTTGACAAGAATGGATTCCATGAGGTGATGGGGACAAAAGTTTTGATGTAGTAATTCCAAGCATCAATGGAGATGAGGAAGTGGAGACGGGAGCAGAGAAGTTGGGTGGTAGCTGAAAGGAATGTAGCCTCAAGGGAAGTTCTGTTCATTTTGTCACACATTTTCAGATAAGATCTCACTCTGTTGTACAGGCTGGAGTGCAGTGGCATGAACATGGCTCACTGCAGCCCCAACCCCATGGCTCAAGCAATCCTCCCACATCAGCCTCCTGAGTTGCTGGTACTACAGGCACGCACCACCACATCCAGCCAATTTTTTTTTTTTTAATTTTTAGTAGAAACAAGGTTTTGCTGTGTTGCCCAGGCTGGTCTCAAATTCCTGAACTCAAATGATCCTCCCGCCTTGGCCTCCCAAAGTGCTGGGATTACAGACATGAACCACCCAGTCCGGCCTGTTTGTTTTTCAATGGGAGGTATTACAGCACATCTGTATGCTGATAGGAATAATCCAGGAGACAGTGAAAAACTGATGATGCAGGAAAGAAGGGAATAATTTCAAGAGCAAAGTCCCTGAGCAGGGAGATAGGACAGGGAAGCTAGCGCACAAATAGCGGAGATACATAGGAACACAGAGAGCACATTCATTTCAATGAGAGGGAAGGCAGAGGATGTGGGGAAAGCTACAGGTAGACTGACAGATTTAGTAAATGGAGCATGGGGAAGTTCTCTTCTGCCTATTCCCATTTTCTGCATGAAACAATAGTCAAAGATGTCAACTAGAAGTGAAGATTTGGGGTGTGGTATTGGTTTGAAGAGAGGAGCAGGTAAGTGGAAAGGTCAGTTAACTACAAGATTGTGGTAGGATTGCTGGCAGTGTTAAGGGCCTGCTTGAGATCTGTGCTCTGTATAAAATAATCTTCAAAGTCAAAACCTTGATTGTCTTTTTCTTCTCTTTCTGTGGTCCAGCCCCTGTACAGGCACCAAGGGCTACGTCTTGCTACAATTAGTTGGTATATCAAGGAGTCAATTTGGTAATTATTTTATTTATTATGCATTAATGTACATCAACACTTATTTATACATTCATTCGTTCATTCATTCATTCAATCAATCATATTTATTGAGTGCCAGGCACCATTTTAAGTACTGGGGTTATAGCAGCGAACAAAGCAGGTCTTTGCCTCAGGGAACTTGTCATCTACATCTTTAAAAACCTGAGGCCCAGCACAGTGGCTCACACAGTGGCTCCCAGCACTTTGGGAGTCTGAGGCTGGGGGACTGCTTCAGACTAGGACTTTGAGACCAGCCTGGGCAACATAGTAAGACCTCATCTTTACTAAAAAGTTTTTAAAAATTAGCCAGGCATGGTGGTGTGCACCTGTAGTCCCAACTACTTGGGAGACTGAGGCAGGAGGACCACTTGAACCCAGAAGTTCGAGGTTGCAGTGAGCTGTGATCACACCACTGCACTCCAACCTGGGTGACAGAGTGAGAATGAGACCCTATCTCCAAAAAGTAAAAATAAAAAAAAATTAAAACCTCATCTTTATTAAACATAATGAAAACCAATTAGATTAGGAGGGGGAAGTTTCCATATTTAAGTACTCAAAACTGGAGTCACTTAAATCCTTAGAAAGAAGATCTAAGGCCCCATGTTTAAGGCCCCATGACAGATTGGGCCCAGCAGAAGAATCAAGAAAATGCAGAGATCTGGCCTGCCACAGGGAGTGCCTCTTTATTTCTTTCCCACTAGTGCTGGGCTGGCTTGGTGGAATCCCACCAAGTGCAGCAGACAGAGGAGTAATCTGCTGGAATTTTTGTCTCTGGTGTCAGAGCAAGGATTCATCATTATCTCCAGAAGAGCTGAATTAATTAACCATCATAACAAAGCAGGGTCTGCTGCATCCAAATTCTCAGGACTGCATAAACCCTAGAAGACACAACTTCTTTTGAACTTGTAAATATGCCCAAAAGGCAAACAGAGCATACACTAAAAAGGGCTTAATCACTGATGGAGCCTTCTCATTTCATCTTCCTTTCTTTCTGACCTATTTTGGCCTTTTCTTTTTTATTTTTTTCTTCTTTTCTCATTAGTTTTCATCTGCTTTTCATTTTCTAATGAAGTAAAGTGTTCTAAAACTACTGGCTCAGGAAGCCCCCATCTAATCGACCATAGGCAGTGATCCCTGGGACTCTGGGAAGAAAGTTGGCTTTAGTTTAAGCAGGGTTTCCTTCTGCTTTAAACCAAAACACATAGATATGGGGCACATAGATATGAGAAGAAGGGTGGAGTGAGAGCATGGACTTTGAGTTGACTCCAGGGAGAGATTTGGGTCCTTTGTTGGTAACCTCAAACTTCCCAGCTCAGTTACAAAAAGCAAGAATAAAGTGCTGTCTATTGGATCTAGAAAAAAAATCAGGAATGGAGTGGATGAGCTTTGTGCTCCATTCCTTTGCATTAACAAACACGTCTAACTTGTTTAGAAGGGGAATATTAACCCAGGTGTGGTGGCGCACATCTGTAGTCCCAGCTACTCAGGAGGCTGAGGCGGGAGGATCACTTGAGCCCAGGAGTTTGAGGCTGCTGTGAGCTGTGATTGCACCACTACACTTCAGCCTGGATGACAGAGTGAGACCCTGTCTCTAAAAAAAGGGGGAGTAGGGGAATATTAGAACTTGACTGCGTTGGGGTGTGTGTGTGTGTGTGTGTGTGTGTGTGTGTGTGTGTGTTTTAACTATTACAAGCAGCATGTCTCCAAGCCATAACCTCTTCTGTCCAGTAGGTGTCAGCCACGCACAGCCTTTCTCTTTCTAAATCCTTATTTGTAAGAAAACGGCCCTTTCATCCATAATTTTCCCTTGTTAAAGGGATCAATTTCTTCCTATCTGAAGCATGTAAAACAACTGAAACAGTGGCTCCGATATTGGACACAGAATTGTACTACATACTTGGGATAGGGCCACACTGAGGACTGTGCGAAGAGAGCGACAAATGTTGGGGGGGCCCAGGTGAAGTCCTGTGGGTCTCACCGAGCAGGTAAGTGTTAACATCAAGGTGAGTCTCTAAAAGGCACAGTTAAGACACCAAAGCAAAAACACAGAGTTTCCCTCAGGTGAAAGAAGTTGAGGCTTCGACCAGTAGCTATGGCATCCTGAAAAAGCGCTCGGTGTAAACTATCGATCTCCCATTTGCCCTTGAATAGACTGGCTTGTCTTTGACCTCAGGTAAAATATTTCTTTGAGCCTCAGGTTTCTAATTTTTAAAATCTTTAAAATAACTGCCTCGTCTGCCCAAGATACTACATGAGGAGGAAAAAATTGAGATATTGTTCAGAAAACCATTTTTAGTCTATAAAACATTATTTAAATGTAGAGAATAGAATAAAAATATAAAGTCAAATTCAGAATAGAGTAATCCCAGCACTTTGGGAAGCCGAGGCGGGTGGATCACGAGGTTAGGAGTCCGAGATGAGCCTAACCAACGTAGTGAAACCCAGTCTCTACTAAAAACACAAAAATTAGCCAGGAGTGGTGGCAGGCGCCTGTAATCCCAGCTACTTAGGAGGCTGAGGCAGGCGAATCACTTGAACCCAGGAGCCAGAGGTTGTAGTGAACCGAGAGCCGAGATCGCACCACTGCACTCCAGCCTGGGTGACAGAGTGAGACTCCGTTTCAAAAAAAAAAAAAAAAAAAAAAAAAAACAGTGTTCAAAATCGAATAAACATTAGTTTTTAATTTTTTACAGATTTTTGTCAACATATTACACCAAGGCTTTTCTTTCTGCCTTGTGTTCAATGTTAGTCACATGGAATTTTGACACAAGAGTTTATGTCACAAAAAGATTCCAACCTCAAGAGTGGCACTTAACATAAATAATGATCCCTTTGAAAGTGGGGAGATTCCTTTCCTAGCTTTGTTTGTTTGTTTTGGTTTTGGTTTTTTTTTTGAGATGGAGTCTCACTCTGTAGGCCAGGCTGGAGTGCAGTGGTGCGTTCTCGACTCACTGCAAGCCCCGCCTCCCGGGTTCACGCCATTCTCCTCCATCAGCCTCCAAAGTAGCTGGGACTACAGGCGCCTGCCACCATGCCTGGCTAATTTTTTTGTATTTTTAGTAGAGACGGGGTTTCACCTTGTTAGCCAGGATGGTCTCGATCTCCTGACCTCGTGATCCACCCGCCTTGGCCTGCCAAAGTGCTGGGATTACAGGCGTGAGCCACCGAGCCCAGCCTGGTTTGGTTTTTCTAAAGACAGGGTCTCACTTTGCCACCCAGGCTGGAGTGCAGTGGTTCGATCTCGGCTCATTGCTGCCTCAACCTCCCGGGCTCACACAATCCTCCCACCTCAGCCTCCTGAGTAGCTGGGACTACAGGCGTGACCCACCACACCCAGCTAATTTTTGTATTTTTTGTAGAGATGGGGTTTCACCATATTGCCCAGGCTAGTCTTGAACTCCTGAGCTCAAGCACTGCACCTGCCTCAGCCTCTCAAAGTGCTGGAATTACAGGCATGAGCCACTATGCCCAACCCCTTTCCTATATATTACATTGCACCAGTAATAGATGGTAATAAGCCACTTATAAATTCCAAATGCTAAAGAAATAGAAATACTAATCTTCAGTAGCTCTTCCTTTTCAACTTGTGCACCTAGTACCACTGTATTCCAAGAATGTATTTGATCCCATAACCCCCTTAACTTCTTAGTTCATAATTTGAGAGGGCTAAAGCTTACCTTATTGTTATCAGTTTGCACTGGTTTTAGCAAGAGACCTCAAATTCATCACATTCATGTTTTATCCCACATTAAGTCTGCATCATATAAAGTAGAACTACCAAACATTACTGAAGGACCTCAAGTTTGAGAAGCAGAAGCATTATTTGTCTTATACGATGATGTTGAAATCTGAGCAGAAGTCTTCAAAACTGAATGTTTACAAATTAATCCACCAAATTTTCCCTCAGTGCTTTCTAAGGTTGTCAGGAAAGGCTAGAGGCAAATTCAACATTTTTTCATTTCCTATGACTCATTCCCTCCTATGGAGTTTTGTGCTATATATTCCCTGCCTTGTCTGGAATTTTTTGTTTGGTGTTTTTTTTTTTTTTTTTTTTTTTTTTTTGCTGAGCCTTTCAATTTGCTGTATCTTGAACTAGCAAAAGGAGGAGAGGAAGTTCCTCCCAACCTTTGAAACCTCTTAATACTTGCTGAGTGATCAAGGGGGCAGATGACTGCTGATTGAACTTTACCCCATTTGAAAAAGGTTTTGCTACGATAGCTCAACCAACCTCATTTTAAGGAATTAAGTATTTATTTTCCTTAAAACCTAAAATCTTTTGGAACATTTTCCAGAAAGTGAGGCCAAATTTCTATAGTTAGAGGTCAGTTTGGGGGAACTTTATTTTTTAGGCCCACTTTAAAATTAAATAATTTTGCATAATATATTTAATAAGACTAAAATTAACTTTATTTTAGACTTATAGTGGTGTCCACTATATTGCTTCATACTGTTTTTTTTGAAATACTTTACAATTATAAATAGACATTGTTGCTCTCACCTTAAGGCAGCAGTTTCTGAGTGAAATTCTTCAGGGAAGTGGAGGCATAATTTCAATATGGTAATAAGACAGTTATTCTAACATCAATAAGTCTGTTTCATGATCAGCGATGTACTCATAATTCCTCGTGTGTGCTTTTCAAATAGTTTATAGTGCAAAAATATTAGAAGTTGCAGAACCGCAGTTTGAGTCATTTTTTTTTAATGTTTCAGCCAGCCCTAAATAAGAGCTGTGAACCAGGCTACCTGGTGATTTTGTTTTTTATCTTTTTGTGTGTGCATGTGGTTATTCTGGCTTTTTGTTTTGTTTTGTTTTGTTTTTGAGACAGGGTCTTGCTCTACCTCCCAGGCTGGAGTGCAGTGGCGTCATCATAGCTCACTGCAGCCTTGACCTCCTGGGCTCAAGCAATCCTCCAGCCTCAGCCTCCTGAATAGCTAAGACTACAAGGCCTGCACCACTGCACTCAGCTAATTTTAAAATTTTTAGTAGACAGGGTCTCGCTCTGCTGCACAGGGTCTCAAACTCCTGGGCTCACGTGATCCTTCCCCCCTCAGCCTCCCAAAGCGCTGGGATTATAGGCGTGAGCCACCGCTCCAGGCGATTTTGTTTATTCTGTACTCTTAGTAGCTCACAATTACACTAAAAGAACCTTTTCCCCATTGTTAATTCCTTCCATTTCCCTCCCCGACCCGTTGATTCTCCCTGTTTTTAGGAAACCGGAAGATGTCTCTTCAACGTTCTCTCCTGTATTCTCAAATGATCCAGTCCTAAATATTTTAATACATTTGGCTAGTTTATTTCTGATGGCATTAAAAGTATCTGCACAACTGTTCCCTTATTTATAAAGCTCACAGATGTTGTATGACCTGTAACATTATACTAGCTAATGAGCTCTCCCGGAACAGTTGACATGGAAGGAGTTTACTTCCACTTAGTTGCAAGGAGAGGAGAAAGATGGAGAAAGCGAGAGACGATTGCAAAAGGAAGTAACTTAGTCCATTTTCTCAGTGCTGTTTGGGGGCTCTGTGCTAATACTTCAATTGCAGAGGAGGGAGGAGACGGGACTGAGGATGGAGGGGAGCAGAGGAGGTAGGGGCGGAGCCTCGGCGGGCGAATAAAACCCCTCGCTAAAGAGAAGCACGTTAGTGTGTGGAGAAGCCACTCTCCCGAAACCTGGAGGGATGGGCCCGGCTGTGCAGTAGAACGGAGATCGAAAAGAGGAAAACAAGCGCACGAAGAACAGCGAGAAAGAAAAGGACATCTGGGAAAGGCGGAAGCAGAAGACGGGAAGGGAAAAGAAATCCATAGCAGGTGGAAACCAGATCTAGAGCAACACGGCCAGGTTCACAGTTTGTTTTTCTGGAAGAGAAGAAAGTACCTGAGGATTGCCCTTTTTTCCTACCGTTAATGAAAACTACTTTTGTCTTTATCATAAAAGAAAAAACTAAGGGGAGGTAAAGGCAATCTCCTGTTTTATTAGGGGGAGAGGTGAAGGGAAATCCAGGCTCTCTTTTTGAAGCTCTGGAATAAACCACTGCCTGGTGCACACAGCAGTTTGAACCATCCTGGTTTCTGAAGACACATCCCTTTCAGCAGAATTCCAGCCGGAGTCGCTGGCACAGTTCTATTTTTATATTTAAATGTATGTCTCCCCTGGCCTTTCTTTTTTTTTTTTTTTAAAGCAACACTTTTCTTGTTTGTAAACACGAGTGACCAGAAAGTGTGAATACGGAGTAGGAATATTTTTCGTTTTCTCTTTTATCTACTTGCCTTTTTTAGAGGGTAGGAGTGGTTTCTATTTCGGAAAAGGACGTTCTAATTCAAAGCTCTCTCCCAATATATTTACACGAATACGCATTTAGAAAGGGAGGCAGCTTTTGGAGGTTGCAATCCTACTGAGAAGGATGGAAGAAGGAGCCAGGCACCGAAACAACACCGAAAAGAAACACCCAGGTGGGGGCGAGTCGGACGCCAGCTCCGAGGCTGGTTCCGGAGGGGGCGGAGTAGCCCTGAAGAAAGAGATCGGATTGGTCAGTGCCTGTGGTATCATCGTAGGTGAGTTCCATTCCTTCCCGCCCACCCCTCCTCTCCCCTCTGGTGGTCCTCCTGTGAGATCTTAACCCTTCGAGAGCATTATTGTTCTTCCTATTCCTTAAAAAGGATTGTCAGTCACCTGAGCTGTAACCCATCTCCATTGGTCAAGTTTGAGAGGCATAGGAAATACATCATACATCTCTTCCTCCAAACCAGGCAAAGATTCTGCCCAGTGTTCATGGAAGGGAGCAAATCGTGGTCAGAAACCCGGCTGATGATTAGCATTGCCTGGGAACTCCTTAAAAATACAGCTCCTGGTCCCTACACTTGGAGGTTCTGGTTCAATAGGTTTAAGGTGGGACTGAGGAATCTGAACAAGTTTTTATGCAGCTATTCTCCCCAGGCTGAGGATGGGCTCTTAAGGCATATTTTGCAGTTTCATGTTAAATGAAACTATGGGATAGGTATTAAAAATAGCAACATTAATGCCCTGCCTTTTTATTTTAGCGTTTTCCGCCTTATGCAGCACTTCTACTGTATGAAGTAGCTGTGACAGGGCTGTTATTCCCATTTCACAGATGGGGAAGTTATGGAAGAAAAGGGGACAGATTGTGCCTCTCGGTAAATGGAGAGTTTGCCGTTTCTCTACTTGCCTGGTGGAGTCCACCTGTCTCTTAACAGCCACGGAGGACCTGGTGAGGCTCTTAGAGGGAATCAGGAGTAACTAGAATGTGTAAAATGTGGAGTTGAGGAGGAACTGATGGGTAAAATATGTGTCCTAGCTGGGAGGTGCTGAAGGTGGGGAACCTGGGTGGCCCCAACAGTGCCAGTGCAGGCCACTCAGACCCCCTGGCTGTACTTTGCAGGGCAGGGGTCCCAAATACAGCTTCGTCTCTAGACAGCACATCCTCTTTCCAGAGAAGCCTTGGAGATGGATGGCAGGCAATAAGCTCAGTATTTCTGCCCTCACTTCAGAGTAAGATATCGTTCTGCTATCTTTGGTAGAGGGCTTCACTTTCTTCCCAGAAAAAGGAGTGCAGGACAGTCAGGCATAGATATGCTTCTTTGTCATCTCTCCAGAGTTCCTTTATGAAAGCTCATTGTGTCCGGGTGCCCCTGAACCAGTTTCTCTGGCTGACGCCATGTTCTATGCAATAGCTCAGAGATATTTTGGCATCTGAGCAATAGTGACACTGGAGAACACTCTTGAAGTCAAATAAAATCAGTACAGTATTCAGATAATCCTCTTCACCTCCACACCCGGAACTTCAGTGACCAAGCTCTCTTCAGTCTCTTTCTAAAATGAAATCCCATACCCCCACCTCCTCCCACCCGCTGGAATCCTATTTTATGTGATTCTCTGACTCTCGGAAGTTTTCCAGGCCATCTACAGTTATAAGAAAGATAATGTTCTAAGAAAAATTATAGTCATGATCTGAATCTCTCTTTACTTTTTCTCATGACCTTTTTTTTTTTTTTTTTTGCCTCTCCCTTTTTTTTTTTTCTCCAAAAAAAAAAAAAAAAAAAAAAGAGAGAACAGCCAAGTATTCAGTATGTATAGCACATGCCAGTTTAAGGTCTATAAATAGCCCAGAGCCCGATACCTCTTTCACCAATTTGACTGACAGAATTAAGCATTTTCCTCCCTCTATGAAGGTTCTGAGTTATACACAGATGTGCACGCCCACAGGCACACAAGCACAATTAAACATCCTTCTTTCTGCCTCAGTCTGGCTCACCCTTCCCAACATAGGTTCAGGTATTCAAGGGTAGAAGGTATTTTCCTGTATACTGATGCTTTTTTCTCTTCCTTTAACATCTTTTTCAAGACTATGAAGAAATGGGAGTGTTCAGATAAAATAAGTACAGTCTCTATGGGTATATGTTACTACTGATTTGTCCACAACCTTATGGATGGTACTTCAATGGGAGAATAATCTCAAAGCTCCCCATGGTGACATTGCAGTAACAAGAATGGCAACTCTGGTGTTCTGTGATGAAAAGAGATTCCAAATATGTGATTTTACAGAAATCGGGATATTTTTGCAAAGCATGAGAATCCTTGTAGAGTTAATAGGCACTATTCTACCTCAACTCAAGCTAGACACAAATTTCCCCTTTAAGATGATACAGGGGAAAAAATTCATTCTGCTTCCGCTCCTGCATGGCTGTTGAGTCGCAGATGTGCTAAGGAACTGCCCTTTCCTCTTCTGGAGAAGTTTCTCAGTGGATGATCGTGATTCAAGTGTTTTCAAGACCAAATGCAAAAACAGAAATGGCGTTTTCTGTGTAGATTTCAGGGATCTGGTGTTCAGTGTCAACACTGCAGAAAAAAAGAGAACTAAAAGGTAAAAAGACAGCCGGGCACTGTGGCTCATGCCTGCAATCCCAGCACTTTGGAAGGCCGAGGCAGGCAGATCACGAGGTCAGGAGATCGAGACCATCCTGGCTAACACGTTGAAACCCCGTCTATACTAAAAATACAAAAAATTAGTTAGGCATCGTGGCGCATGCCTATAGTCCCAGCTACTCGGGAGGCTGAGGCAGGAGAATCGCTTGAACCCAGGAGGCAGAGGTTGCAGTGAGCCAAGGTTGCACCACTGCACTCCAGCCTGGCTGACAGAGCGTGACTCCATCTCAAAAAAAAAAAAAAGGTCGAAAAGAGAAAGGAAGTTTTCTAAGTGAATCAGGTGATGTGGTATGGAAAAGTGGCATTTGTCCCAAATCTTTCTTTCTTTTTTTGAAACAGGGTCTCGCTGTGTTGCCTAGGCTGGAGTGCTGTGGTGGGCTGACTGCATTGCTGCAGCCTCAAACTCCTGGGCTCAAGCGATCCTTCCACCTCAGCTTCCTCAGTAGCTGTGACCACAGGCATGCATCACCACACCTAGCTAATTTTAAATTTTTTCTTGTAGAAACAGGGTCTCACTATATTGCCCAGACTGCTCTCCGACTCCTGGGCTCAAGAAATCCTCCCACCTCAGCCTATCAGTGCTGGGATTACAGGCATGAGCCACCACACCCAGCTCCCAAATCTTTTTTATTTTTATTTTTTTCAGGGACTGTGTCAAAGGTACATTTGCCCTAAATCTCTCTCTCTCATACCTAACTGACTTAGAGGGATAATTTAAACTACCTTTTTTTTTTTTTTTTTTTTGAGACAGAGTCTCACTCTGTTGCCCAGGCTGGAGTGCGGTGGTGCGACCTCAGCTCACTGCAACCTCCTAGGCTTGGAGTGCAGTGGCGTGATCTCAGCTCACTGCAACTTCCACCTCCCAGGTTCAAGCGATTCTCCTGCCTGAGTTTCCCGAGTAGCTGGGACTACAGGTGCGCACCACCACGCCCAGCTAGTTTTTTTCATTTTTAGTAGAAATGGGTTTCACCATGTTGGCCGGGCTAGTCTTGAACTCATGACCTCAGGTGATCCACCCGCCTCAGCCTCCCAAAGTGCTGGGGTTACAGGAGTGAACCACCACGCCCGTCCTAAAGTACATGTTTTATAAAATTTCATTCAATGAATGATTGAAAGCAGGGATAACAGAATGGTAGGTGTTATGGAAATATACTATGAATTAATAGAAGACTCATGCCAGAGAGTTCCTTATAACCTGATTGGGAAGATGAGATGCGTATGTACTAAACAGAGAACATTGAAAATTAATGACATGGTTTAGTTGTGTAAGAGCTGAAGGAGGGCAAAGTTAGGTGAATGGTGGGAAGCAAGGAGAGAGAGGTTCTTACTAAGAACTAGATTAAGAAGCATCTTGAAGGATTTGAGGAGAAGATGAAGTAGGGGATTCTGGGAGTTTTCGTAGGTAAAAGCACAATGACTAAACTATTATTTCCTAGATCAAAGATTGTATCCTTAAAAAAAATTGAACTATGAGAAAAATTGAGCCAGGTGTGGTGGTAGATACCTGTAGTCCCATCTACTTGATCATTTTAGCCCTGGAGTTTCAGGCCAGCCTGGGCAACAGAGCAAGACGTCATTTCCCATTTTTTTTTTTGGAGACAAGATCTCACTCTGTTAACCAGGCTGGAGTACAGTGGTGCAACCATAGTTCACTGCAGTCTTGAAAGCAATTCTCCCACCTCAGCCTCCCAAGTAGTTTAATAATTTTTAAAATTATTTTTAATTTTTTTTAGAGACAGGGTCTCCCTATGTTGCCCAGGCTATCTCAAACTCCTGGGCTCAAGCAATCCTCCCGCCTCGGCCTCCCAAAGTGTTGGGGTTACAGGTGTGAGCCACCATGCCCAACAAAACCTTGCCTCTTAAAAAAAAAAAAAAAACTGTCTTATATATTTCTGAATCTTTAGTGTTTAACAGAGTGCCTGCTAAGGAATACTTACTCAAATGATTGTTGAATTTAATGGACTCTAGGACAAAAATATGAATAGGAAACATTTATCTGCAGGGCTGCTGGGAACCTGGCTTGAAAATCTTTAAGCTAGGAGTAGTTTGATCAACCTGGACAATTAGGTTGGCCCATTTTAATCTTTTTTTCCGAGACGGAGTCTCTGTCACCCAGGCTGGAGTACGGTAGCTTCAACCTCCACCTCCCGGGTTCAGGCGATTTCCCGCCTCAGCCTCCCGAGTAGCTGGGACTACAGGCATGCACCACCATGCCCGGCTAATTTTTTTTTTTTTTTTTTTCAGTAGAGACGGGGTTTTGGAGTTTCACTGTGTTAGCCAGGATGATCTCGATCTTCTGACCTCTTGATCCGCCCACCTTGGTCTCCCAAAGTGCTGGGATTACAGGCGTGAACCACCACGCCCGTCCTATTTTAGTCTTTTAACATCACCCTTGCCCTAACCTAACCAGGCTTTTGCTCTCCATGTACTTTGCTAAGGATACCTGTTGGCAGCATATTAATTTAGATTTTACCATGCATGTGGAGTTCCCCGCAAAGCCGAAAGAGGGTGTGGAAGACAGCAAAGTTCATTTATTAATGATACCAAAGGTACTGGTTTTTTTTTTTTTTTTTTTTTTTGAGACGGAGTCTCGCTCTGTCGCCCAGGCTGGAGTGCAGTGGCCAGATCTCAGCTCACTGCAAGCTCCGCCTCCCGGGTTTACGCCATTCTCCTGCCTCAGCCTCCCGAGTAGCTGGGACTACAGGCGCCCGCCACCTCGCCCAGCTAGTTTTTTTTTTTTTGTATTTTTTAGTAGAGACGGGGTTTCACCGTGTTAGCCAGGATGGTCTTGATCTCCTGACCTTGTGATCCACCCGTCTCGGCCTCCCAAAGTGCTGGGATTACAGGCTTGAGCCACTGCGCCCGGCCCCAAAGGTACTGTTAATGCTATGTTTATTAAACACTTAGTATATGCCAGGTACTCATCCAATTATCTAACATACCTGAACTTATTTGTCATTCACAATAACTCATTCGGTAGACACTTTATTATCTCTTCCTCCAGATAGGAAATAGAGACTTAAAGGGGTAAGCAACTTTGCTGAAGATCACACAACTAAAAAATATTGGAGCTAGGATTCAAACCCAGAGCCTGTCTGAATCCTGAATCAAGCTCGTAAGCATTATTCTTCACTATTTCTCTTTTTATCTCCTAAAGGAGCATTTTCTTTTAGAATCTGGACAGAGATCCTTATTCATTTTTATAAATGAATGTTCATTGTATAGCAACTAATTTTGTGTTCCCAGTGAGGAAGGTTCCCATTATATGGGGGAGCTGAGCTGTCAGCTGGGTGTAGAAGAAAGTAATATTCCCAGTGCAATTGCAGGAAGATTTGGGTGAGCCTGAGGGGCATCTGGCCAGCACAGACCATGCTTACATTCATTACTGTACATGCACACCTTTCCTTTATGGACCAGTGTTCTTCCCAGCCATGTTAGAGGTGCCCACAGAGTTCTTGGCCGTTTAGGTACTTTATACCAGTCACATATCTAGGTATGTAACCAGAATCTATGTCTTGAAGGCATTAAAAGGAAAACCTTAAACAAATTAAATTTAACAGTGTTTAATTGAGCAAAGAACAATTCGTGAATCAGGCAGCCTCTTGAACTAGAACTGGTTCAGAGTTTCTGGGGCAGCCTCATGGTCTGCCATGAATCTGAGAAGATTCATGGACAGAAAAAGGCAAGTGACATACAGGAAATGGAAGTAAGGTACAGAAACAGCTGGATTGGTTACAGCTCTATGTTTGCCTTATTTGAACATGGGTTGGATAGTTGGCTGCCTTTGATTGGCTGAAACTCAGTTAATGGTACAAAAGTAGGTTACAGTCTATTTACACATCCAGTTAGGTTACATTTCACAACATATAGAGAAAACTTTAAGTGGAATTTAAAATATGTATGGAGGCAGCTTTAAGCTAAACTTAACAAAGGTGAAAAAGCTGGTTGGAGAGCTGTAATAATAAATCCAAAAAGTATATAATGTCAGACCATTTTATTTTCAGCACAATTTATGTTTATGGGGGATCTTGGTGTATTTGCTACGGAACAATACTGGATGCAGATCTAGCTACTAGACCACTATCTCCCAACTAACATGACTTTTTAAAATAGTATTTATTGAGCTCTTACTAAATGCCAATTCTTTTTTTTTTTTTTTTTTTTTTAAGACAGAGTCTCGCTCTGTCGCCCAGGCTGGAGTGCGGTGGTGCAATCTCAGCTCACTGTAACTTCCCCCTCCCAGGTTCAAGTGATTCTTCTGCCTCAGCCTCCCAAGTAGCTGGGATTACAGGCGTGGGCTACCACGCTCAGCTAATTTTTGTATTTTTAGTGAAGACAGGATTTTACCATGTTGGCCAGGCTAGTCTCGAACCCCTGACCTCAAGTGATCCACCTGCCTTGGTCTCCCAAAGTGCTGGGATTATAGGGGTGAGTCACCACGCCCGGCCTAAATGCCAATTCCTGAGTTATAAGCTCTTTACTTATGTTATTTTATTCAATCTTCACAACAATCCTAAGAAAGTACTTATTATAATTACCTGTACGTTAAAAATGGGGAAATTGAGTCACAGAGCTGGTAGCTAATTTTCCTAGGGTCACACCACTGATAACTGTGATGACTCCATAGCCAAAACACTTAACCATTTCCCATTTCTAATTGGTAACCAAGACAGGAGGAGGCTGATGTGTATTGCATGGTGGGGCAGCTGGCCATGGAAGAAGACAACCCTGAGATTGGAGTCCAGAAAGACTATGGATGTCTGATACTGAAACAATTGGGACAAAAAAACTTTAAGGGTTTCTGTCAACAGAGAAGTGTGGCTATGGGTATAACCTGTACCGAAATGGCTCTGGGCTGACTTGGAAAAATTTCAAGTATGAAAGATCTCACACCCATGTAGTCTATACCATTTTAGAAGATTTTGCATTTTAGTCTCGAATATGATGTATTAGCTTCTAATCCCAAAAATATCTACTGGATGTTGACCAGAAGGAGGGAGTGTGAAAACTGCTTCTTGAGTTTGTATTTCAATTAAAAAAAAAAAAAACAAATACACACACAAAACATGGAGGGATTAGGATTTGGTTCATTCAGGATGAAAATGTGATTAAAACTCTCATTGTTCTCAAATAAAATTCTGGGACAGAAGCCACTAGGAGGTATTTCAAAACAAACACATCTTGGTGAGTAGGGAAAGGCTATATACCCAGCAATGTAATAATAATTAAGTAGCTACCATTCACTGAGCACTTACTATGCACCAGATTTATAGTGCCCGATTAGTACTTTATAAGTGTTCTCATCTAATCCCACACAATAACTACTGTTATAGAAGTGAAAGGTTCAAACAGTTAAGTAACTGGGTGATGGTAGAACCTAGATTCCCACCCAGGTCACTAAACTCTGAAGCACCTGGGCTTAACTAAAATGCTCCTCAGTCTGGAGTGCAAAGTGTCTGGGACCAGGGATCCTTGGTTGGATGTTTCCTGCCTCCAGGAACCAGAGAGCTCAAGGAGTAATTTGGTTGAATCTGCTGTTGTCAGGGCGATAATACATTCCCTCAAAGAGCAGAGTTACACAGAATGACTTACTAGCAGGAGATACTTAGAGTCAGGGAAAGAAAGTAGGAATCTGGCAGGTAAAACACTATGTCCAAGAGACACACCAGACAGCCATTTTAAACAACCACAGTTAAAAACACCCCGTACCTGCCAGGTGCGGTGGCTCATACCTGTAATCCCAGCACTTTGGGAGGCCGAGGTGGGTGGATCACATGAGGTCAGGAGCTCGGGACCAGCCTGGCCAACATGGTGAAACCCCCTCTCTACTAAAAGTACAAACATTAGCCAGGTGTGGTGGCAAGTGCCTGTAGTCCCAGCTCCTTGGAAGGCTGAGGCACGAGAATTGCTTAAACCAGGAGGTGGAGGTTGCAGTGAGCCAAGTTGCACTACTGCTCACTCCAGGACTCTGTCTCAAAACAACAACAAACAAACAAACAAAAAACACCACTGTACCCAAATCAAATAACCTTCTCAGGGAGGCCAGCACCATATGTACACTTTTCTGAGTTAAATCAGCTTATTGAAGTGGGGTAGAGGTGTAGGGTATCTTGGCTGGGGCTTCTCAAGTTGCCAGGCTACCGAGGTCTTCTGTCTTTCTGAGGAGTAATCCAGCAGCACAGCAGCCTTCAAAGAAATGCTTCAGGAATTTCTGTTGTCATTTTGTTGATATCGTAGGAGAGGGAGATGGATCTAGAAAAGCAGGCACACGCAAATGATCCCAGGAGTATATCCCAAACTACAGAAAACGAGAGCCATTCAGGAACCCAGGGGGCTAGAAACTGTTCCTTTCCAATGTTTAACTCCCTGCTGAGCACACAGAGCATGGAGGACCATGCCTTCTTCCCCTCCCAGAACATGTCTACAGAGCAGGCCCCCAGATCCCTTCTCCCTGGATATCTGGAAATGGCAAACTGCAGGCTACTCTCTGCGGCAGGAGTGGGAGCAACTGGACATGGGATTCAGAATTATTCCATATTTTAACAAACACTCACCAAGCACACTGTATTCTAGGCCTTGTCCTGAGCACTGGTGAATTTTATTTCTAGGAGGCAAAATAATCCTTCAAGTCTATTTTAAGCTGTTTTATTTATAGAATGAGTGAAGTTTGAGCTGAAAACCTTTATTGATCACATCTCATCCCTCATCTTTGTCACAGTCACATGTCTTCTCATTGGTTTGCTCCCTGCTTTAAATATCCTCAGCATCAGCAGTGACGTTACTTCTGGGGAGAAGGTTTCACAATGTCTGAAGATGAACCAGGCAACCTCACACTCAACTGCACATTGCAAAAGCAGATTACTCAGACAGAGCACCACTGCTGCAGAATTATTACTTTTCTCATCTGTCTCTCTGTTTTAAAGGTGCTTGTTTGTACATTTAGGAAATGCACAAATACTTCAGCTGCTTTTTAAGAGTACAGTTCTGCAGAGAGTGTTTAGTAAGCAGCTGATAAAGACAGGTCAGGTTGACCTAAGGTGATATTTGGACCCTGATACTGAAAGCAGAAAGTTTAATGTGAATTTTTCCATGATTTGCATCAGCATGCCATAGAATGGGAAGAACCACTGATTAGAAAAAGATGGGCTTTAGAGATAGTCTTAAGTTTGCAAACCACTTCCCCATTTACAATCTTCGTAATCTTGAGCAAGCTAATTATCAGTTTACTTAGCTGTGTAATGGAAATTTGTTGTGGAGTATTTAAACAAAGCTGGCTGAGTGGGGTGGCACATATCTGTAATTCCAGCACTTTGGGAGGCTGAGATGGGAGGATCACTCAGATCCAGGGGTTCAAGACCAGCCTGGGCAACACAGTGGGATCCTGCCTCTACAAAATATTTAAAAATTAGCCAGGTGGGGTGGCACATGCCTGTGGTCCCAGCACTAGGGAGGCTGAGGTGGGAGGATTGCTTGAGCTCCAGAGGCAGAGGTTGCAGTGAGCTGTGATAGTGCTACTGCACTCCAGCCTGGGTGACAGAGTGAGACCTTGTCTCAAAAAAAAAAAAAAAAGTAAAAATTAAAAAAATAAAACAAAGCCCTTGCACTCCTTTAACCCAAAGAGAGAAATAAATTAATATTTATTGGAAAATGCCATAGTGCATCAGTATGCTGTAGAATGGGGGGAACCATTGATGATTAGTGGTTCCCACCTCCAGCTCACACACTCAATAATTTTGGTTCTGAAATTTGAATTGGACGGATCCAGTGAGAAGACTGACCGTTTCAGCCCAAGTCTGATCTGCTTAGCAACCAGCTGGTTGCTTTTCTTTTTCTCTTTGCTGAGCTGAGTCTACTCACTCATCAGCATCAGTCTGACACTTCCCTCTTCCAGGAAGACTTTTCTGAACAGCCTATGCCAGTGATTTTTTTTTCCACGCATTAAAATCTTGTCATATATTGCAATAGCCCTCATGCAGCTTCTGCTCTGCGTGGTGGTATCAGCTCTGTGTCTGTACATATGTGTCTTCCCTTTCCACACAGTTCCTTGAAACCAGGCACTGTGTCTCACTTTCACATCCTATAACCTAGTACATGGTGAGTATTAAATAATAGCAGTCAGTCAAAAACAAATCATCACTCAAGATTGCCTCACAACAATGTGAATATACTTAACACTGCTAAACTATAGACTTAAAAATGGTTAAGATGGTAAATTTTGTTATGTGTTTTTACCACAATGAAAATTTTGTTCTGTTTAAAAATGAGTTATTCCCATGAATAATACATTTTTGTGCTTAGCTTAAAAAAAAAAAAAAAAAAATCCAGGCTCAAATTTGAAAGGGATTAGAGCTCAACCAAAAGGTAACAGTGCTGAGGTTGAGAAGCCTTGTTCTACCTTCAAACTTCAATGAAGCCCAGATACTTTGTTGTGGGAGGCTGTCCTGTCTATTGTAGGATGTTTAGCAGCATTACCCGCCTCTACACACCAGGTGCTGGTAGCTCTCCCACCCTCATTGTGACAACCAAAAATGTCTCCAGATACGGCCAGCTGTCTTCTTGAGGTGGTAGACAAAGTTGTTCTCAGTTGAAAACCACCGAGGAAGACAAAGCCTCTCACTGTAGATGCCTGGCTCCCCAGTTGGGCCGGGAGTGCTGGAGGCAAGATGTGGGTCCTTCATGGGCTTATTTGAGGACTCAACACTCAGCCCCCCACCACCCCCAGGCTACGATGCCTGTCTTTCAGTAACTGGTAGTTGGCTCCACTCGTTTCATTAAAAGTCCGTGTGTGAACAAGTGCTTCCCCATTACCTTCCAAAACAAGCATGTACAGAGTGGGCGCTCAATAAATACCTTTTGAGATGTGATTACCTGCTGTCCGCCCACCTGTGGCATCTAAAAATTATACCTAGACCAGCAGACAAATGACTCAGAGAATGTTTTACAGTCCTGGCTGTACAGTACTGTTTTGGAGCCAAGCCTCCAAAGCAAGTCCATTGAATTCTTCTAGGACTGGTCTCTGTCCCTACTACTACAAATCCTAGCCATTCCTTACGTTTGTTAGCATTTCACAAATTGTAAAGTGCCTCACATATAGGCTCTCCCTTGATTCCCCACAACAACCCTGTTGAGGTAGGCAGGGCAGGAACAATTACTCCTATTCTGCAGATGAAGAGAGTGATTTTCACAAAAATTCAGGTCACATAGCAAAGCAAGAACAAAGTTTCTCCTCCAGCTCTAAGTCTAGTGCCCTTTCCATGTTTTCAATAAGGAATCCAGAACAGCAGAGTTCTGCAGCGCCTTCCACATCTCAAGCTGCAGAAGATGTTGATTCCTCAGGGCATGTGTCAGAATCTTGACCTGCTACCACCCCTGAGGAGCTGTTTGTACAGTCCTGATGGGAAAGTGTAAACAGGGTGAGAGGCATGGTGAGCTTCCAGGCCTGGCGTGAAGATCAAAGCCCGGGCCCCACATGCCAGACCTGCTTTCACGCTGTTCCCTTAGTCCTGAAAGGCTCTGAGATCCTCTCAGCCACTTTGTGGAAGAAACACAGAGCAGGATCACCTAGCTTTCTCTGGACATCATGGAAATGGCCAAAACCTCCAAGCCCCAGGAGAAGGCTGTGGCTAGATTTCAAGGCTAGCATGAGTAAGGAAGGCCAAAGCCTTTTGGATCTGAGGGTCTGTTGGGCGTCAGAAATCTGTAATTCCATGCCTTAGGAAATCCTCTGATGGCTGTAACATTCTAGTGTGGACAAGCCTAGATGTGAGTAATGCTTTAATGGGAGTCACATGGATATTGGTCTACAGATGGGGGAGTTAGTGATTATTCACGGCAAATGTGGGTTTTCTCAATTCCGGCAATTTTTCTAGTGAAGACTTGCCCATTGAGACAACGTGGCTCCTTTTTAATGAAATGGTTTGCTTGGTTTTTCTTTGACAGAACAAGCCAAACTGGGTTTCATTGTCCAGGCATCCTAGAATTCATTCTTCACTAAAGAAGATCTGTGTGATAAGATGATTACTTTATTAGTTGGGGGGGATAGAAGCAGGACTAAAACTCTAACCTTGAGTACCTCAGCAATACCAGATAGATGTGCATCTCATTCTAAGTGGCTTTACAGATGAAGAGTCTAAGCTAAAACATTGGAGGAAAAAACCCACAGTGATCAACTTTCTTCCTGTATCTCATCAAGAAACGTTTGTTGGCCGGGCGGGATGGCTCATGCCTATAATCTCAGCACTTTAGGAAGCCAAGGCAGGAGGATCACTTGAGGCCGGGAGTTCGAGACCAGCCTGGGCAACATAGTGAGACCCCCCCCCCACCTAAAAAAAAAATTAGCTGGGTGTAGTGGCACACACCTATAGTCCTAGCTACTCGAGAGGTTGAAACAGGAGGATCACTTGATCCCAGGGGTTTGAGGCTGCAGTGAGTATGATCACACCACTGCACTCCAGCTTGGGTGAAAGAGTGGTGAGACCTACGGCCAAGCACATAATCCCAGCACTTTGGGAGGCCAAGGCAGGCGGGTCACCTGAGGTCAGGAGTTTGAGACCAGCCTGTCCAATATGGTGAAACCCCATCTCTACTAATAATACAAAAATTAGCCTGGCTTAGTGGCGCATGCCTGTAATTCCAGCTACTCGGGAAGCTGAGGCAGGAGAATCACTTGAACCCACGAGGCGGAGGTTGCAGTGAGCTGAGATCGTGCCACTGCACTTCAGCCTGGGTGACAGAGTGAGACTCTGTCTCAAAAAAAAGAATGAAAGAGAGAGAGACAGAGAGAGAAAGAGAAGGAAGGAAGGAAGGAAGGAAGGAAGGAAGGAAGGAAGGAAGGAA
>NC_045439.1:123107497-123114063 GCF_002776525.5 Piliocolobus tephrosceles
GGAAGGAAGGAAGGAAGGAAGGAAGGAAGGAAGGAAGGAAGGAAGGAGAAAAAAGGAAAGAAAAGAGAAAGAAAGAAAGGTTCATAGTCAAAGTAGAAAAGCCTTTTCCCAGTTCGTCTTTTTCAAAGCCACTCTGGAAAAGTCTCACTTAGACAGTGTCCAAGTTGAAAAGACCAACTGTTAAAGTGTCTGTTGTGCAGTTTCCAGAGGGTAGGCAACATGGAATCATGGAGGAAAGCCTGGACCACGAGTCTAAGGACTTAGCTTCTCATCCAGGTCTTGCTACTTACACAGTGCATGACTTTGATAAAGTCCCTTTACCTCTCTGAGCCTCAGTTTTTGCGATGGTAAAATAGGAATGATACAACCTGCCCTGTGCACCTAAGCAAGTAGTTAGGAGACCAAGTAAGGTAATGGATATCAATGTTTTATAAGTCCCCATTGAAAGTGGTACTGCAATAGAAGGAATGAATCAGATCTGTGTTCCAACTCTTTAATAAGTTGCTCCTGTGAACCATGCCCATTGCCTATAAAGTAGAGCATGGAAGGCTGACTCTAGTGTATTAGGAAGACCTTTTATTTTCAGGGAAAAGCTGGAGGCTGTGACAGAAGATTTAGGTTCCAGTCCAGCTTCAACGAACTTACCCTATGATATAGGCAAATAATTGCCTTTCTAGGTCTCAGTTTCTTCATCCATAAAATAGGGATAATAATACCGCCCTCATTTTCCCCACTTGAAAAACAGGAATAATAGTTGTCCTACTTTCTTCTCCTATAAATTGGAGATGGTAGGCCAGGCGCAGTGACTCACGCCTGTAATCCCAGCACTTTGGAAAGTCAAGGAGGGTGGATCACTTGAGGTCAGGAGTTATAAACCAGCCTGGCCAACATGGTGAAACCCCATCTCTACTAAAAATACAAAAATTAGTCAGGTGTGGTGGCACATGCCTGTAATCCCAGCTACTCGGGAGGTTGAGGCATGAGAATCACTTGAACCTGGGAGGCAGAGGTTGCAGTGAGCCGAGAAAGTGCCACTGCACTCCAGCCTAGGTGACAGAGCGAGACTCCATCTCAAAGTAAATAAATAAATAAATAGGAGATGGTAATAATAGTCAGTCTACTTTCCTTAGCAGTGAAGTAAGTGGGTTGCTTTACTCATTTGCCTGCAATATATGCTTAACATTCTCACAGGATTTGGATGTTCCAAAGAAATAGGTATACTAAATTGCTCTGTAGAGATGCACAAACGGTGTCAGATATCATTTATTAATTAAACATTACGGAGTGTCTACTAGGGGACACTTCACAGATAAGGGAAAGCAGCATAGTTCTTGCTTTCATGGTGCTTACAGTCTATTGGAGGAGATGAATATCAGAGAGATAATCACACTAAAGATTGGATAGAAGTAGTAGAGCCTACTGTTGAGTAAATGTAACGTCAATTTTCTTTCCATTCTAGAACATATTTCTGCTGTGAGTGACATTCTTTCCCCTGCAGAAGTCCCAGAGGCTACTAAGGTGAAGGAAGTGTTCTCGACTTCTAGTTTGCTAGGGGGTGATTTTCTAGAATCAGAGACACTTATTTTTTTTCCTATTCCCTAGCACTTAATTTACACTAGTGTAGCTCAATATTTTTTAGCTTTTATCTTTGTAATTTTATTTATTTATTTATTTATTTATTTATTTATTTATTTATTTGAGACAGGGTCTTGCTCTGTCACTAGAGTGCAGTGGTGTACTCACAGCTCACTGCAGCCTCGCCCTCCCAGGCTCAGGCAGTCCTCCCACCTCAGCCTCCCTAGTAGCTGGGACTATAGGTGCATGCCACCAGTCTGGCTAATTTTTAAAAAAAGATTTTTTTTTTAGAGATAGGATCTCCCTATATCGCCCAGGCTGGTCTCGAACTCCTGGGATCAAGTGATCCTCCCGCCTCAGCCTCCCAAAGTGCTGGGATTACAGGCATGAGCCACCAGTGCCTAGCCTATCTTTGTAATTTTAATTTGGTCAAAATTAAGGTTTTGGGGAGAGAAACCCAATTTTTTGAAGTGAGGACTCTTATTCCAATGCCAATGTACTGTGACCCTCGCAATCCCTCTGGCAGCTCTCTGCTAGAGTTCTTTAAGGTTGGGGCCTCCAAGAAGAAGTGAAGGCAAGAAGTGGGCAGTTAGTGTTGCACATCCCACCTTCCAGTGGCTCCTGTGGCCTAGAACAAGGGAAAGAGCACACACACTCGAAATGTCAGAGTGAAAACAGAAGAGAAGCACTCACTGATCCCTGCTGCAGTGTTTGTTTTCTACAAACCCTTAGTGGAACATTGACACTCTTCATTCCTGAGAAGATCAGATCTAGTAAATAACACCCATCCTCATTTTCCCTCTTGCAACAGCCATTCTTGGCTCTAAGAAGCACCTAGCTATATACTCCTCCCTTTTTAGTACCTTAAAGACCAAAGTCAAACCTTGTTTTTCTGCTGCTATTGATTGTTTTTCTAACCCCTTGAGCTGGTTTTATAACCCTAGTTCTATTGCTTTCATCTTGGCTGGCTTTGAAATGCCCTATAGATCGCTCTTTTGATAATTTTCTGCTAGGCAAGGAATTTACTATCGTCTTTCAGCACTATTAGCAAACCTGTCTCTAGATCTGTCATTCCCCAGCACTTGATGTCTTTCAGGGAACAGCAGTTTGGCAGGCAAAGAATCATTTGACAAGGGGAACGTGTCCTAAATCCTGGAATACTACAAGCAGGTCTTTTAGTCTCTACTAACCCAGTACTTCTGAACAGACCATATGGGGACTGTCTGAGAGAGGAGGCTGAAAGATGTCCTGTTGTCCTATCATAGAACTTTACATAAACTTACAAGAAGAGGAAAAGTCTGTAAGGATTGGTGGCACTCAGAATCTCCTTTTTCTATCTTCTCTTCGCCTGATAGTTATATCACTAATTTGATGATGAGGAATTATTTTTCTTAGTTTCATTTCTATAAGCAGCCCCTTTCTGTTGCAAAAGACCATTAGCACCCAAATTAGGAAGACATATTTGAGGCAAATATGTGCTTCCTTTTCATCTGTATGTAACTTCAGCCTATGCCCCCTGATTCTATATTTCAGTCTCAGGGCTAGATTGAGGTTGTGTTATAGTTGAGATCTGAGCGTCAGTTTTTGAAAGCTGAACATAGGACCTTACAATCTCCATCTCACTGGTTCCAGACCACTACAGAGAGCTCATGGAGGCTTGACATGTCCTTAGAACACAGTCAAATCCAGCTGACTTTAGGGTACTCTAGCTCTGCCTTTCCACCTGGATCCGTTTGGTCTCTGCTCCTTTCCTCAGGCATTTAGTGGTGCAGCTGGGCAGAGCATGAAGCAGCACTTTCAAAGCACCCACCCAATGGACCTTGATGACCTATTTTATCACAAGAAGTGGACAGGGGAGCAGTTGGGAAGAAGCATGTCAGGAACAGCTTCCACACTCCTGTTCCTCCTCTGCGTAACACACACAACCCAGCAGCCAGCCATTCAGTACTGGCTGTGGGCCTCACCTCTCAGGAGAAAACCAGCCCCTGCACACAAGCAGAAGTGGATTAGTGGAAAGAGCGCTGGATTAAGTATCAGGAGACTGACTTCTAGATCCAATTTTACCCATCAGTAGCTGTGGAATTTGGAGAAAGCCACTTAACCCCTCTATGTCTTAATCTCTTAGTTTGTAAAATAGAGGGGAAGTACCTGCCTCTCTCCTCTCCCTGAATTCCATAAGGTTGTTTTGAGGGTCACATGAAACATTGGTGGGTAATGACCTTTGAAAGAATATAGTACTGAGGCTTTGTACAGATTGCATTCCTACACACCACCTCTAAACTACTAGCACTGTTTTTATAGAGTTATTTTACGTTCTTCACCAAGGGTGGGGCTGTCATGTCTAGGGTAGAAGCCAGCCTCCAGGAGGGTTTTCCACACTCACAAGTCTTGAAAATCCCCAATCTTGGGGTGTGACCACAATCTGTCCAAAAAAGATTGTCCTCTGGCTCATTTTTGAAGCCTTCCAGTGGGCAAGTGTTCTCTGAAAACAGTCCACTTTTCCAGCCCTGCCATTTTCAGAGTCTTGAGGGCCTTGTCACTTTGGGTGGACCACATGTCTCTCAGCTGGAGGGTCCTGAGATTCGATACTTCACCATCACTTACTGCAATGTGGACCTAAGCAACTCACTTGGTATCTCTGAGACTCAGTTTCCTCCTCTGTAAAATATGAGAAATGATATCTGATTCCATAGTGTCATCCTGAGGATTAAATGAGATGTGGAAAGTACCTGACCAAGTTCCTAGTCAATATGTGTCAGTTCTCTGCTCCTCTTTATCCTACTTCAGGGAGAATTATTGCTAGACACCTGCCTGCAGATCATTTACGTATCTCCAAGGCATTTCAGAATCAGATCAGAGATGAGACCACCCTCCAAATGCCAATCCTGCCAACCATCCTGTCTCTACTGTCTCCCCTTCTTACCCTTGGTGTCCCACGCAGGGAACATCATCGGCTCTGGAATCTTTGTCTCGCCAAAGGGCGTGCTGGAGAATGCTGGTTCTGTGGGCCTTGCTCTCATCGTCTGGATCGTGACAGGCTTCATCACAGTTGTGGGAGCCCTCTGCTATGCTGAACTTGGGGTCACCATCCCCAAATCTGGAGGTGACTACTCCTATGTCAAGGACATCTTCGGAGGACTGGCTGGGTAAGAGGATCTGTGGAGACCTGAATGGTCTAGGGGAAAAGGAGGAAGACATTCAGAAGGAGGTCAGATCGGAAAAAGCCAACGCTAGGAGTTTCCAGTCTCCAGTGTGCCGGGGGTGCTAGAGAATGGAATGTCTCTTCTGCTTTCCTGCCATGGTTGCTAGTGTAGCCTTGTGTCCCCTCGAGGCTCCTGAGAATGACGGAGGGACCAGTTTTGTAGTTTTGACCTCTATGTTGATCTTAGTGGGAAGGATTCTATGAGTGAGAGCAAACAGAACTGTGTAACAACACTGACCATAGATTCCCAGAGAAAGCACATCACAAAAACAAAGCTCTTCTATCTTGACAAGTGAGAGTGGCCACTTAAGGTAGAGTGTACCCTCTTCTCACACTACCAAGGATAATGGCCTTCCTCTAGAGTTGGGCCCTAATCTTAAATATCCTCAATTTCTGCATCCCTGCCATTGGTAAACCCTCACCAATGGGCCAAAGGGTGTGAAAGGCGCTTCCCCTACAAACCTCCACTTGATACCTCTCCTGTTTGTTGCTTCTGTAACCACACACTTAGTATGTCCTGTCTATCAACATTCTGGGGTTGCAAATTTTGTTTTTCCACCATTGGATGCTGGTGGCCACAGTGATGGAGAAGAGAGATGATGAAAGGAGAGAAGAGAAAGAAAGAATGCCAAGACTTGTGTTAGTGCTTGTGGAAATTTAGTTCTTCATCATTAAACCATTTTATTGTCATTGCAGAAGGCTGGGTGTCTCATTTGTGGGTGGGGGCAGAGGCTGGGCTCTTCAGCATCCCTGAAAATAAAAAAGAGATGCATGACTTGCCCGGGCTCTCCCCTGATGGGCTCTGCATCCCTGCCATGCCTGTCGGCGGGGATGTCCCATTCCTCCTTCAGGTTCCTGAGGCTGTGGATTGCTGTGCTGGTGATCTACCCCACCAACCAGGCTGTCATTGCCCTCACCTTCTCCAACTACGTGCTGCAGCCGCTCTTCCCTACCTGCTTCCCCCCAGAGTCTGGCCTTCGGCTCCTGGCTGCCATCTGCTTATGTAAGTGTCATCTGGGTCTTGGTAGCAAGACAGCCTCTTTTATTATATTTATTATTATTATTTTTAGAACAGAGTCCTCTGTCACTCAGGCTGGAGTGCAGTCACATGATCACAGCTCACTGAAGCCTTGAATTCCTGGGCTCAAGTGATCCTCCTGCCTCGGCCTCCCAAAGTGTTGTGGTTACAGGTGTGAGCCACTGTGCACGGTCTGAGGGACGGCCTCCTTTAGCCTCCCTGGTGGTCTACATGTCTCTGACTCTCCTTCCTTCTCTCCTTTTTTTTTTTTTTTTTTTTTGAGGCAGGGTCTCACTCTGTCTCCCAGGCTGGAGTGCAGTGGCGTGATCTCCATTCACTACAACTTCCGTCTCCCAGGTTCAAGCAATTCTCCCACCTCAGACTCCCAAGTTGCTGGGATTACAGGCGTGAGCCACCATGCCCAGCTAATTTTTGTACTTTTTGTAGAGATGGGGTTTCACCATGTTGGCCAGGCTGGTTTTGAACTCCTGGCCTCAAGTGATCCGCCCACCTTGGCCTCCCAAAGTGCTGGGATTACAGGCCTGAGCCATCTCACCCTGCCTCCTTTTCTTTTCCCCATTACTTTTCTTTCAGTTTCCTACAAGTGTGTTTTGTATGAATGGATTCTGCATACAATTGTCTGGTGGAAAAAAAAAAAAAGAAAGACAGAGAGAAAGAAAAGAAAGGAAGGAAGGAAGGAAGAGAGAGAGAGAGAGAGAGAGAGAGAAAGAAAGAAAGAAAGAAAGAAAGAAAGAAAGAAAGAAAGAAAGA
>NC_045439.1:123114073-123256515 GCF_002776525.5 Piliocolobus tephrosceles
AAAGAAAGAAAGAAAGAAAGAAAGAAACTTAAGTAGCTCCTTGGAGGCACTGTAATTTTCACTGGCCGGGTCAAAGAACTTCCACCTATATTATCTGATTTGGACCTAATGACAAGTCCATGAGGTAAGCTGGGCCAGTATTAACATTTTCCCAGAACAGATAAGGAAACAGAGAGCCAGGCAAGTGACTTGCCCAGGGAGGCAGGCCGCGTGGAGTGCAAGGGCTCCTGATTTCTTGTCTGTCCAGTGCAGTGCACTGTGCTGGCTACTCCCAGCTACGCCTAGGAAGATTACTCTGGCTTCATGGCAGTAAGTCCACATCTACTTCTACCTCAACTTGTCAAGTCACACTTTTTTAACTCTCTTGGAGAAGAGTTTGTCCATGGTCCCTGCCCTTGATGAGTTTTCTAACTAGGAGAAAAGCCATATAGATGGATACTGTAGTTAGGATTCAATTGCAGTAAAAATTCAGAGAAGGGAGCTAGGCATGGTGGTGCACACCTGTAGTTCCAGCTACCTGGGAGGCTGAGGTAGGAGGGTCGCTTGACCCTGGGAGTTCTGGGTTATAGTGAGCTTGATCACACCTATGAATAATAGCCACTGCACTCCAGCCTGGGCAACATAGTGAGATCCTATCTCTTAAAAAAAGAAAAAAAAATTAAAAACAACAGTAACAGTAAAATTCAGAGAAGGGGAAAAGATCTCTGTGGGCTGGAACAGGTTAGCGAGGCTTTCTAGAGAAGTTCTGCAGAGCCGTATTTCTAGGAAGTCTCAAAACTTTATCTCTGATATTAGTCATCTCAATGGATTGGGGTATCTTACATCTTTAATCAAAAACTAATTTCTAAAGTAAATACTTACATATGTTTCAGGGGCTCCACCTCTAGAGTTCACTCGGTCCCTGACTTCCCACACCTTCTAACACACATACACTTAGCTTAGTGATTACTTACACTTAGAGGGTAGTGATTATCCTGGCCATATGCTTTCCCAGGTCCTGACACTTTTCCTTCTGTCCTGCTATGGGATGGGGGAGGAAGAGATCACTCACCTTCCTCAGTAGCCTCTTACAGGGCAGGCAGCTGGGACCCAAGAGGCGGTCTCCTTGGCAAGTGAGCCCTCTTTGGAAGTGGTGGTCAACCCTGGGACAGACCTCCACCACCCAGGCCATTTGTGATATGGTGTCAAGACATTTTTTGGGGGGTGTATTCCTTGTGTTTGGTCGGGCCTGCTCACAGATCTGGAGGCAGAGGAATACAGGCTCCAAAACCAGGCTGCCTGCACCTGCATCTCCAGTCCACCACTTTCTAACTGCAGTGGTGAGTGCTGGGCAGAATCACCCACCCACCCTACTGTGAGGTGGGGAGTGAATCCTAGCTGCCTTAAGAGGTCGTGGTCACAAGGACTGCAAGAGAGAAGGAAGGGGACACCCTCAGCACAGTGTTAGACACCCAGTACCCCAGTCATATCAGTCACTGAGGGTGGGCAAGATGCTGGGGCCACTTTATCCTTGCGTCCTAGCTGAATCCAGAGTTGAGAGGGGGAGGGGGAAGAGTGAGGGTGTGGGAATGCAGGAAGAGTGCCGTTTCTGTCATCAGATTGGCTAATGGGAGGGTGGGAAGCAGGGCCACAGAAGTGCTGGCCACTGCTGTTTTGGTGTTTCTTTGCACACAAACAGTTTCCTTTTTTTGCTGATGCTGCTAAAGTGTCTCAGACAAGAGGCCACCCTTACTCTCCTACTAGAAATCAAGAACCCCGAGGCTGTTCAGTTTGTACCCTAGGAGAGGAGCCAGGCCACAGGTTGATGAAGTTCCCAGGCAGCCAGACCCCATGGCTTCCTTTGCATTCCCCAAATCTGCCAAGGGTTTGACCTCTTGCACAAAGACCCTCCAAAGTAGTGTAGCCCTTTGGGCGTCCCCTCAGACCAGAAAGATCCAAACCCTCCTAGGAGATAAGAACAGCACCTGCCCGTAGCCCTGCTCCAGAATGACAGGTTACACAGTCCTCTCCACAGCCTACCCCTCACCTACACTCTGAGAGCACCAAGCCAAGGAGAAATTTAGAAACTGGTTGATGACAAAAATGACAAGACCCCCTCCTCTATTCCTGTAGTCAAAGATTCAATAAAGCTTATCTAAGTTCGTCCTCTGCCTTCTCGGCAGAACTGCAAGGAAATTATCTCCAACTTAACAGTAGCCAATCTTGTCCTCCAAAGATAGGAATTTTCAGTGTCCTTGAAATACGTGTTCAAATATTTGTCTACCTTCATAAGCAGAAAAATCTTCTTAAATCCTTCTTATTCCCGAGCGTATTCCTCCTTATTTCCTTTAGGGGAAATGGAAACCAGCTCCACACCTGTCCCGCTGCAGCATCCCTTTCCTCCTAGCTGTGAAGGCCATGTGGAGCTGCCATCCCTCTGCCCAGCAGGGTGCACACGTACATGCATTAGCTATACACAAACTTCCTTTCTCCCTTTCCTTATGCCTGACACTCCCAGCTGCTTTGAGTCTGTGTACAGACGTTCTGTTTTCTGGTTTGTTGAATACTTTTTTTTTTAAATCCACTTCTATAGGCCCCTCAAGTCCTCTTTTTTTTTTCAGTTTTATTTTATGGCAGGCCATACCAGATAAGCATCCAATCCTCTTATAAGGTATTCAATAAAACAAGAACCAAGCTATCAGGAAGGCTCGGTAGATTTTGTTTGTTTGTTTGTTTTTGTTTTTGTTTTTGAGACGGAGTCTCACTCTCACCCAGGCTGGAGTGTAGTGGTGCCATCTTGGCTCACTGCAAGCTCTGCCTCCCCTGTTCGAGTGATTCTCCTGCCTCAGCCTCCCAATTAGCTGGGATTACAGGCATGCGCCACCACGCCCAGCTAATTTTGTATTTTTGGTAGAGATGGGGTTTCCCCCAGTTGGTCAGGCTGGTCTCGAACTCCTGACCTCAAGTGATTTACCCACCTCGGCCTCCCAAAGTGAGGCCACTGAGCCCGGCTGGTAGATGTTATCTTTCATTAAATACTGGCACTTTTTATTCCAGGACCCCTTCCACCTATCCACCTACCCCCACCATCATCCAGCCCTCCTCATCCTCTTAGCAGGTGCCAGGCAAGCCAGCTGCATACAATAAGCCCAGCTTGCATCTGTTTTGAGAGACGCAGTAGAGAGTTCGAGTGTGGCGTGAACATATGCACATGGGGAACTCTGCCTCCTGCTGTCCTGTGGTGACATGCTGATGACTGTCAAGCGAGAGGTTTTGAGGAAACGCCACCCTCTGTGGAGAGGTCATTGAGTGTATAATGGAGGGCACTGGAGGACAGGGTGCAGGGCCCAGCAGGGAGAGCCCATGTGGTAAAGCCCATGGTGAGGGTTTGCTGGGGGAGGGAGGAGATGAGGTCAAGTCTGCTTCCATGGTGGGGCTGTTTTGGAAAAGAACTGATGAGAAATGAAGTTGGGACGAGCCAGGTGGTGGGGGTGGAGAGGCGGAAAGAACCTGCTGAAACTGGCTCGCCTGCCTGGTCCTGGAGCTGGTGGGGGAGAGGAGAGGGAGAGGGAAGGAACTGCAGACTTGGATCACACTTATGCAACTGCAGCTGCCACTTCGAGTTATTCTATTATTTAGGTCAAAGCTGATTACTCACTGCTGAGTCAGCAGAATATCCCTAGCCACCCGGCAATAAAAAAGAAAAGAAAAAAAAAAAAACAGGGAGAGAGAGAGAAAGCATTTTACATTTTAATTAAATAAAAAGCCCTTCTCCCTTCTCCAGAACAAGTCTATTAGTGGGAAGGGAGGGAGTTAGGAGGGGACTGGGAAGTGTTAGAACTTGGTTTTGATACCTTTTGTGATTTGCTTGTGTATTTTTCTCCTTTTGTATTATTTCATAAGTAAATGACTATATTCCCCATATAAAAGATCCAAGTAAGATATAAAAAGAGTCAGCAGCGATAGCTGCCCTTATCATCAGCCCCTGGCCAGTAGCTGCCGTCATAGTGGATAGTTCTAAATCAAGTGCATCTGTTACTGTACAAATCTGGCTGCATAGACATATGTATTGACAGGTTATTCCTACAGCTTGCCCTTTTTTTTTTTTTTTTTTTTTTTTTTTGAGACAGAGTCTCCCTCTGTCGCCCAGGCTGAAGTGCAGTGGTGCGATCTCAGCTCACTGCAAGCTCTGCCTCCTGGGTTCACGCCATTCTCCTGCCTCAGCCTCCCAAGTAGCTGGGACTACAGGCACCCACCACCACGCCCGGCTAGTTTTTTGTATTTTCCGTAGAGATGGGGTTTCACCGTGTTCGCCAGGATGGTCTCGATCTCCTGACCTCGTGATCCGCCCACCTTGGCCTCCCAAAGTGCTGGGATTACAGGCGTGAGCCACCGCACCCAGCCTACAGCTTGCCCTTTTATCCTGTAGCCACATATTTTGGCTGTTACCTGGGTCTCTAGTTGTAAACAAAGTGTCCACAGTGATCCAGAGGAAGCACTGGGTCCAGGGAACACCCTTTCCCAGGTTCCATATGTGCATCTGGGCAACTCTGAGTTTTCCTTTGGGATATATTTGTCCCCTGTTCTCTTGGAGACTGGGTCACCTTTCATTCAGTCAGCTCCTGGCCTCCTTCCTCTCATTTGGGGTTGCAGTCATGTCCAGCACCTTAGTGGAATCAATTCTTTTTATTCAACTTCCTCACTTCTCCCTGAATGTCTTGACCTAAAGAAGCTCCTTCTCCTTCCTCACCCTCAGGAGAAAGAAATATCCTGTATGCATTTCTCAAGGAAAAAATGCGTCTAATCTTGTTTTCTATCTTGCTACTGAGATTCCTAAGAGGCTAGGTTTTTCCAGGGCTTCAGATTTCTCTTCTTCCTTGAGCTATTTGGAAAGGAAAGGACTTCACGTGTTGCTTCAAACTCCTGACTTGCTTTGCAATTCCTCTGCAGAAAGCCTCCAACTGCCTGGTGCAGAATGCTGTCACAGAGAAACTCGTGGGTTGTTTTGCAAGCCTCTTACAAATTTAATCAATCCATTGACATCAGAGCATTCAACAGTCTTTCCTATCATCTAAATCCCTTAACCTCAGTTTATTTTCCCTTGAGCCTTCATATTCTCTACCCCCAAACTTCTCATCCCCAGACACTAAACATATTCCTTCAGATACCGGGGCAGCAGCACTGCCTTCCTGCCCTTCCCTAGTCCCCAGAGAGTTCTTCAGGTATCCGATCAGCCTTGTTTATATGAATTCAGACAAATACAGACTGGCCTACATTTGATTCTTATACATCCAAGACTCTATTGTTCTCTGTACACCTTTTAACTAGCCAGCATTTAAAATCTAAATGTATTGAAAATCTCTTGATTTTTACTCAATAGCCAGTTTGACTAACATCTCATTTTTCATTTTTATGATGCATTAAGATGAAAATTATTCTGTAAGCAGATTTGTGTGTGTGTGTGTGTGTGTGTGTTTGGAAAAGAGAAAGAAACTTAAAAAATCCATCAGCAGGACCGGGCGCAGTGGCTCACGCCTGTAGTCCCAGCTATTCGGGAGGCTGAGGCAGGAGAATGGCGTGAACCTGGGAGCAGAGGTTGCAGTGAGCCAAGATCGCGCCACTGCACTCCAGCCTGGAGGACAGAGGGAGACTCCGTCTCAAAAAAAAAGAAAAAAGAGGCCGGGCGCGGTGGCTCATGCCTGTAATCCCAGCACTTTGGGAGGCCGAGGCGGATGGGTCACGAGGTCAGGAGATCGAGACCATCCTGGCAAACACGGTGAAACCCCGTCTCTACTAAAAATATAAAAAATTAGCCGGGCGTGGTGGCTGGCGCCTGTAGTCCCTGCTACTCGGGAGGCTGAGGCAGGAGAATGGCATGAACCTGGGAGGCGGAGCTTGCAGTGAGCCAAGATCTCACAACTGCACTCCATCCTGGGCAACAAAGTGAAACTCTGTCTCAAAAAAAAAAAAAAAGAAAAGAAAAAGAAAAAGAAAAAAATTCCATCAGCTAATCACCATACTGAACTCCTACACTAAGAGAAGATAAAGTATGATTTATAGAGTCTTAGAAAAGATTAGTCTAGTGAAGAGAATGGTATGCAAAAACACATAATTACAATACAATGTGATGGGGAAAAAATGTGGGCAACATAGAGAAAGGGGCTTCAAAGTTGGGAAGACAGTGCTCGGAAAGGCTCCCAGCTTGAGCTAAATGTTGAAGGGTAAGTAGATTTTATCCAAGGAACAGGGAATCACTGAAAGATTTTGAGCAGAGGAGTAACATGATTAGGTTCACATTTGGGAAAGAAAAGACTATGAAACTTGAAGCAGAGACAAGCAGGATAGGCACTTGTCCAGGTCAGAGAGATGGTAGCCTGAACTAAGAATGAAGTAATAAGGATGGAGAGGTGACAAAGACAAGAACGATTTAGGAGTAGAATCAGCTGGACTACTAAGGGAAGGAATCTAGTTTGTCTCCAAATCAAAATGAAATGTGTTTCAACTTAAATGTTTCCAGCATTGATGACAAGCAGTTAGGATGTGTTCCATGTCGGCCGAACGCGGTAGCTCACGCCTGTAATCCCAGCACTTTGGGAGGCTGAGGTGGGTGGATCACGAGGTCAGGAGTTCGAGACCAGCCTGGCCAATATGGTAAAACCCCATCTCTACTAAAAATACAAAAATTAGCTGGGCGTGGTGGCAGGCGCCTGTAGTCCCAGCTACTCCGGAGGCTGAGGCAGGAGAACGGCATGAACCTGGGAGTGGAGGCTGCAGTGAGCTGAGATCGCGCCACTGCACTCCAGCCTGGAGGACAGAGCAAGACTTCGTCTCAAAAAAAAAAAAAAACGAAGAAAAAAATTCCATCAGCTAATCACCATACTGAACTCCTACACTAAGAAGAGATAAGGTATGATTTACAGTGGTGAGCACCTGTAGTCCCAGCTACTCGGGAGACTGAGGTAGAAGAATCACTTGAACCCAGGAGACGGAGGTTGCAGTGAGCCGAGATTGTGCCGCTGCACTCCAGCCTGGGCAAGAGAGCTAGACTGTCTCAAAAAAAAAAAAAAATGTGTTCTATATTTGCCTTCCATGTCCTCCCTAGAGCCCCGAGCGGTGCTGAGCAGGTCTCTGGTTAGAATCTTCCCCAGGGTAGTACTTCCAGGATCCTGCTCAAAATTCTGCCTGCTCTAGAGCAGTATAACGTAGAAAGGGATTAGGACTCTTGGGAAATATTATATAAATGCCACACTTCATTCATTCAACAAACATTTATCAAGTGCCCATGATGGGCTAGTTACTGTTCTTGGCACAGAGGAGACAACAATGAACCAAAAGACTCTCAGTCTCGTGTGAAGGAGCAGCAGCAGATTTAGTCTTCTTTCTTAACACGGATTATACTGCAGCCACCTGTGTGTCCTCTAGTGATGCCGCAGGTAATACAGAATCAGTCATACATTATTAAATATTTGAGTGTCTGTTCTGCTCTAGGCACTGTGGCAGGCATGGGGATACTTAGCTCTTGTACTAAGGAACTCACAGTCCAGTGGATGTTCCTGACTAGTATACAGGGAACTCCAGTTCAAACTGGAGTTCCAGTTCCCCAAGAGGACAGCATCCAGGCAGCTCCTGCAAGAAAAGTAAAGATGGGACTGGGGTTGAAGAAACTCTTAGAGAAAGTGACATGTAAATTGAGGCTGAAAGACCAGTTGGAAATAGTCAGGCAATGTTCAGCATGGAGGGAGGGTGGAGTAGAATGGGGTGGGGAGAATGTTCTAGCAGAAGGAATTAACATGTGTCAAGGTCTGAGGACAGGAAAAATCACAGCTGTTTGTGGGAACTAAAGGTTGTTCAGTATAGCCACACCATAGACTAGGAGACAAGAAATGTATAATAGAAGCAAGGACCCCATCACGAAAGGCCTCATGGGCCATAAAGAGATTGGGCTCTCCCCTAGGAGGAATGAGGTTTGAAGGGTTTCAAACAGAAGACCGACATGATCGTATTTGTATCTTAGGAGAGTCATGCTGCAAGGCTAAAGGATGGATTGGTGAGGGGAATAAATCAGAGGCAAGAAAAGACGATTACAATGCGGTTGTAGGGATTCAGGTTAGAGATGACCGTCATGTGCATCTTGGGGCAGTGGCAGTACAGAAAAGTAGATGCTTTTGGCATTTAGAAGGTGAAATTGGTAGCCCTTAGTGATTAAGGTTGAAGGAGTCAAGGACTGCATGGTCTTGTTGGGGATACAGGTGAAGTAAATCAGGGACAACACTGGTTCGTATTGTCTGTACATACTGTCATATTGTCTGAATTGGTGTGGTTCAGACTAGTCAAGTTGACCCCTCTGTCTTTGTCACCCTTTTTACTCACTCTTCAACACTTAAGATCTGTTGCTGGGACTTGAAGAAGCATCCCCTGTGCTTTTGGACTCTATATCTATAATGGCAGAGTAAGTAAGCTACCTGAGAAGTCAGTCTTCTTCATTTCAATGTGCTTCAACTGCTCTCCCAGATCACCTCCTCTTTCCTGATTCCCATAGTGTCTCTTCTGATCTTGAGCTTTTACTCTCAGACCGAAGTTCTGCTGTTTAGAGAGTGTGTGTGCCTACACAGCCCACACCCTGGAAAGTGGGGAATGAGGGGCTTGTTTTTGGGAATACGTCTACTTCTGATTGGGAGAATAGTGAATGGGACTGAGGTTTCCTGAAACAGGAAACTCTTTTGGAGTTCAGCTTCCACCAGGTATGGTAAAGATTTGCCTACTTTCTTGTACCAGCCAGAAACTTAAATTCTCCTCTGGCCTTTGGTTGCTGACTGTCAAGGATCACTTTGTTTTTCTCAGAGCAGCCAGGGCCCATGATTTAAATAGAGTCACCCACTAATTGTGTCTGGTAAACTTTTTTTTTGAGATCAAGTTTTGCTCTTGTTGCCCAGGCTGGAGTGCAATGACACGATCTTGGCTCACCGCAACCTCCGCCTCCTGGGTTCAAGCAATTCTCCTGCCTCAGCCTCCTGAGTAGCTGAGATTACAGGCATGCGCCACCATGCCCAGCTAGTTTTTTTGTATTTTTAGTAGAGACAGGGTTTCTCCATGTTGGTCAGGCTGGTCTCGAACTCTGGACCTCAGGTGATCCACCTGCCTCGGCCTCCCAAAGTGCTGGGATTACAGGCGTGAGCCACCGCGCCCGGCCCTATGTCTGGTAAACTTTTAAGGATTAATGTGACACACCAAATTTATATTACATACCTAAGAACATAAAATCAGAAGGCTTACGGGATTGAGGCCCAGTGGTACTTGGAGCTTTGGGGGAAAGAAGAAAGGGTATCTCTGTTACAAGAGTTCAGCAAGTTGTGCTCACTTTAGCAGCACATATACTAAAATTGGAGCAGTACAGAGAAGATTAGCATGGCCCCATGTACAGATGACATGCAAATTCGCGAAGCATTCCATATTAAAAAAAGAACAAAGTCCAGGCGCAGTGGCTCGCCCCTGTAATCCCAGCACTTTGGGAGGCTGACGCTGGCGGATCACCTGAGGTCAGGAATTCAAGACCAGCCTGGCCAACATGGAGAAACCCCGTCTCTACTAAAAATACAAAATTAGCTGGACGTGGTGGCACATGCCTGTAATCCCAGCTACTCGGGAGGCTGAGGCAGGACAACCGCTTGAACCCGGGAGGCAGAGGTTGCAGTGAGCCGAGATCGCGCCATTGTACTCCAGCCTGGGCAACAAGAGCGAAACTCCATCTCAAAAAAAAAAAAGAAAAGAAAAGAAAAAAGAGTTTAGCAAGTTTAAGTACGAGCTACCATTGGAATTGGGTTATAACCGAACCATTTTGGGAGAATTTTGCAGCCTGGGTCCAGGTTTATAGAATTTAGTGAACACCAACAGAGCCTACAAGCCTTCTGGTCCAAGAACCAACTAAACCTCACAGAATCCATACCCTGTCTTCCAAGATTGAAATATGATGGAGGGTCAGGCTAGCCTTCCTGGGCTCAGTGCAGACTCAATAGAACCCATTCTCATCCACCTTGCTCCGCATCTGGGGGACATCAGCCTTGAGAATTGGGGTGTGAGAGCAATTTTTCAGGTCCAGGCTGAAAAAGTAATGAGTAGGATTAAAATAGGGTTCCCCACCATGGCATGGCAGGCCAGCCCTGGATTTCCTGGTGTCTTCAGTTTTTCGCTTCTCCCCGACTCAGGCCAGCTGAGGAGCCATGTTTAGCTCATGCTGAAGAGAGAACTACTCAGCTCTTGGAAAATGCTGAGCTGGGTATTCCTGCCTCTTGGCTGAGCTAAGTACTGGGTGGTGATTCAGCAGAAACTCCAGCTCCAGCAGCTGGCACAGGAGCTAACAGGGTAAGAAGGAAGGGGAAGACAGAGCCACGAAGGGAGGAGGGGAGGGGATGGGGCAGTATGGGCAGGAGCTTAGCTGGAAGTGTTTGGTAAAAGCTGTGTGCCTCCAGGAGCACTCACAGCCCTCACAGCTTCTCGGCACCCTCCTCCCCTCCTCTGCTGGTGTGTCCTTGGAAGAGAGAGGCCCTTCCGGAAGGCTCAGAGCACCTCCTCTCCTTTGGAGGGGGTTCCGAGATTTATAAAACATTTTAAGCGCTTTGAGATGAAAAGGGCTGGAGAAGGGGAAATGTTACTATAGTGCGATAGGCAAGATCTGTTTCAAAACCACACTCCCCACTGTGCACTTTATAGAAGCTGGGATCAAAGCTCAGTTTATGAGGAAGGGCTGCTTTGATTTTTTTTTTTTTTTTTTTTTTTTTTTTTTTTGTTTTTGTTTTGTTGCTTTTTTTGTTTTTTTTTTTTTTTTTTTTTTTAACGTTTTTGTCTTTCACCAGTCAAGTTATATGTATAACTTCATCAGACAAGTTATATTACATGTACAATAATCAAGGTGCCAAAAGACTTGATAATGTGGCTCCTCACTCGCTATGAAAAATGTCTTGGCCCTGAGGTGGGGGTTAGCGGGGAATAGAGAAGGATTCTAGGAGGATTCTGTGAAGCTGGATCCGAGTCTCGCCACTCCCCCACACCTCCAGGCCTCTCTGGGTCTTTGACGAGGAAAGACTGTTCCGTGTGACCTGCGCGGGCAGAACTGGAACCTTATCAGAGCCTTGGGTTGTGTGCGTTAGAGGTCAAACAGGCCTCCGTGTTTTCTTTGCCTGTCAGTGCCTTTTGGCAGCCGGCACTGCTTACCTCCTAGATCCTAGATCTGGAAACGAAGCGGCTTTTCCACAATTAGAAACACGTGCTCAGTTCCTTCCCAAGCGGGGGAGGTGGCCAAGGAGCCTGGTGCAACCAATCACAGAGCCAAGCGTAGCCACACCCACGCCCCCGCAGGCCCAGCTTCCCTGCGGCTCCAGCCTCCAGCCTGGGCACCCAGACCCAGAGGGCTGCTGGGAGGGACATGCCCCACCCCTTTTGCTCCAGCTGGAGGGGAGGGAGTCTGTGGGAGCTGGCCAGAGCGTGGCAGAAGGCAGAGAAGTGCACGCCCCAGCAAAAGGTGAGGCTGAGAAGCCAACCCTCTGGCAGGCCATGACCCAGGTGAAATTTATAGCGTTTCAGAGGGCTGGGGAGCTCCATCCGAAAACGTGCCTGTTTTGCAGGTTTGGAGAGGAACAGGGCGTTCTGATTTCTACAGAGTGGCGTCACTGCTTCCTTTGTCAGCAGCCGTCTGCTTAGTACATTCCATCTTGCTGTTTTCAGTCCTGGCCTCTCTCTGTTGTGCTCCTCTCAAGCCCTCTTTCTCTCCCACTCATCTGCATTGTCCTCCGCTTGCTCCCTCCCGCCCTGTGGTTTCTTGTGCTCTTTCCCTCTCTTCTTCACCATCTGTCTTTGTGGACTTTGGCAAGTCTGGACATTTTTCCCCCTTTCTACTGCCTGTTTTCACTTATCTGAACAGACGAGAAGGAGAGGCCTGGTTCTGGAAATGTTAAAAGGAAAACCAAGCCTTTCCAAGCCAGTCCAGCCCACTCCTGAGAAAGGTGCAAGCCAGCAAAACCGAGAAATCCACATGGAGTTCCGGGAGTTTGGAGGGAACATGTGACGGTGACATTGATAAGGGGGCTGGTGGGAGGGGACCCAAGGTGGAGATTCCTGTGGGAAATGACTTTCTAAAGCCCTGGGAGCAAGGGATGCACCTTCCTTGGTTTCTGAGGCATAACTGTCAAAGTCTTCCCCTTTTGCCATATTGGCATCTTTCTTCCTGCTGCACAGAAAGCAGTCCAGGCTGGACTTGGTGACAGCATCTTGGTGACAGATCCAGAGTCCCAAGTGGCACTGGCAGTAGTGACCATGGGTATCACTGACCCAAGCAGGAGGAGAGATGATGTGGGAGTGTCCAAGGGAAAGCAGAGTGATGTGTGTATGATGAAGAAAGGCTGGGCAGAGGCAGAACAAGCAACTGGGAATCGGGCTGTCCCAGTCTGGTCTTTACTGTGAATTAGCTGGGGTCTAAATTCACTCACATATAAAATGAGGTTCTGCGGCCGGCATGGAGGCTCATACCTGTAATTCTAGCACTTTGGGAAGCTGAGTCAGGCAGATCGCTTGAGCCCGGGACTTGGAAGCTGCAATGAGCTATGATCACGCCATTGCACTTCAGCCTGGGCAACAGAATGAGACCCCATTTGTAAAAGAAAAATAAAATAAAATGAGGTTCTGAGTTTCTAAGGTCATTCCTGCCTCTGATCACCTATGAGGCTGGAAACAAGCCTTGGGTGGTAGGGTGCAGGCTTCAAATATTTACCTCTAGGGCCAAGAGTTGGCTACAAGGAGAGTCCCAACTAGTTCATTCTTCTTAGCACTGTCCTTATAACAACCAATCCAGCCCCGTATCCAGATGGCCCTATCCCAACCTTTACACTGTCAGACCAGAATAGTGTGGTTCATCGAGTGGCAGCTGGCTTAGTAGAAGAAATGAGATTAGCTCAGGGATCCATGTGGGAATGTTCATTGGCTCCTTGAGGAAGGCACAAAATGAACCCCTGCTGGCCCAGCTCAATGAGAAGCCAGAGTCCTGTAGCCAAAGCAAGGAAGCACCTGAAAACAGTCACCGCCGGGTGTGGTGGCTCACACCTGTAATCCCAGCACTTTGGGAGGCCAAGGCAGGTGACTCACTTGAGCCCAGGAGTTCTAGACCAGCCTGGGCAACCTGTAGTCTCTACAAAAAATACAAAAATTAGCTGGGCCTGGTGGCACATACCTGTAGTCTCAGCTACTCAGGAGGCTGAGGTGGGAGGATCATCTGAGTCTGGGGAGGTTGAGACTACAGTGAGCCATCATCATGCCACTGCACTGCAGCCTGGGTGACAGAGTAAGACCCTGTCTCAAAAAAAAAAAAAAAACAATGGTGGCTCATGCCTGTAATTCCAGCACTTTGAGAGGCCAAAGTGGGCAGATTGCTAGAGCTCAGGAGTTCAAGACCAGCCTGGGCAACATGGGGAAACCCTGTCTCTATCAAAAATACAAAAAATTAGCTGGGTGGGGTGGCACATACCTGTGGTCCCAGCTACTCGGGAGGCTGAGGTGGGAGGATTGCTTGAGCCTGGGAGGCAGAGATTGTAGTTTGCCAACATCAGGCCACTGCACTCCAGCCTGGGTGACAGAATGAGACCCCATCTCAAAAAAAGAAAACAGTTATCAAGTAGTCTCTCTCTGGGAATAACGTGTACTCTTAGTGAGCTTTTTTTTTTCTTTGTTTTTGTTTTGTTTTGTTTGAGGTAGAGTCTTTGTCACTGAGGCTGGAGTGCGGTGGCGCAATCTTGGCTCACTGCAACCTCTGCCTCCCAGGTTCAAGCAATTCTCAGCCTCCCGAGTAGCTGGCATTACAGGCATGCACTGCCACACCCAGCAAATTTTTGTGTTTTTAATAGAGACAGGGTTTTGCTATATTGGCCAGGCTGGTCTTGAACTCCTGACCTCAAGTGATTTACCCACCTCAGCCTCCCAAAGTGCTGGGATTACAGGTGTGAGCCACCGTGCCCAGCAAGCTTTTTTCTTTTTCTTTTTCTTTTTTTAAAGAGACAGGGTTACCCAGGCCAGTGCAATGGCACAATCACAGCTTACTGCAGCCTTGAATTCCTGGGCTCAAGTGATCCTCCCACCCCAGCCTCCATTGTAGCTGGGACTACAGGTACATGTCACCATATCTGGCAAATTTTCTGTTATTTTTTAAGAGACAGGATCTTGCTGTGTTGCCCAGGCTGGCCTCAAACTTCAAACTTCTGGCCTCAATTGATCCTCCCACCTCAGCCTCTACTGTCACTGGGATTACAGGTGTGAATAACTGTGCCTGGTTGTACTTTGTGAGCTTTCTTAGAGGAAGGAGAGACAGCCACAATATGTACCCTCTCCCCACAATTCTGTCTGGCATCCGGGGCACTTGCCTTGCTTCATGGGCCATCCCATGACATATTAAACCTGATATTTACTCCCTAGAGCAGCACAATGGCTTCTATGTGCACTCTCCCTGAATTTTGTGTAGATGTATCTGTCTGTCATTTCCATTCAGTAAGCTTAGCACCTACTGTGTGCCAGACAGGACCTCAAGGCCACTCCGGCCACCAGGGGATTGTTTGTGGCTGTGTGCGCACCGCTGGCAGCAGACAGTCTCTGTGGGGCCTGAGGAGTGGGGCAGCACGGGCAGCAACCACGCAGCTCTTCAGCTTTCTGCAGGGTGTTCCTCCCTAGCAGACAGAGGCACGTGACTTATAAGATCTGGTGGTATTTTCATCACTTGTGGAAACTGAGGCACAGGAACATGTTTGACCATCTGGGTTCCTGGTCCAGTGCCTTGGCCGGTGCTCCCCAGCCTCACAGCCTGTACCTGTGACCCACTTCCAACTTCCAGACAGCTGGGTTGAAGGACCCCAGGGCAGGTCATTTGTGGAGGAGCATCCTCCTGAGAAAAAGATGGAACAGACTAGAAATTGAGAAGGATCAAGAGCACGATGTACAATGTGGTCTGATGCATGATGTGCTCTCTAAAATCTTCCAAACCATTCCCATTCTCCGCCACTCTGCTTTGCCTCTGACTGTCAGCATGATCCTGAGCAAATCACATGCTCTTTTTGACTTTCTTAGTCTACAGTTTCTTAAGATAAACAATAAAAATAACCATTTAACATTTTATGCAACAGGCCAGACGTAGTGGCTCATGCCTGTAATCCTAGCATTTTGGGAGGCCGAGGTGGGCGGATCACGAGGTCAGGAGATCGAGACCATCCTGGCTAACCACAGTGAAACTCTGTCTCTACTAAAAATTCAAAAAATTAGCCAGGCGTGGTGGCAGGCACCTGTAGTCCCAGCTACTCGGGAGGCAGAGCTTGCAGTGAGCCAAGATCGTGCCACTGCACTCCAGCCTGGGTGACAGAGCGAGACTCCATCTCAAAAAAAAAAAAAAAAAAAAAAAATGTATGCAACAATACACAGGATACAGAGTATCGTCACACTGTTCAAATGGACCTTAGATTTTACCTGGAGAAAAGGGAGGTTCAAAGAGGTTAACTGAGAGTACGTGACTAAGCTAGCAAAGGCACCATGGCCACTGAGTTCTTCAAGTTCAAAAGTTCTGTGATTCTTGGATTCAGACCTGCCGGGTCCCTCTGAGAGAGCCGTCTCTGGCTTCTATGTTTCATGCTGCTGGTGATCCTCCTCCCCATTCTTACCACTTCACACCTTACACAAACTCCTCTGAGCTCTGCTCGCTTGTTCCACACCCAAAAAAGACTCCAGAAACCCACATCATCCTTCACTTCCCAGGTGCTGCTAGGTAGAGTTGAGGGGAAGAGTGATAAAGTCACAGCTTCACCTCTGGAATGATTGCAGGGACTTAAAACCAGCTCCACAACTCCCCAATCCATCCTTAAAACCTTCTAAATGCAGATTTATTTATTTATGCTAATGATTCATTGGTGTTCTATTTCAAAATGCACTGAAAAAATTAATATTAAATTGTTTCTTGTACCTATAGTCTGTAATACTGTCATGCATTGCTTAATGATAAGGATACAATCTGAGAAATGTATCCTTAGATAATTTAGTCATTATGCAAACATCATAGACCGTACTGACATGAAACTAGATGGCATAGCCTACTACACACCTAGGCTACATGGTGTAGCTTGTTGTTCCTAGTCTACAAACCTGTATGGCATGTTACTGTACTGAGCACTGTAGGCAGTTGTATTTGTTCATTAAACGTATCTAACAGAGAAAAGATACAGTAAAAATATGGTCTTCGAATCCTACAGGGCCACTAAGGTATAGTAGTCTGTTGTTGCCCAGAATGTCATTATGTAGCACATGACTGTGTATTAATTTAGGGTTAAAAGTGGGTTGACTCAGCCTGGAAGGATATAGAGCAAGCTCTGCCAAGGTGTGTTTTGGTGTTGTCTACCACAGGACAGTACACGGTGTGGCCACTCTGTCCCCTCCGACGTGAACAGTGTACTTGAACAGTGAACTTGGGACTCTTGGGATAATAATCTCTTGGCTTTCTATCTTGACTTCTTTTGTGGCCTTTGATTGTGGCTTCTGGCCAGTAAAATAAGGAGACCAACAAAATCATGGGGGCAGAAAATAAAGGATTCATGTCTGTGAACATCTGTGAACATCCTGGCACTCCACTCGCCTTGCAAGAAGTTTGTGATTCTTGGGCCAGTGTTTGTGTGTGTATCTGGGTTGTGTGGGTGGGCCTGAAGTTGTAAGGAATACAGGGGAGACTGAAGGAGAACCTGAATTAGATGAAGAAGGGATATCGTGTCTTTTGCCCTGGATTTCTCTAAAAGGAAAGAGAAAAAACAACACCTACTGCTAGAGTTACAAGACAAGGCTGTTTGCTACTGTATTGAATTACCAAATGGAGGAAGAGGAAATAGGAACACTTTAGCTGTGGGATCCCAGCTAAGTGTTGGGAAGCTGGAAGAAGTGGGAAGCAGCTATGTGGTGTGGAACTTTGCTAACCACGTGAGCACACTGGTGATCTCACCTTCACTGCCCACTTCTAGAGAACAACATCCCTTCCCTCCATCTGGTGTCCCGCAAGGCCTGTGGACAGACACTCCTTTGGGCTCCTGGTATGTGTTGCCTGGCTGCTGTTTAAAAGCTTTTCTCTTTGAGGGTATGTCCCTGCTGTCTGGTCTTTCTGCATAATGTCTGTCTGGTATCCATTTCCTATTGGTACTGTTACAAGTAACCACAAACTTAGTGGTTTAAAACTATGCAAATGTACTATCTTTTTTTTTTTTTTGAGACGGAGGCTCGCTCTGTCACCCAGGCTGGAGTGCAGTGGCGTGATCTCCGCTCACTGCAAGCTCCGCCTCTCGGTTCACACCATTCTCCTACCTCAGCCTCCCAAGTAGCTGGGACTACAGGTGCCCGCCACCATGCCCAGCTAATTTTTTGTATTTTTAGTAGAGATGGAGTTTCACCGTGTTAGCCAGGATGGTCTTGATCTCCTGACCTCGTGATCCATCCGTCTCGGCCTCCCAAAGTGCTGGGATTACAGGCGTGAGCCACTGCACCCGGCCAAATGTACTATCTTAGTCCTGGAAGTCAGAAGTCCTAAACTCTGGGGTCAGCAGTCCTGAATTTCTTCTACAGGCTCTAGGGAGAATTCCTTGCCTTTTCTAGCTTCTAGGGACCTCCTGCATTCTTTGGCTCATGGCCCCATCTTTCATCTTCAAAGCCAGCAGCATAGCATCTTCAAGTCTCTCTTTCTCTCTGTCTGATGGTTGCATGATCACATGTCTTTTTGTAACTCTGACCCTCTTACCTCCCTCTTGTAAGGACTCCTGTGACAACACTGGGCCCTCTGGATAATCCAGGATAATCTCCCCATCTCAAGATCCTTAACATGGCTGGGCGTGGTGGCTCAGGCCTGTAATTCCAGCACTTTGGGAGGCCAAGGTGGGTAGATCACCTGAGCTCAGGAGTTCGAGACCAGCCTGGCCAACATGGTGAAATCCGTCTCTACCAAAAATACAAAAATTAGCCAGGTGTGGTGGCAGACACCTGTAATCCGAGCTACTTGGGAGGCTGAGGCAGGAAAATCGTTTTAACATGGGAGGTGGAGGTTGCAGTGAGCCGAGACCACACCATTGCACTCCAGCCTGGGCAACAAGAGCGAAACTCCATCTCCAAAAAAATCCTTCACTTAATCACATTTGCAAAGTTCCTTTTGTCATTTAAAGTAACATAGTCACAAATCTCAGGGATTAGAATGTTGGTATCTTGGATGGTCATAATTCTACCTTCAACTGCCCCCAATACAAAGAGATCTGCTGTCATTGCCAAGGGAAGGAAGTAAAGGAGAGACTTCTGTAATTCCTGGAGATCAAAGTCTGGGGTCAGAGCTGGGCTGGGGCTGAGGGCACCTTCTCTGCAGGGAGCCCAGCCCTCCACAGTGGGCAAGCCAGTTACAGGTCGGCAGCAAGGACTCTGAATCCCTCTGCCAGTCCTGCAGAAAGCATTGAGGCCATCTCTCCTACTTGGCAGCTGGGAGGCCCTGGACTCTGGGCAGTGTTCCAGATTGCTAGAATCTGAATTTTCCTCCTCCTGCCTGACTCATTCTTTGTATCTCTTCTGTCACCTTGATGTTGAGTATTTCAAACTGGATGGATTAAGTAACCCGCCCCTGACTTAAGCATATTCTTGAACTCTTGTCTTCTTAATAGTCTGTCATCTTATTTTTTACCCAGGAAGCAAGAAAGAAAGAGGGGAGGAAATGCCCAAATATATACATACAAGCCTGGAATTTCATGAGGGCCTGTAAAGAAGCAGCAACCACTCCCACAACTAGATTACAGTGGACAAGAACCAGAGTCTTATGACTTTTTATTTTGTCCAACTGGACCAGGATTATAAATTTCTCCATGTTGCCAGGGTCTCTTCCTCCTAAAGGAGGCATCTCTGATTCCCCTGGGCTGAGTTAGGGGTTCCTCATAGATGCCCACTAGCTGCTGCGAATAACTTTGCCATCACCTCATTGTTTTGTGGCCATCTCTTCACCTGTCATCCCTGTTACACTGCCAACTTCCTAACGGCAGGGACTTGTGTCTTATCAATTACCTCCCCACCAACTAGAATGCCTAGTACATGTAGGCCCTGCATGAATGATGGATGAGTGGATGAGTGGATGGATGGATAGATGATGGATGGTTGGATGGGTGGGTAGGTGGATGGATGATGGATGGATAGACGGGTGGGTGGATGGATGCATGGATGATGGATGGCTAGATGGGTGGATGGGCGAATGGATCTGTGATGGATGGATGGATAGATGAATGGATGAATGGATGGATGGATAGATGAAAAGCCCCTCACATTTCAAAGCTGCTGTGGCCAATGATCCTCATCTACATGTAGCTTCCCTGAGGCCACTGTATCTCAGGCATGCGGAATTCAGGGTCTAGCTGAGAAGAGAGGGTTCTAGAATTTCATCGTCAGCAACAGACAAGTGCCAGGCAGTAGCTAGCCAGCAGCAGGGCTCCTAAGCAGGGCAGGAACTTGGCAAGCACCCACTGACCTTTCCTCTCTGGATGGAGGCTCAGGTTTCAGCCTGCTGTGAGGGAAGTTGTCTTGTGGTACCAGGAGACTGATACCGTCTTTCCCCTCAGTCACATGGTGTGATCACCCAACTGCAGGGTGAAGGGCCAGATCTGGGGCCTGCAGCCATTGTTCCAAGGAGATTAGGTGTCACAGGCAACCTGCCTATCCCCACCTCATTCTCCGAATTTCTTTTTGTTTCTGAAAGATTATTGTGAAGGTGAAAGGTTAAATATTAGTCAAGGGCTGGGTTCTTGGGAAGTGATGGAGATAAGGTTAGGCAAGACAGAAGATAGCCACAGATAGGTTATTTGACAAAGCATCCCTATCTCTGTCACCCCAGGAAGACCACAGAGCTGACAGTTTAAAGGTGTCTTTCTGTGTGACTCGGTAAGGTCCATCTTGTAAAGAGATGATTTCATGTTTTCTTTTCCAGCACAACAGGGAGGTGGTCTGCTTGGGGGAGGAGGGATTTCTTTGAGTTGTCCCGCTTTGCCCTTGTTTTCCTCAAGTACTTTCTGTCACTTCCCCCTCCTGCCCTCTCCTCCCCTTGGAGAAGGATTTTCTTCCCTGAGATCAAGATCTGGTTCCTTATTGTGTAATCCTTACCTATCCCTGAGGCTCATGGGGTTTGTTTCCTAATCTTCCTTCCTTCCTTTTTTCAATCTCCTTTATCCTTGAGTTACTGCTGTATCTGCCTGAATTCCTGGGTGAAGGGGCCCAGCCTTGTACCTTGCATGCCTCGGGGCCCAGGGAAGAAGCTGAGATCACAGACCCAGTTGTTTAGAGTGACCTAGGTTGGCTTGTCACCAGGCACATGATCCTGAAATCCTTATTGAATTGAGTAAGACAAACCAAATGTGTATTTATCAGGATGTCAGTCCATCTGGAACATTCGAGTATTACAAAGTGTTCTCCCTGCTTGGGCACTTAAAATCCTTCCTCTGACAACATGTTTTGCTTCTCCTTATATGACATCATCTTGGATAATAGCTCTTCCATGAGGAGTCAGGAGCTTCTACTCTTGAAGTCAAGTTTCCTGTTGCCCTTTGGCAACGTGAAGCCAACTAGGGATTGTGTCTCCTTTTGATGAGGTTCTTGGGGAGCAGAAGAGGTTAATGTGCATTGTGGAACGTGTAGACCGAGATGATATTGGAAGGCTAATGAATTGTGATATTTTTAAATTCTTTTATTAAATACTTGCTGAGCACCTACTATTTGCAGGCACCAATGATATGTCCTGAGATTTAAAAACATGAAAACATTTACTTGCCTTTGGTGTCTTAAAAAAAAAAAAATGTAGTCTAGCTGTGTCGCCCACACTGGAGTGCAGTGGCACAATCTTGGCCCACTGCAACCTCCGCCTCCCAGGTACAAGTGATTCTCCTGCCTCAGCCTCCCGAGTAGCTGGGATTACAGGCAGTCGCCACCATGCCCAGCTAATTTTTTTATTTTTAGTAGAGACGGGGTTTCACTGTGTTGGCCAGGCGGGTCTCGAACTCCTGACCTCATGATCCACCCACCTTGACCTCCCAAAGTGCTAGGATTACTAGCCACCGCGCCGGGCCAGAAGCAGGTCATTTTGATACAAAGAAATACATCCCAGTCGGGCACGGTGGCTCATGCCTGTAATCCCAGCACTTTGGGAGGCTGAGGATCATGAGGTCAGCAGATTGAGACCATTCTGGCTAACACGGTGAAATCCCGTCTCCACTAAAAATACAAAAAATTAGCTGGATGTGGTGGCATCCCAGCTGAGGCAGCAGAATGGCGTGAACACGGGAGGTGGAACTTGCAGTGAGCCGAGATTGCGCCACTGCACTCCAGCCTGGGCGAAAGAGTGAGACTCTGTCTCAAAAAAAAAAAAAAAGAAAGAAAAGAAAAGAAAAGAAAAAAGAAATACATCCCAATATTTGATATAAACAAAGTGGTATGGGATTGTTCTGGAAAGAAGGAACAAACTTTGTTCCTCGTGTACAAAACACAGCTGATATATCTTCCTTTGCAGGCATGTTGTTAGGAATAAATAACATGCTGAATTATAAAGATTCATAGAACAGGTGACATTTAAGCTGGATCTTGAAAGAGGAGAAGGAATTTGCCAGGTGGAGACGGTGCACGAAGGAAGGTTACAGACGGGTAATGTCAGGACCATCCTACCCTAACCTTCTCAGCATCAAGTAAGGTTGGGAAATACTTGGAAAGTAGAAGTACCATTTAAGAATAAGATATTGATAAAATTTGATCAGCCATTCAAGTGAAGTCAGAGCTGCCACACCACCCAGCTTATTTTTAAAATTTTTTGTAGAGAATTACAACTCCCCATGCCACCAAAGAAGATTTGTAAATGGATGGCAAATAAGCACATGAAAAGTTGCTCAACATCATTAGTCATTAGGGAAATGCAAATCAAAACCGTAATGAAATACAACTACACGCCCATTAGCAAAAACTGACAATACCAAATGCTGGGAAAGATGTAGAGCAACAGGAACACCAACATGACAGTGGGAATGCAAAATGAGACAGCCACTGTGGAAGACAAGTTTGGTAGTTTCTTATAAAGTTAAACACATTTACTCTATGGCCCAGAATCTCATTCCTGGGGATTTACTCAAGAGCAATGAAAACCCCACTCAAAGATCTCTACGATCCACAAAAGAAAAAAGACATCTACGCAAGTATTTATCACAACTCTTCATAATAGTCCCATGCTGTGAGCAACCCAAATGTCTATGGAAAAACAAACAGATACCTTTACATCATAGAATGCTATCTGGCAATAAAAAGGAACAAATTGTAATATATGCAACAACATGAGTAGATCTCGAAAGCATTATGTTAAGTGAAAGACGTCAAACACAGAAGACCACATATTGTATGATTCCATTTACATGACATTTTGAAAAAGACAAAGCTATAGGGATAGAAGTCAAAGTAATGCTTGTAGAGGTAGGGTAAGAAGATTTGCCTCACTGACTACAAAGGAGCATGATGCATAAGGAAACTTTTTAGAGTGTCGGGAATGTTCTACATACGAAGTGTTGAAGTGATTAAGCCATTCAATGCATTTGTCAAATCTCATCAAACTGTACACTTAAAAAAGGTGAGTTTTAGTAAGATGTAGATTATATCTCAATAAGCCTAAATAACAGAAGATTCCCCTAAGCCTCTGTTACCCCAAAATCAGGCTCAGGAAGGTGACTTCCTGAATCCCACCAGCTGCTCACAGCTCCCCTTGCACAAATAATAACTTGAAGACAAAGCCCATACTTGTGCCCTGATCAGATATGATTTTACCCCCAAAGCCAGTGCCTACACTTCCATGCCTACTTCTGGCTTCCAGCCCTCAGCAGGGCATGCTGTTCCCAAGCTCTAATTTGGGACATGTAATCCTCATTTGTAACCCATTAACCTAGCCACAGTCTCTGGTCCCTGGGGTTGAGCTTGCTGGGTATCTGGCTCACCTATTACAATCTCATCATCAGGACGAGGGAGCACTTCTGCTTGTGTGCCTTGGGCATCATGCAGCCAGATACAGCCTCTGAAGGTCTGTTTGGGGGTCTTTCATTTCAGTGCTCCTCACATGGGTCAACTGTTCCAGTGTGCGGTGGGCCACCCGGGTTCAAGACATCTTCACAGCTGGGAAGCTCCTGGCCTTGGCCCTGATTATCATCATGGGGATTGTACAGATATGCAAAGGTGAGTATCACAGGAACAACAGGTGCTGCCCAGCTTTCCTCCCCTTGCATATACACACCCTCTCAGCCCAGCTTTGAAGGTATGCACACCCTGAGATTTCCCCAATTCTAGCCTTGAGTGACTTCTCTTCTTCTTCCCTTGCTTGACAAAAGGGAAGGAGAAACCATTTTCCCCGAGGTGGTTGGGGGTAGGGAATACTCCCCTTAGGCTGCAAAGGTCACCTCTCCCATGCTTACCTCAAGGCTCTAGCACAGCTAGGTAAAGACCCCACATATCCGCCAAGAGTGGTCGCTCACATCTGTAATCCCAGCACTTAGGAACGATGAGGCAGGAGGATCACTTGAGCCCAGGAGTTTGAGACTAGTCTGAGCAGCATAGTGAGATCCCATCTCTACAAAAAAATCTTAAAAATTAGCGGGGCATAGTGATGCATGGCTGTGGTCTCGCTTACTCTGGAGGCTAAGGTGGGAGGATCACGTGAGCCCAGGAATTTGAGGCTGTAGTGAGCTATGATTGTGCCACTGCACTCCAGCCTGGGCGACTGAGAAAGACCTTGTCTCAAAAACAAATAAACAAACAAAAACCCCAGATCTCTAGATTCCTATTGTCTTTTTCCCCCAACCCCAGGGAAGCTCCCTGCCTCTTCTGTTGAATCTTGTCCACATCTTAAAGTGGAGGACAGAGAAAGGTATTTTATGTTTCAAAATTACTTATAATCTCTGAGAGAGAGAGCTCTGCATTCCCGGGACCCCTGCCAACATTCCCCACTGGATTTGGCCCTTTCCAAGCCTGAGGCTGTATTTGGTTTCCATAGGACCCATGGCACCGTGAGGCTCTGCCCAGTGTCACTGCCTCATGGAGAAAGTCAGGTGACAAACAGGGAGACTTCCCACAAGCCCTGAAGGCAGTGTGGGCAGCCTGGATTTCTACTCCAGGAAACATAATTAAGTTTCTGCTATATAATATGTCTGATTGTTTTAAACAGTTGGATTAAGTTCTTTAACAGGTTATATACTGCTTTCAGGCATTTAGACTTAAGGAAATCACTGCGCTATCTTGTCAAAAATAGTGAGTCCCTCCTAAACTGGCCTCAATTCTTTCTCCTGGTCACCCTAATCTCCTTATTTCCTGTCCCAATGCTAAACTGCAGATGAATAAGTTACGTATGATCAATTACTCTCTATCTCATTGAAATTTTAGCCAGTCAGCAGACGATTCCAAGGACCCACAGTCTGCAGCACGCTGTGCTAGGGGCTGGGAAGGCAGTTTAAACAGCTCTTTGCTAAAAAAAATTCCTGTCCTTGGGGAATCTTGAAAAGAGAGACGGCAAGGCATGGTGGCTCACGCCTGTAATCCCAGCACTTTGGGAGGTCAATGCAGGCACATCACTTGAGGTCAGGAGTTCAAGACCAGCCTGGCCAACGTGATGAAACCCTGTCTCTACTAAAAATACAAAAAAATTAGCCAGGCATGGTGGCACATGCCTGTAACTCCAGCTACTCGGGAGGCCGAAGCAGGAGAATCACTTAGAACCTGGGAGGTGAAGGTTGCAGTGAGCTGAGATCATGCCACTGCACTCCAGCCTGGGTGACAGAGCAAGACTCCGTCTCAAAAAAAGAAAAGAGAGACCAAACACACATCTCAGAAACAGATAGGAGGATATCAACAAAGCAAGCCGCAAAACAAGCTTGAACTAATATAGCATTATGGACACTCACGTTTGAGTGTTTGTTGTTCTGGATGCTTGCTTGTTTTTGTTTTTTTCTTTTTTGGAGACAGGGTCTTGCTCTGTCACCCAGGCTGGAGTGCAGTGGCGCGATCTCAGCTCACTGCAACCTCCACCTCCCAGGTTCAAGTGATTCTCCTGCTCACTGCAGCCTTAAACTCCTGGGCTCAAGTGATCCTCCCACCTTAGCCTCTCAAATAGGTGAGACTATAGGCATACACCACCACATCCAGCTAATTTTTTTAATTAGTGGTGGAGATGGGAGTCTCGCTATGTTGCCCAGGCTGGTCTCAAACTTCTGGCCTCAAGCATTCCTTCTGCCTTGACCTCCCAAATTGTTTGGATTATAGGCCTGAGCCACTGTGCCCAACCCTGGATGCTTTCTTCATGAAAATGTAGAAACTTAGATATCAGAGAAAATGGTCAGGAGATTACCAATGACTCCAATCCTGTATTTCCAAAGCCCAATTTACCATGTCCTTTCCTTTTAGATAACTTTACCTTTTATAGAATGAGCATTCAGAACTGTGCTTTGAACCTAAACCCTCATTTGGACTCCCAGTTTCCAGGGCCTCGGAAGCCCTGGACCTGAATTTTCCTGCTCCCTTTATCCCCATGTATCCAATATGTTGGGTTCACTGGAGACAAGACAGAGTTGGTGTCATTGCCACACGGAGGGGTGAGAGGTGGGCCAGGGCAGGCCAGGGGTTGCTGGGCTCCTGACTTGTCTCACTGAGCAGCTTCCTGTCGCATGTGTCCACAGGAGAATACTTCTGGCTGGAGCCAAAGAATGCGTTTGAGAATTTCCAGGAACCTGACATCGGCCTCGTCGCACTGGCTTTCCTTCAGGGCTCCTTTGCCTATGGAGGCTGGAACTTTCTGAATTATGTGACTGAGGAACTTGTTGATCCCTACAAGTGAGTTGAAAGAGCCCGGCTATTCCCTCTCCCTTGAAGGGCCACAGCACCTGCTGCTGGAAAGAGGGAGCAGGTGTACATTGCCCACCTCGCCTTCCTCAGCCCCATTCGGACCGTGATTTGATCTATCCTGAAGTTGTAGTTCATTTCCCAGGCATTAAACCATTTGCCGTTCACCCCACCAGGAGGAGAAAAGGATCCAGTGACTTTCCCAGACCTGATTAGAAGCTGAAAACTGTACTGCATTAACACCACTGCCTTAGACAACGAACTGTGCCCTGAGAGGCTTCTGGGAATCTTGCTTGTTTCAGGACAGGCCAGTCTTAGTGTCTCGAGGCAGGGGGAAAAGGTGCATTGTGGAGATCCAGGTCAAGATCAAGAGGTGTGGAGCATATTTCCAACCTGAGTTGTTTTATTGCCTTCTTTTTTTAACTTATTTTTTCTTTTGTTTTGTTTTTAGAGACAGGGTCTCACTCTGTCATCCAGGCTGGAGTCCAGTGGTACAATCATAGCTCACTGCAGCCTCAATCTCCTGGGCTCAAGCAAGCCTCCCACCTCAGCCTCCTGAGTAGCTGGGACTACAGGCACATGCCACCATGCCCAGTTAATTTTTTAATTTGTAAAAAAGAGGTCTTGCTATGTTGCCAGGGATGGCCTCGAACTCCTGGGCTCAAACGATCCTCCCTCCTTGGCCTCACAAAGGGCTGGGATAACAGGTGTGAACCACCACGCTCAGCCTCTTTTCCTTTAAATTATCCTGCCCATATTTTTTTTTTTTTTTTTTTTTTTTTTACATCATGCAAACTTTAATTAAAAGAAAGTCAGACCAGGCATGGTGGCTCATGCCTATAATCCCAACACTTTGGGAGGCCAAGGTGGGTGGATAACTTGAGGTCAGGCATTTGAGACCAGCTTGGCCAACATGGTGAAACCCCGTTTCTACTAAAAATACAAAATTTAGTCAGACAAAAGTTAGTCCCAGCTACTCGGGAAGCTGAGGCAGGAAAATCACTTGAACCCGGGAGGGGGAGGTTGCAGTTAGCTGAGATCACACCACCGCACTCCAGCCTGGATGACAGAGTGAGACTCCATCTCAAAAAAAAAAAAAGAAAGAAAAAAAAAGAAAATCAGTGTCATTATGTTAGTATTGGACAAATTAAGCTTTAAGGGATAAAGTTTGTGAGCTATAAAGAGGTATCCTGCCCATATTGAGGCAAAGTCCACCTCCCAGGGAAAGGAAGCCTCACAGAAGTCTGCAAGGCTAAGCGCATGCAGAAAGACGGAAGACACCCCCTGGACTCCATGGCAAGTGTGGCGTCCCGGGTGCCAGCCCTTCCCCTCACCCCCTCTCCCTCTACAGGAACCTTCCCAGAGCCATCTTCATCTCCATCCCGCTGGTCACATTTGTGTATGTCTTTGCCAATGTCGCTTATGTCACTGCAATGTCCCCCCAGGAGCTGCTGGCATCCAACGCCGTCGCTGTGGTAAGAAATGAAAGTCCCAGTCTCTCATGTGAGGAATGTGGACATAGACTTGCCTGCTGTAGCCCTGCTCACTTTGCCCTGATCCATGGCCTTGTGGAAGTGGAAATCACCCCCAGGTTCTCAGGACAGAAACCACATATGTCATTGGCTGGGGTATCTTTAAATGCCCAGGAGCAAACTGGTGGCTGGGTTGTACCTAGAACAGCTACAATGGCAGAACCGAGTCATTGCCACAGAGACCGCATGGCCTAAGAAGCTATAAGACATTTACTACCTGGCCCTTTACAGAGAAAGTTTGCCAACTCCTAATCTTGGGCCCTTTAAGCTCTAAACGTGAGAGTGGTATGAAGCAGACAGGCCCCTCCTCAGAAAGACATAATCTTGCACAAGACATGCCATTTATCTCTGCCTTCATATCCAGAAGCAGAAGTCAGGTGTGCTCTTTGGGGAAAGAGACCATACTGGTGCAAGGGGTTGGGATCCTTGACATCTAAGAAGGACCTGGGAGGCACCTTGCTCCCTCACCTGGCATCAGGCTGGGCCACCGCCCACCCTGCCAGTCTCTTCACTGGCCTTATCATAAAAAACCGTAAAGAAAGAGGTCCTCCCATTTCCTGGGGCAGCCTGTTCTTATGACCAACAGCCTTCTATTCTGAACAATCTCTCCTCAGTAATGTGCTGTAAACCTAGCTCAGGGAATATAGAAAAGGCTGGTCCCCTGCGTTGTATAGTCCTTGAATACATGAAGATTCGTCTTCAGCTTCACAGCCCTTTCTTTCTCAGACTAAGGAGGGGCTCATTCTTATCATTTTACCCCCAACTCATCTGTTTTGATGAATTGAGAAATTCTCACCCTGTGATTCTGGATTAATCCCTATTTTGCAGTTGGGAAACAGAAGCTCAAAAATCATAAACTTTGCTCAAGGTCTCACAGCTCCTAGCTGGAGGGCAAGGATTTGAGCCTGGATCTGCCTGACAGATCTGCCTGACAAGCCCATGCCCTTCCCTGTGCTGGAGAAATCATATAATGTATGTCAGGCCTGGATCACACCACCTGGCTTCCAATGCTGGTCCCTCCGCTTGCTGGGTGTGTGATCTTAGGCAAGCTACTTAATCACTGTGTGACTCAACTTCCTCATCCATAAAACAAGAATAGTGTTAGTTCATTATTACTATTACCACTGTGTACTACCTTCTTCAGTTAATTAGCCTAAAACATGCATTAATCCCCCTGTGTAGGGGGTCCACCCTTGAGAGGGTGGGGGCTCTTAAGGAACTTGGCCAGAGAGAATTACAAAGGTGGAGATGGGAGAAATGGTTTCCCAGAGTGAAGTGGGAGCTAAGGGGTTGGGGAGTGGTAACCTCTCCTTCTTTGCTTATCTCCTTGTTTCCTCTCCCAGACTTTTGGAGAGAAGCTCCTAGGAGTCATGGCCTGGATCATGCCCATTTCTGTTGCCCTGTCCACATTTGGAGGAGTTAATGGGTCTCTCTTCACCTCCTCTCGGTGAGTGCTGCCTGGGCCCTTCTCCGGCCAGGGGCCACTCTGCTGTGCACTTTGCTCTGTTTGCATATGGTGGGCTTGTCTCTGTCAGCAGGGGTCTGTGTGGGCATCTGGATGGTGGGCTTGAAGAGGGGTGATTGCTCACATGAGGGCGTGTGTGTCAGTGTGGATGCTGAGGAGTGTGTGCTGCTCACGTGGTCACCTGCGATGTGTATGGCATATGGATCCTAGGTGCTTCACATGTAGTAGCCTGTCTCATTTCAAAAGGAGCAGAAGACAGAGGAGGCCACCAGCCTGCCTGCTGCAGCCCCCAGTCAGGGGCTGTAGTTGGCAGCAAGACAGTATCTTGGCTGCAGTCCTAGAGCCCCCATTTCCACTTGCCTGGAAACAGGCTGCTGCTGGCTGGAAAAGAACCCCATTTGGAAAGGGACCAAGAGGGAGACTTGTGCCTGGGGCCTCTGGGTCTGGCCTCCCATGAATGTTCTGGAACTAGCCTGCAGGTGGGATGGGTTCACCCTAATTGCCCCAAGAATGCAGAGCTCCTCCCTGCTCAACCGAGGCGGCTGGAAAGGCCTTTTCGAGGCCACCCATGAGACTCAGGTGGAGAATGTGAAGTGAGAGGGTGGGGGAAAGTGGAAAGCAAACATTTGTCCAAAGAAAGAGCCTTTTATCCATGACCCCCACCCCAGAGCTCTCTCAGAAGCCGGAAGTGCAAGCAGGTCCACGAGTCCCAGGTCCTGCCTCCACGCATCCAGGGACCCGGCCCTTTCTTTTGCTGTCTTCAGAAGGGGCTGTTGAGGCTAGCAGATGTTGAATGACTTCCACTTGTGTGGTTCAAGGGGTCCTCCCAGGTTCTCAGAAAGCAACCCCTGCCCTCAGGGTACAGTCCCGCTCCAAAGATGAGTCCCTGAGTTCAGCTGCTTCCAAAGCCATCACATCAGGGAAGAGTTCCTGTGAAATAACAAGGTAGTGCCATGTTTTTAGGACCCAGGGCTGGAAAGAGGTGGTGTGGGTGTCCCCTGTACCCTGGGACCCTATGACACTCACCCACAGCAACCTCGTGTGCATGTTACACAGGAGCAGTGGCCACGTGGAGGCCCCGCCGAGGCTGAGCGGTGGAAGAACAGTGACCCATGAGGCTCCCTGAGATCTATTGGAGGAGAGTGACTGGCTACAGTCACTTTAGAGTGGGGTTTGTCCCTCAGGCAGGCCAAGCAGCGGTCTGCGTGCATGTGGTCTAGTTGTGTGTGCATGCAGGAAACGGTGGCGCATGGTGTGCTCCACCTCCGATTCAGAGGCGAGACCTCACACACCCAGGCCTCCTCTGCTCATCTTTCCAGTTCCTTCTTCCTTGCTTCTCCTTCCCTCCTTCTTTATCTCCTGTCACTCCTTTGTGTTCTCGGGTAGGGAGTGGATGATCCTTCCTGAAGAGTCAGAGTGTGTGGATGTGTGTTATGCTTAATGTCATCGTCTCCTCCGTTGTCGGCTAGCTGGGCAAGGACTGTCTGTTGTGAACTTGACACTTGCAAATGCTGTCGGATCTGGACAATTACACTTGGTCCTGTCTGCATGTGGGGGAGGGACGTGAATGCAGGACCCTGGCTATGTGCACGACAAGTCCCACAGAGCACCTGGTGCATGAGACTGCCTTGTAGAGGGGCGGCAGCATGGGAGAGGGGACAGGGATGTGTATGGCTGCATGAAACTAGTGACACTGGCCTAGGGAGTTCATTATGGTTACTGCTTATGGGTATTTGGGGATACAGTCAACTCCCACACTTCTGATGAGCTGCTGCTGTTAGCTTCAGTCTACTCCATACACAAATTACAAAGTAAGTGACAATTCTCTGAACTCCCAGTGCACTGAATCTGTGCCTTTTTGCTCCTATCAAGCTGTACCCTGCCTGTCATCCCTTAGGTGAGCCTTTCCCCAGAAAAAAGAAAAAAGTGGTCCAATTTGCACTGACATGTAAATTACTGTTGACAGCCCCTAATATTCACTTTTCTCTTAGGAGAGTAAAAGGGAAGGAGGGCTGATTTTTATGTTCGTTTCATATTCATATGTATATAATAGATGTACATATTTTCAAGGTACAGATGATGTTTCAATACATTGATATAATGTGTAAAAATCAAATCAGAGTAATTGAGATATCCCATCTCCTTCAATATTGTCTTTTCTTTATGCTGGGAACATTCAAATTATTCTCTTAAAATTTCTTTTTTTTTTTTTTTTTTTTTGAGACAGAGTCTCGCTCTGTTGCCCAGGCTGGAGTGCAGTGGCACAATCTTGGCTCACTGCAAGCTCTGCCTCTCGGGTTCACGCCATTCTCCTGCCTCAGCCTCCCAAGTAGCTAGGACTACAGGTGCCCGCCACCACACCCGGCTAATTTTTTGTATTTTTAGTAGGGACAGGGTTTCACTGTGTTAGTCAGGATGGTCTCGATCTCCTGACCTCGTGATCCGCCCACCTCAGCCTCCCAAAGTGCTGGGATTACAGGCGTGAGCCACCACGCCTGGCCTAAAACTTTTCTTTTTAAAAATAACTTTTATGGCCAGGTGTGGTAGCTCACACCTATAATCCCAGCACTTTCGGAGGCTGAGGCGGGCAGATCACAAGGTCAGGAGATCAGCCTGGCCAATATGATGAAACCCCACCTCTACTAAAAAAAAATACGAAAATTAACTAGGCTTGGTGGCAGGTGCCTGTACTCCCAGCTACCCAGGAGGCTGAGGCAGAAGAATCACTTGAACCCAGGAGGCAGAGGTTGCAGTGAGCCAAGATCATGCCACTACACTCCAGCCGGGGTGACGGAGCAAGACTTCATCTCAAAAAAAATAACATCAAAAAAAAAATAACTTTTGGGACTGGGCATGGTGGCTCACGCCTGTAATCCCAGTACTTTGGGAGGGCAAGGTGGAAGGATTGGTTGAGCCCAGTAATTCGAGACCAGCCTAGGCAACAAGGCAAGACTCTGTCACAAAAAAAAAAAAGAAAGAAAAATAAGTAAAAAATAAAGTTGATTTAAACATCAATATCCTACTTGTGATACTATAATATAATTGTGTAGCATGTTACCCATGGAGGAAACTGGGCAAAAGACACATAGGATCTCTTTTTATTATTTCTTACAACTGTACTTGGTTGTAAGATTCACTGAATGTGAATTTACAATTATCTCAAAAAAAATTTTCATTTTTTAAGTTAACTGAGCATGGTGGTATGTACATGTAGTCCCAGCTACTCTGGAGGCTGAGACTAGAGGATCACTGGAGTCCAGGAATTGGAGGCTGCAGTGAGCTATAATCATGCCACTCTACTCCAGCCTGGGGGACAGAGCAAGACCTCATCTCTAAAAATGGGAAAAATAAAAAGTTTAATTTTTTTAAGTTAAAAAAATCTTTATTCTGATTATAAATATTCCATCTATTTTAGAATTTTATTCTTTTTTTCCTTATCTTTTTTTTTTTTTTTTTTTTTTTTTTTTGAGACAGGGTCTCACTTTGTCACCCAGGCTGGAGTGCACTGGTGCAAATACAGCTCACTGCAGCCTCAAACCTCCCGGGCTCAAGTGATCCTCCCACTTCAGCCCCCTCAGTAGCTGGAACTACAGGCACACTCTACCATGCCTGGCTAATTTTTGTATTTTTTGTAGAGACAGGTTTTCACCATGTTGCCCAGGCTGCATTTTACAATTTTTAAAATTTTTTCTGTAATATATAAGGAAGAAAATTAAAGTTAACCAGAATTTCACCACCCAGAGATAATCAGTTAGCATTTTAATAAATAATCTTAAAATTAATTGGTATTTGGGCATAGTGGTGCATACCTGTAGTCCTGGCTACTTGGGAGACTGAGACAGAAGGATCATTTGAGTTTGGGAGGTCAAGGCTGCAGGGAGCCGTCACTGTGCCACTGCACTCCAGCCTAGGCAACAGAGCAAGACCGTATCTCCAAAAAAAAAAAAAAAAATTATTTGCATTATAGTTTTCAGTCCTGTTTTTTAATTTAATGTTATATTTTGAGCATATTCTCATGTAATCAATTTTTTTCAAAAACGTTATGACTACATAATGTTCCTTTTTTTTTGGAGAGAGAAGTTTAACTCTGTCATCCAGGTTGGAGTGCAATGCTCACTGCAACCTCCACCTCTGGGTTCAGGCAATTCTGCCTCAACCTTCCGAGTAGCTGGGATTACAGGCACGTGCCACCACATCTGGCTAATTTTTGTATTTTTAGTAGAGATGGGGTTTCACCATGTTGGCCAGGCTGGTCTCAAACTCCTGACCTCAGATGATCCACCCACCTCGGCCTCCCAAAGCGCTGGGATTACATGCATGAGCCACTGTGCCTAGCCCATAACATTTCATCTTATGCCAAATCTATTTTATCAACCTCCTACTTTTAGTAGGAAATATCCTACACTTAGGATATTTCCAATTTTTTCTTTCTTTCTTTTCTTTTCTTTCTTTTTGAGACAGGTTCTTGCTCTGTCGCCTAGGGTGGAGTGCAGTGGCACAATCACAGCTCACTGCAGCCTCAGCCTCCCAGGTTCATGTGATCCTGTCACCTCAGCCTCCCAAGTAACTAGAACAACAGGCACACGCCACCATGCCTGGCTAATTTTTTTATTTTTATTTTTTGTAGAGACAAGGGTCCACTATTTTTCCTAGGCTGGTCTCAAACTTCCGGCCTCAAATGATTCTCCCGCCTCAGTCAAAGTGCTGGGACTGCAGGTGTTAGCCACCAAGCCCAGACAGGATATCATTTTTTTTTTTTTAACTCAATCCCACAAGACAGGATATAAAGTTTTAAGTACAATTTACATACAATAAAATATGCAGGCTGGGTGTGGTGGCTCATGTCTGTCATCCCAACACTTTGGGAGCCCGAGACAGGAGGATCATTAGAGCCCAGAAGTTCAAGACCAGCCTGGGCAACATGGCAAGACCCTGCCTCCATTTTTTTTAAAAAAAGCAGATCATAGGCTGGGCATGGTGGCTCACGCCTGTAATCCCAGCACTTTGGGAGGCCGAGGCGGGCAGATCACCTGAGGTCAGGAGTTCGAGACCAGCCTGACCAATGTGGAGAAACCCCATATCTACCAAAAATACAAAAATTAGCCGGGCATGGTGGTGCATGTCTGTAGTCCCAGCTACTTGGGAGGCTGAGGCAGAAGAATCGCTTGAACCTGGGAGGCGGAGGTTGCAGTGAGCCAAGATCACACTATTGCACTCCAGCCTGGGCAACAAGAGCGAAACTCTGTCTCAAAAAAAAAAGCAGATCATAAATGTTCATTTTGATGAGTTTTGTGGGGGTATTTTTGTTTGTGTTTGTTCATTTTTGTTTTTCATTGTTGTTTTTTAGAGGCAGAGTCTCACTATGTTGCCCAGGCTGGCTTTGAACTTCTGGGCTCAAGCAGTCTTCCTACTTCAGCCTCCCAAGTAGCTAGAAATATAGGTGTGTGCTACTGTGCCTGGCTTCCATTTGATGAATTTTGACAGTCGTCAAAATTCAACCACTACCCAAAACAAGATATAGAACATTTCCACCACCAGTTCCCCACTCCCACAAAAACAACTAGTCTCTGACTAGGATAAGAGTGTTTTTAGACCGGGCATGATGGCTTACGCCTGTAGTCCCAGCACTTTGGGAAGTCGAGGCGAGTGGATCAAGACAGTTCAAGACTAGCCTGGCCAAGATGGTGAAACCCCATCTCTACAAAAAATACAAAAATTAGTCAGGCATGGTGGCACACACTTGTAATCCCAGCTTCTCGGGAGGCTGAGGCAGAGAAGTGCTTAAACCTGGGAGGTGGAGGTTGCAATGAGCCGAGATTGTGGCACTGCACTCCAGCCTGGGCAACAGAGCGAGATTCCATCTTAAAAAAAAAAAAAAAAAAAAAAAAAAAGTGTTTTTAAAGCTTTCCATATGCAGTTCGGTCCCAGTGTATCAGGGAATCTGCATCCTTTGAGGATGTGAGGAATGCTTTTAGAGAGATGAAGACTTTAGGCAACAGACAGAGGTTGCTCCTGCGGCCTTCCAGGCATTGGGAGCACCCCACTGAGTGACAGTACACTTATCAGTAACCCTGAGCCACCCATACCACATTCAGGGTCTAACATACCCAGGGTTCATCCACTTTTCCACTGGCTGCCTCTGGTTTGTGTGCACCTGCATTTGTGAACACAGGTTCTGTGGCTGGTGGGGCGGAAAGTCTGCATGTGAAGGCAGGTGCCTGGTTGGAGGGAGGATGCCCCTGTGTGGGCAGAAGGTAGGCATGGATGAAGGAACTCAGGCTTGGTGGTCCATGGGTTATCCCAGGCTGACCTGCTTTTCTCCCTGCCAGGCTGTTCTTCGCTGGAGCCCGAGAGGGCCACCTTCCCAGTGTGTTGGCCATGATCCACGTGAAGCGCTGTACCCCAATCCCAGCCCTGCTCTTCACAGTAAGGGCCCTTCCTGCTGTAACTGTCCACACACCTCCCTCTTTTTGTGCCTAGTCTAAGCTGGGAGTTCATGCTTTTCACACACACCCCTGTTACCCTTCTGGTCTGCTGCTAGGTCTCACTGGATCTTAGATGATCTGGCAAATGATACTCATCAGCTTTGTTAATATCAAGAGATGTAGCAAGGAAAGATTCTGAGTCCTGAAATACCTAAGGCTCTCGGGCTGACTTATTTCCATTCTCCCATCCTTTTGGGTCAGACTGAACTGACTGCCTCAGGATTCTACAGCCTCAAAAAAAATATGTCTCCCTTGGCTCTCCTCACACCTGTTACTGCAGGGTTGTGGCACTGGTCTCTGCTCCTGGCTGGTTGGTCCCTGCAAACACCCACTCCCCACATCAAGCTTCAGGGCAGCCTGCCAGTCTCTTGGAAACATCACTGAAATGAATTTAGTGTTAAGAGTACACCAAATAAGAAAAATCATAGAGGAAGACTGATAAACTGAAAACTGTGAAAAGGAAACTTGGGACTGGAAAGAGATGGGAATAAAATATCCCCAGAGTAGAATCATTTAGAGAGAGCTAAAGGAAGGAACAAAGACTTGTCCCCATTGAGTCTTTTGAGTTATTTTTATTTTCCTTTTGGATCCTGAATAAAACACTAAAAATGACTTTGGTCCACTGGCAAAGCAGTTAGAAATCAGAATAACAGAGCTCATGGGAGTCAAGAGCATTGTACAGCATTGCTGTACAACATCAGAATGTTCAGATGTAGGATGAAGGTCACCTTGACTGGTTGGTTGTGGAAGGTGGCTGGAGAAGACAGTACTCCCAGTGGGCCATACCCTTTTTTTTTTTTTTTTTCTTTTCCCAGTTAGAGCAATTGGTACAGTAGTAGTGTGACTAAAAGGCAGATGCAGCAAGAACCATTAAAAGCATCTCGATTATTTTAACCATTGGCTCTCACAGGAGAACAGAACTTTTGTTGACCTTCACAAGTTATCAGAGGGGAGGAGTATGGTTCCAAGAGAGCCACAGAGATGATTTTGAGGTTGGAAAGTAGACTCTGTCAAGGAAACCTCATACGGATGTTATGAGGGTTAAGTGAGTTAATCTTCGTCAAATGCTAAAAATAGGGACCTGGCACACAGTAAGTTCTATGTAACCAGTTTTGAAATTAATAAAGAAAAGGAAGAAAAATAGATGACTCAGCCAGGAGAAAAGGATGAGGGCAGGAATAAAGCCTTAATCTGTTGTTAACAATCTTCCCTAAGGGATTTAAAAAAATGAAGTTAGCTTGAGCTATAACCAACAGAGACATACAAATGAGACCGGGGCTGACACAGAGCCAGGTAATACCAGTGTGGCCAGTCTAGCTGCTTATGCGCAGTATCCATTCTAAGTGGTTAGTGCCCATGCCATACCAGTGGTCAAATATTTTTATCACTTTATTCCTAGCAATAAAGATGTTGTAACATCCTAGGTTACTAGGGGAGGTTCTAAAGTCTCCATTTTGAGACATCCATTATACAATGGCATCGTCTGCCTGGAGGCTGGGGGACAGCCCCTAATCTATAATACCAGTCTCTGAATATCTTTCGGATCACTGATGAGCTCCTTCCACTTTCCCAGTGCATCTCCACCCTGCTGATGCTGGTCACCAGCGACATGTACACACTCATCAACTATGTGGGCTTCATCAACTACCTGTTCTATGGGGTCACAGTTGCTGGACAGATAGTCCTTCGCTGGAAGAAGCCTGATATCCCCCGCCCCATCAAGGTGAGAGAACCTCCCTTTGGGGACCCCTCCCCTTCCTCTGTGGTTCTAGCTGCAGTTCAGATGTTTAAATCACCTCTGTTCTTAGCTGCTGACCACACATCATCATCTCTGATGGTAGCAGACCCTTTGGAAAGCAAGGGCCATTTGTGAATGGGACCACCATTTGCATTCTCCACTGGGGATGAGATCGGAGCAGACTGTAGCCAGGGAATAAGTCAGATCAAATGTCACTTTCATCTTGACATTCCTTTGTTTCCTACCAGTCTAAGCCTTAAACTCCAGCTGACTTTTCAAACTCCAGCTGACTTTTCAAACTCCAGCTGACTTTTCAAGGTTCTCTTATCTCCCCAACACTTCCTCCTTGTCCCTCCAGATAGCTGGGTTCACTATGTGCTATGTCTCCATCCCAGAATGACTTTCCTCCTCCCATCTGCCCATCTACATTTTAACCATTTTCCAAATGCGCCTCAAGTACCTCCTCTTTCTTGAAGTTTTCGAGTCCACTGCAACCTTATATGATCCTCCGTTTTTAAACTCCCATAGCCCTACACATATCGGGTGCTCAGTGAACCTAATATTGCTACAAGATATAACTCTGTATATCTTGTATACATCTGAGCAAATGGGATTGCGCAGAACAAGACATGCTAGAGCATTATGAGTTCTCCAACAAATTAGAAGAATAGAGTGTACTCCGGAGCTATTTGAACAATCCTATTCTAGAAACAGTGACTAGATGCTTTTCCAGCTGAAAAATCAAAGGCTCTCCAAATCTCTCAGTGCCTCACTGGCATTTCCACCACCATTTTCTACTCTCACTCTTAGAAAACCTGCTAGAGGGAAGAGGAGGTAGAATAACCCCAGGTCCCCACCACACACATCCCTTCTGAGCAAGGAAGACAAGGAAGAGAAAGGCAGCTGAATCAGGACTGCCCCTGGAGCCCTGAAGAAGATACTCTCGGGAACTCCCCACATGTGGCCCATAAGGAGCTGACATTTGCCATATTGTGCCCACATAAGGGCCCTGCATAGAAGTGGGCGAGGACCAGGGAGCCTGAGTGACTCGAATCGTCTCCTGCCTGCACTTTGTGCATTGCCACACTTCCCCTCCATCCTAGGACCTCAGCAGATGCACCCATGTGCCAGCAAGCTTCTCTATCCCTATGGGCTTCTCTGGCTGCCACAGGCACACGGCATGCATGATGAGGCCTTGTCTAATCACACCCAGGATCAAGGACATGGGCAAGGAGGGTCCGTTCCTCCCTAGCTCCTCCCCATCCTCTTCCTGTCTGACCATCCATGTTCATCAACATTTGTTCATATAGCCCCTGCCCTATCAGGGATGAGTGTGGGACCACAGAGCTGAGGGAAGCCCAGCCTTTGCCCTTGAGGATGTGTCTCTGTGGGTGAAGAAGAGAGAGAATGCCCCAGTTCCTAGTCCTGGGGGCTGCGGGGCCTACACAATTCACATGCCTCATGCCTCTGCTCCACAGATCAACCTGCTGTTCCCCATCATCTATTTGCTGTTCTGGGCCTTCCTGCTGGTCTTCAGCCTATGGTCAGAGCCGGTGGTGTGTGGCATTGGCCTGGCCATCATGCTGACAGGAGTGCCTGTCTATTTCCTGGGTGTTTACTGGCAACACAAGCCCAAGTGTTTCAGTGACTTCATTGGTGAGTTGTTGGAGGCTCTGGCTGGCTTGAGGGCCTCCTGGGCTGGAATGCAGTGGTCAGTGATGGGGTGGGGGAGCCACCAGGGCCAGGAGACCTAGGCTTGCCTTCTCCTCAGTCCACAGGGTTCTGGAGGAGTCCAGAGCAGGGAAAGCAGATGCCTTTTCCCAGAGACCTCTGAGAGAGGAGAACAGCTGGCACTTCCATACAGACCTTAGACCTGCAAGAATAGGCAACTTGGGCTGGGCACAGTGGCTCACACCTGTAATCCCAGCACTTTGGGAGGCTGAGACAGAGGATCACTTGAGCCCAGGAGTTTGAGACCAGCCTGGTCAACATAGCAAGACCCCATCTCTGTTATTAAAAATTTAAAAATTAAATAGGCAACCTATCAGCCATCCTGTGAGAGCTGCCCCAAGCTGGGTGGAGACCAGCGGAGACCCTGGACTTGGGGGTCAGTGGGCACAGGGAAGGTGGAAGGCCGGGGCCTTCATGAGCAAGGAGCAGCTGGCGGGAGATGCAGGAGGCAGACCAGGTGGAAAGGATTCTCCTCAAAGCACTGACTGCTCTGAAGAGGCAGAACTTGGAGCAGGAGAGCCGGGAAGGGCCGGGGCCACTTGGCCAGGTTGGTGGGATGCTCAGCACCGGCCTGGTTTCTGTTTGATCTCTTCCTACAGAGCTGCTAACCCTGGTGAGCCAGAAGATGTGTGTGGTCGTGTACCCCGAGGTGGAGCGGGGCTCAGGGACAGAGGAGGCTAATGAGGACATGGAGGAGCAGCAGCAGCCCATGTACCAACCCACTCCCACCAAGGACAAGGACGTGGCAGGGCAGGCCCAGCCCTGAGGACCACCATTCCCTCAGCTGGCTACTCCCTCCTCCCTCCCCTTTTATCCTACCTCCCTGCCTTAGTCCCCCCAACACATGCAAGTACGCACACACCCCTCTCTCTGCTTTTGTCAGGCAGTGGTAGGACTTCGGTGTGGGTAGTGAGAAATTGTAAACAAAAACTCACATTCATACCCAAAAACCAGTCTCTCACCCCAGGGTCCATGTCCCAGGCCCCACTCCAGTGCTGCCCACACTCCCAGAGGAAAGGGGAGGAAAGGGGAGATGCCAAGGTGCCAAGATGCCGGGCCACACCCTCAGCTGCCTCTTCAGGAACCAGAGCTCATTACTGCCTTCCCTCCCAGGGAGGCCCCTTCAGAGAGGAGGGGCAGCCACAGGGGCTGTGTTGTGGGGGGACAGGCTCAAGCAATTCTGTCCCCATCAAGGGGTCAGCTGGAGAGACCCAAGACCCTATCTGTTCACCAGGGACCCAAAATCCAAGGGGATGCTTCCCTCTGCCCTCTTTCCTGCCCCTCCCCATCATACCTGCACCCACCCCAGCCAGGGCTCCCTGTCCAGAATTCAGTTCTCCTCAGGACGCCAACTCCCAGAGCTAAGGACCAAGGAGAAGAACAGCCTCTCCACCCCCAAGCCAGGTGGTTGAGGAACATACTGAGAAAGGCTCAGATTGCAGAAACCCAGCCCTGCCCCTGCCTCCTGCATCCTGCCCCCAACATGGTGCCAAAGCTTCCAGAAGCCAAAAAGGCTACTGATTTTTAATTTAGTGGGCATCTCTCTCAGCAACTCCACCTCCCCATCACAGGAAGGAGCAGTCCCCTGCTATCCCTGCAGCCACTCCCAGCACACCCGCACACAGCCAGCACCACCGCCCCCACCATGCCCTTCTCCTCTCTGGGCCTTGGCTTGGGACCAGGTGTGAAGGATCCCCAAGCCCTTCAGGCCTGAGATCAGAGCCAAACCAGCCTTAAGTCACCTCCCATCCAAGAACTTGGCCTAAAAATACTCCCCTATTTCTAACCCTCAGGACAGATGGGATATTAAATGCCTTCCCTGGGAGGAAGGGCGCTTTCCCCCTCCCCAGAGGTGCCCATTCCATACCCTGGGAGACTGGGGAGAGCATTGACTGAAGCCCAGTTCCTTTCCCGTCCATCCTCAACTCCAGTAGCCCCCCACTCCTCTCAGGTCTCAGTGCCATGCCGTCTTGGGCAGGGTGAGAGGGCAGTGGCAACAGGGCGCCCACTCTAGAGGTCCTCAAAAAAGGTCCTCCTCTGTGGCTGGCGGCCTCTGACCTTTCCCTGGGCTCCAAAGAAAGGCCATGGAGTTTGTCGTGGGCCCTGCAACCTCCCCAGTCACTCCTGCTGCACTAAGGACTTAGGATCCTTTTATCACAAATCGGGATTCTCTTCCTCACCCCCAGTTCTGTCTGCTTAAACTGGAATACACAGGAGCCCTTCCTGACCTGGGCGGTGTCTCCCAGCTTCCCCGCCCAGCCTGCCTGCCCCATAGTTGGTGAGATGCCGAGTTTGGTCTGAGTTGTGACCCCTTCCGAGTAGATGCCCGGCAGGCTGGGGTTGGCCCCTGGAGGGTCAGGGGACCATCTTCTTGTTCCCTCTTTTCTCATTCCTCCAACTTCCTCCCCTCCTTCAATTATTTTTTTGTAAAGTTGATGCCTTACTTTTTGGATAAATATTTTTGAAGCTGGTATTTCTATTTCTTTTGGATTTTTTTAAATGTAAGGTTGTTTTGGGGGGTGGAGTTAGAACCTTGATAATTTCTTTCGCTTGGTGTAGGTTTTAAGATTTGTTTTGTGGAGAGGTTTTTTCTTTTGATGTAATAAAATTTAAAACGGAAATGAAGTTGGTGGTGTTGATAATTAAGTAACCTTTTGAGACAGAGTCACCAGGCATTTCCTCTTATGAGATCTTGCCAGGTTCCTTCCAGAATGACATTCCTCAAAGCTCTTGCTCTCTATAACTTCTAGCTATTGTAGGGACTCAGTGTCAGTGCATTCAAACCACTGACTCTCATTCTGAACCAAAAACATCATCAAAAGAAAAAAGTACAACAAATTTACAGATCTCAACTGTTTACTGTAATTCTGGAATCAGGCAACACTTCATTCCATAAAATAGAATACATGTTCCAAAGAGTTGAGCAGAAGAGGTTGGCTTTACAGACAGGAAAGGGCTGAAGAAAGCTAGTTAGTCACTTTTCAAAGTTGCTTTTCTTGGCTGGGCACAGTGGCTCACTCCTGTAATCCCAGCCCTTTGGGAGGCTGAGGAGGGAGGATCTCTTGAGCCCAGGAGTTTGAGACCAGCCTGGGCAACATAGCCAGACCTCATCTCTACAAAAGATAAAATTAGCTGGGCATGGTGGTATGTGCTTGTAGTCCCAGCTACTTGGGAGGCTGAGGCTGAAAGGAGGACGGGTTGAGCCTGGGAGGTCGAGGCCGCAGTGAGCTGTGATTGTGCTACTGCACCTCCAACCTGGGCAGAAGAGCAAGCCCCTGTCTCAAAAACAAAGTTACTTTTCTTGTAAGGTGGGGACAGGGAGACAGAACAATAGAAAAATAACTGATTAGTTAATATCAGGATCCCTCAGGCTACCTTGTTTTGTGTAAAGATTAAAGCAGAGGGAACTTCATTATCATGCCCATTGAATATTGAAATTGACCTGTTTTAATTGGCTGTTATAGCTCTCTCCTGATTTCTAGGAAGGTCAGATAACAACTTAGTTTAGATTTGGTGATGTGGAACTTTAGCATGGGGGATTCCATTTTGATTTTAGTCTGGTCTGTGGGGCCTAGAGCAGGAGCTTAGTCCAAAACCATGACCTTCTGTATTTTTTTATTTACCAACACTCACTCATTCCTTCTTGGAGTCACGAAGTGTTACTAAGTTCCTGCTCTGTGCACCGTATCGAAAGCCTGCAGACTAACTGGGAAGAACTCAACACTGCCCAGGGTAGGAACGTGGGCAAGGGAGAGACGGCACCCAGCCAAGCTGAGGGAGGCAAAGGCAGACGTCCTCCCAAAGCCTGATCAGCAAAGGCTTCTCTCATCAGCACAGCCTGAGCCAAGTCTATGGGGCGAGTCAGGATCCGAGGAGCTTGATGGGAGGGCCTGGGAGGTAAGGCTAGGTTCACTCAGCCAGACAGAGCCATCTGAGAAGAGTTAGCTCTAGGAGGAAGAGTAGGAGGACCATTGGACTAGGACAGGGAAAAAGGAAGAAGTCGTTAAGGTATGTACAAGTACTTCCTGGAGTTTTGGGTTAACTGCTAGAGGAAGTTGATGGGATTAGCCCCAGTCCTCGCTTTGTGTCCCTGTCTTTATGGGCTGCCCTCCTGGCTGCGTGTCCAGAGCCAGCACTGCTGGCAGATGTAGGGCAAGGGCAGGAGAAAGGGGGTGGTGGAGGGACAGTGGGGTTAAGACATCACCCTTCACCATCTGGAACACTGTGAGGACAAGGCAGGCAAGATGCCGCCACTCCCAGTCCTGGCCTGACGCCAACACTCCTGCTCTGTGACTGTCATTCTTCCAGACAGGCTGAAAGCTCGCCATTCAACAGGGACGCCGAGCTGGGAGGCCGGCCACTAAACAGCTGTGTGTCCTTGGGCAAGTCACCTTACCTGCTTAGCATTTTAAGAGAGAGAGCTGGACCTAATCTCAAACAGTTCCTCAATCTTCCAATTTTAGGTTATCCCAAAAGGCAGAGGCCAGTCTTGTCCAAGCCTCACATCCGCCCTTTGGGGCCCCCTTCCCCAGCACACACACCTTTCCTTTTCCTGGACTGCCCCAGGCTCCTCCCTATTGCCCCATACGAGCAAGTCCTGTCCCTCATCCCTTCTCACTCCATGGAGGCACTTGTCCTTCAGGTGCACCCTCTCTTTCTGTGACACCTGCTGATCTTTTCAACCTGGTCAAATGGGCAAATGTGGGTCTCCTCCTGGGCAACAAACATTTACTTTTAACCTGGCCATTTCCCGTCTTAACCCTGTCAGTCACTTTAATGCTAGGAATTTCACATGCTCTGAGTTTAGGGAATTTGGGAACATTTTGAAAGTCACTGAAATCGTAGCTGCTTATGCATTCATTTATTAATGTGGTCACACAACAAATCTTTTTGTGACCATTCTGTCAAAGACTTTGCTATATGCTGTAGAAATAGTAAATTTTTTTCCTGATTTTTCTAAGTCAGCATAGACTTCAAATATTTTCTTCCAGTGTCTCCATAAGGATATTCAGATGTGTCAACCTGCCTGTCCTTCTTTTTTTTTTTTTTTGAGACGGAGTCTAGCTTTGTTGCCAGGTTGGAGTGCAGTGATGTGATCTTGGCTTACTGCAACCTCCGCCTCCCAGGTTCAAGAGATTCTCCTGCCTCAGCCTCCAGAGTAGCTGGGATTACAGGCACATGCTGCCACGCCCAGCTAATTTTTTTTTTTTTTTTTTAAGTAGAGACGGGGTTTCCCCATGTTAGCCAGGGTGGTCTTGATCTGCTGACCTCGTGATCCAAACGCCTCAGCCTCCCAAAGTGCTGGGATTACAGGCGCGAGCCACCGCACCAGGCCCTGTCCTTCGTTTTAATTCAGGAAATATGGTCACCATAGTTGAAGAGGTCCAAAAGATGTAACTGACTCTACCCTCAAAGAGCAAATAGTTTGCTAGGGGAACGAAACCAAGGATACGCATGGCTCACATATGTGTGCGCATCCTGGCTCCACAGACCACCCATGCCATGCTGGAACCACTGCCTGTGGGCCTTCCTGCTAGGCTGTGATCCCTACTGGCAAGGGCTAAACCCAACACATCCCCAGACCCCGTGCAGTGCCTGGTACCTATGTGCTCAAAAATGTTCGTCAAACTGACACACCACACCAGGCAGCAGGTAGTGAGTGTTAAGGAGACACAGATAAAACTGCAATGAGACGTCAGAGGAAGAGAAGAAGGAGACTTCCCATTTACTAAGACCAGTTGCATGACATACATTATGTTATTCACAGTTAATTAAACGACCCTATGAAGGAGGTATTACTACTGCCACTTTGCAAGGAAGATTAAGTAACTTGCCCAGAGTCACGGAGTTGGTCAGTGACAGAGGCCAGATTTGAGCCCAGTTCTCTCTTAACACTTCACAGCCATGCTCAGCTACCTTCCTACTGGGAGAGTCTTAATTCACCAAAGAGGTGGCACTGGAAGGCGGCCTGTTACAAAGTCACTAAGATAACAAACATGCATCATTTCAGTTAATCCAAACAAGTAGTAACTGCAGTGGCAAAGGAAAAATGATCCTGCTGACCCGGGAGGGCTTCTTTCCTCTCCTGAGCAAGAATCCCCCAGCCACTGACTGGCACTGCCCTCCCCACCTCCCCTTCCTGTCCAGAGCTCCCCCTACCCTACCCTGACATCCAGAGTCCTGCCTGCCCCAGCCAAACCCCTGTTACTGGGAAACACTGAGGTCAGCGTGCCAGCAACGTCAGCACTAGCCAGGGAGGCCGGGGCAGAGATTTATCTCACCATGGCTAAAGCTGCTGACTTTCTCATTTCCTGCGGTTCTATTTACATACCTCCCACTTCCTCCTGCGCAGCTACTGATGCAGACTTCCCCCTCCCCATGGTGGCCAAATGAGGGCCAGGAGGGTTCTCCAAGTCACATAGCAACCCCTTCCCATCCCTTCGGCCAGAGATGAACCAGGCATCCTCCTTGGATGACCTTGGGCAGCTCAGCCTCTCAGCCTTGTTTTCCTTGTTTATAAAGTAGGAATAGGGCCGGGCGCGGTGGCTCAAGCCTGTAATCCCAGCACTTTGGGAGGCCGAGACGGGCGGATCACGAGGTCAGGAGATCGAGACCATCCTGGCTAACATGGTGAAACCCCATCCCTACTAAAAAATACAAAAAACTAGCCGGGCGAGGTGGCGGGCGCCTGTAGTCCCAGCTACTCGGGAGGCTGAGGCAGGAGAATGGCGGGAACCCGGGAGGCGGAGCTTGCAGTGAGCTGAGATCCGGCCACTGCACCCCAGTCTGGGCGACAGAGCAAGACTCCGTCTCAAATAAATAAATAAATAAATAAATAAAAATAAAGTAGGAATAAAAATACTGTCTGCCTTGCCTACCTTCCTGCATAACCCATGGGGAAAGAGCATGAAAAAGTGTATGTTTCAAGGATTGAAAGAGCATTAATTTATCAGAAAGCACAAGGCCTATTCATTATCATTATTTCAAAGTAGTGGAGGGGACAGAATTTCTCCTCATGGAGACAAAGCCCTGGATCCAGGACTCGCAGGCTGCTTATTCTCCCTAGAACTGCACTGCAGGACCCCATCCCAGCCAGGTTTCCTCGTCCTCCTTCCAGACGCCGCCCCGCAGGAGCTTGGCGAGAGCCAGAGCTGTGAGAGGCTGCCCTCTGCTGTCCATCTGAGTCTGAACCACAGCAGCCCTCCAAGTCCGAAATATTGGGGCCAATATTGCCACCTGGTGGTCAACAGAAGCACTGCCACCAAACTGAGAGCTCAGCTTTGAAATGGAGAAATCTCCCTAATTCCTGACGTCTGTCTCTGGGATGCACACAGATCTCCTCACACCAGGTCACTGTGCTTTCAGAGAAAGCATATCTGGCTGTGTCTCAAGTCATGCACACAGAGCATCTAGGGTAGGTGTTGGGGTAGGGAGGATGGAAGGAATATGCTAACCAGAATACGCATTTTTAAAATTTTAATGTTCAATGCCACACACATCCTCTCTGCACTTGTCCCACTGTGGCCCACTCACAGTGACCCAGCCCTTGTTTGGCCCAACTCACAAAAACTTCTGGCCCCCCTGGGGCACCCAGAGTATTTGCTGGTCCTAAAAGAGACAGTAACATTTTTATGTGCCCTTTTTTTCCGCCCCCGGCTGGACCTACAATCCCTTTTGGAGATGAAATTCAGCAGGTAAAAGCAGGACCTGAGCAGGTGTCTCTGAAAAGAGGCAGTTGGGAGTTCCCAAAGGAAAGAGAAAAGGGAAGAGGAGAGCCAGCACAGAAGCAAGAATTGCAGAGAAAGAGCCATGGGCTTCTCCTGGAGACCCTAAAACAGAGCCCCAGGAAGAGGTGATGACATAAGAGGCTTCTCAAACCTCACAAGAGGAAGTAGACCCAAGAGACACGCATTGGAGATCAGAGAGCGGCCATGCAAAAGGAAAGACAGCAAACGAGCTGCAGCAAGCTCCTGAGCCCTGCAGCCCAGGGCACAGGAAACCAGAGGCAGAGCCTCAGGCCCAGGGTGAGGGGCAAAGCGCCAGCCTGAGCCTCTTGCAGCAGAGAACAGCTGGAAGAGAGAAGTGCTGGAGCCACCGGAGGATTATGGCTGTCTATTCCAAGGGCAGCAGCCTGCCTGGGCCTGCGGTGCAAGGCCCAAGTCCTGACCAGGTGCTTCAACCAAGCCCAGGGAGTTAGGAACTGTGCCAGGCTGCTACAGGTAGCTGGGGCTGGAAACATACTCATATTTGGGCTATTGCACAGCCCCTGTGCAAAAACCTAGCAAATGAACATACTCTCTCAAGCATCATGCAGGCTCCCATGTATAGCTTGTTCCTAGGACCTATCACTACTCCCCAGACCCCTCAAAAACAAACCAAAACCAAACAAAACCCTGGCCTACACTCAGATCAGAAAATGCTCTGGGAGGTGAGGCTACAAAAGAAACTGTCTCTTGGGGGTAGGTGGAGCCCAGCAGCAAGGGAGAGCCAGAGGAAGGTATGTCAAGGGAGGAGCTGAGACCCAACTGAGGGTCGGCACTGGAAGAGGGCTTTCTTCACTCTAACTTGGAAACTCATTCTGCATAGAACTTTCTCAAAGTTGGAGGGAGGAGGACACTCAGAGTAGGGTGTTGCCCTTGGTGAGGATTTGGAGTCCCCTGGGCTCAGCAGGGGAGTGGACAGCATTCCCAGAAGCATCAGCTTCTGGCATCTCCAGAACCCTGGCTTGGACCCTGACCAAGGAGTGTCCCCAACTGCTGCATAGGCCAGGAGTCGCCTTTCTCTAAGGCTTACATCTCTCCCTCTGGGGTGTGTCCTGCCCCTCCCTGAGTCACCCCAAGGGGAGAGAGGGGAAAAAAGGGAAGAGAAGAGAGGCATTGACTACAGAGGAAGGAAAAGGAAGCAGAGCAGGGGGGGAGAGAGGCCACACAGGAGTGGGTGACAGAGGAGACTGCAGAGGGCAGGTCTAGGGCAGGAGATCGAGAGAGGGCAGGCCCAGGTCAGGAGGAGGTAGAGAGAGGGCAGCCTGAGCACCCCAAGGGGTGCCTCAAGAGCAGGTGGGGGCGGGGAGCCGAGGGGGCGGGCCGGCCATGTCCCACGGGACCTACTACGAGTGTGAGCCCCGGGGCGGCCAGCAGCCACTTGAGTTCTCAGGGGGCCGAGCTGGGCCCGGGGATCTGGGGGACATGTGTGAGCATGAGGCCTCCATTGACCTCTCTGCCTACATCGAGTCTGGGGAAGAGCAGCTTCTCTCCGATCTCTTTGCGGTGAAGCCAGCGCCTGAGGCCAGAGGCCTCAAGGGCCCCGGAACCCCTGCCTTCCCCCACTACTTGCCGCCTGACCCTCGGCCCTTTGCCTACCCTCCACATACCTTCGGCCCAGACAGGAAGGCACTGGGGCCTGGCATCTACAGCAACCCAGGGAGCTACGACCCCAGGGCTGTGGCGGTGAAGGAGGAGCCCCGGGGGCCAGAGGGCAGCCGAGCTGCCAGCCGAGGTGGCTACAATCCCCTGCAGTACCAAGTGGCACACTGTGGGCAGACAGCCATGCACCTGCCCCCAACCCTGGCAGCACCCGGCCAGCCTCTGCGCGTTCTCAAGGTAAGAGCAGGTCAGCCCTCCTCCCTCCTGCCCCAGGCTGGAGAGGCTGGTGTGGACAGGACCCTGTGCCCCTGCTCACGCTGCTGAGTCTGTGCTTGGTGTTGCTCTGTGAAATGGACCCAACCCACAGTCCTCTGTGCTCACACTGCACCATGACCTCCCCTTCCTTCTCTGTGAATTCATTCCCACCCTGAATCCCTACCATGTCCCAAAGACCCTGTGGCAAGCTAGCCTACCTTGATCTCAGGCTCCCCACCAGCCTCTCTGCTGCTCACCATGCCCCCTCCTCTTGTTTCTCTGCCACCTGCTTCTGTAAGAAATGTCTGCTGGTCATAGAACAGGAGACTCAAGACAGATTGAGGGAAAGTGTACTCACTCAGAAAGTGTGAGAACATTGGCTGGGTGCGGTGGCTCATGCCTGTAATCCCAGTGCTTTGCGAGGCCAAAGCAGGACGGTCGCTTAAGGCCAGGAGTTGGAGACCAGCCTGGGCAACGTAGCAAGGCTCCATCTTTACAAAAAAGAAGAAAGAAAGAAAGTGTGAGGACATGAAAGGCAGTTTTGGTCTCAAGCAGAGGACCCTGTGCATCTGGGTCACCATCTCCCAGAAGCAGGGCGATGACAGTTTTGACCTGAGAGACAGGAGCTGGCTCTGAGTCCTGTATTCCTTCGATGCAGCAAGGGTGCCCTGGCTGCAGAGATTCCCGCTTCGCCTTCGCTCTGCCTCCTGGCCAGCCCTCACCTCTCCGTCTCTCCGTGCCTTCCCCTCCAGGCCCCTTTGGCCACTGCCGCACCGCCCTGCAGTCCCCTCCTGAAGGCGCCCTCCCCCGCTGGCCCCTTACATAAGGGCAAGAAGGCAGTGAACAAAGATAGTCTTGAGTACCGGCTGAGGCGGGAGCGCAACAACATCGCCGTGCGCAAGAGCCGGGACAAGGCCAAGAGGCGCATTTTGGAGACGCAGCAGAAGGTGCTGGAGTATATGGCGGAGAACGAGCGCCTCCGCAGCCGCGTGGAGCAGCTCACCCAGGAGCTAGACACCCTCCGCAACCTCTTCCGCCAGATCCCTGAGGCGGCTAACCTCATCAAGGGCGTGGGGGGCTGCAGCTGAGTCTGGCTGGTGGACTGTGGGCACCAGGCTCCGTGGCACGGCCTGACTCTGCGGACCCCCATCCTGCTGGGGGCCTAGAACCCTGAGACATAGACCATGGATAAATGGCAACCGGGGTGGCAAGGAAGGGCAGGACCCAGCATAATGATTATGTGGCTGAATAAAGTTGCACTGTGACTGGGTGTTGGGACTGTTGGCTGTGTGTGTGTGTGTGTGTGTGTGTGTGTGTGTGTGTGTGTCATGGAGGACCCTGGGGACAGAGGATGCATGTGGCTAGGTCTGCACCTCTTATTTCCACGCCCAAATGGACATGTGGAAACACAGACATGCTGTCCACAGCCCGCCCCCTACATGCCACACAACCAGGCCATTTATCTGCCACTCTGCTTTTCTCTCCCTGACATCCCCATCACCCCCTTCTGTGATCTGAAGGCACATCCCCGCCCCTCGCAGGACCTGGAGCAACCTTTGTATGCTCTGCTAGCCAAGATCTGTAGCTTGTTGGGAGATCCTGGCACCACACAGTCCTTCATGCCCAGGCCTGCTGCTCCCAGGCCCACTCTCTCTCACCTCGAAGTATAGGTCTGGGAGCTCCTGCCCCAGGTGACCACAGGAAAATTCCTGATGGCTCTGCCGTATTTATGGTCCCTTGATCCAGCCTGCCATCCCTTCTCTCCAGTTCCAATGCCTCAGTCTACCAGATGGTCACCCTCCCAATGCTGCTCCCACCTACCCATTTCCATCCTTTGTCCCTCATCCCTGGGGCTCCGGTTCCATAAAGCTTGAGAATTGCGTGCATGGGACAGGAATCAGTTGGGAGAGACCTGGAAAGCGGATTTGTGTATGAGAACACTGGTAATGAGAAGGAGGATGACAATCTGCCTGTGCCAGGGAAGCCCCTCACTCAAAGCAGCATTTTCTTTTGCGTTGGACTCCAGCCTAAGAGACAGATGGTACAGTAATTAAGAGCCTCAGTTTGAATCTTACTCTGCTACTTACTAGCTGTGAGCCTTCAGCCATTACTTCTCTCTGTGCCTCAGTTTCCTCATCTGCAAAATGGTAGCAATATTCGTACCCACTCTGTAGTGTTATATTCATAGAAAAAGAAAACTTTGTATGTAATAAGCATATTTATGATGATTCCTCCATTTTGCTGGGACTGAAAGGACCTCAGAGATCTCATCTGAACTCATTTAGTAGGTAAGAAAACAGGCCGCAAAGAGGGGAAGGGACTTACCTGGAGTCACACAATTGTTTAGAGGCAGAACCAAAATTAGCTCCATAAAATCACAGATCTCAAGATGTGCTGGAAGAGACCTCAAGAGATCATCTGGTGGGCTCTGCCGTCAGACCAGCAAGATAGGGTGAGCCACATTTTATAGATAAAGCAGTTGAGGGCCAGAGGGGATAAGAGGCTTCTCCTGACACTCACTGAATCCCTTTGCTGCCTCAGTACATGGTACCTGTCTCTCTACTCCATGCTACACTCTCCTCACGGATACTCAGTTTGAGTGTCACATGAATCACATTCAATAAAGAACAGTGCTCAACAGTATCAGGGAACCAGGGACAGATGAAGGGCTTGTTAAAGTCTCTCCTAGGCCAGTGCTGGGAAAGCCTGAGTCAGACATCAAGGAATAATTTTCTGAGAGGGCAAGAGACTGGTGTCTGGATCATCCCAGATCTCTCTCCCTTCTTCAAATCTCCAGCAGTAGAGCCCTCCCACACCGCAGGCATCTGTGTGCGACATGTCTATCTCGCCCAAGACTCAGTCCTTTTCCTGCCTTCGCCTCTGTGTCTCTCGGGCACCATCTCTCCTACCTCTGTGTCCTTGGAGGCCCGTGCCCCAGGTCTGGTTTGGAGGGACAGATCTGAACCTTCAGTGGAGGGACTGATGGGAGCTTCCTGAGTTTGGAAGGAGGGGAGGTACCAGTCTCTGTGGGCACCTGGGAGAATCCTCACACCTTCCTTTCAGCCCAGGGGGATAGGTTGCATAAGGCAGGTTTGCACAGAACATGGTAAATGACTCAACCTCCGGATTTCCTCCTCTCAGCTCAAGACCACTGTCCCTTGACGTACTTTCAAGGTTCTGGGTGATGGGATCTGGCTTGCTTCAGCATCAAGCCCCGGCTTCGTTCCCACAGCTCTGAATTGTGTCTCCTCTCAGGCCCCCACTCACCCCGTCAGGTCCTCAGGGCCGGTGCCTAGTGGAGCCTTCCTGACTGGTACCCAGTCTGGAGGAGTCACATCCCCATCTCCCTGCTGTGATCCCAGCGTGACGTGCAGCAGCTGAACACATCCCAATCCTTTGCGTCAGATCATATTCCAGGGGGATGAGTCAGAGCCAGAGGGCACACTTCCGGAAGGAGGCTTTCAATTTGACCTCAATTGGTTTTGGCCAAGAAGTATTTGTTGAGTATCTTTTCTGGAAATGAGACAAGTTCTCAGCAGGAGTAAGAAAAAAAAGTCAATAAACAAGTGTGTTGAATGTCTTCCTTTGCCCCTCCAGAACCCTCTCCACCCTTCATCACCCTACACAGTCCCCAGGTGGATGCCTCCCTACATCAACCAGCTTCTCAGGGGGTGCGGGAGAGACTGGCAGGAGGAGAGTGATGGGAGCCCCCTGCTGACCGGCGCTCTCCACAGTCCCTCCCAAAGGATTCCTGGCCCTCAGGCCCCCATGCTGGGCTAGCCCAGGGGACTTCACCACTCCAGGAACTTTCCCCGGATACTATTGGTTCACATCTTCATAAAGCACCTTAATTAACTTCTCCTGCTTACTCCATTCGAATAGCCCATTGGGAAAACCAAATAAACCAACAGATAGGGAGGCTATTTTAGCTGGGGTGGCCAGGAAAGGTCTCTCTGAGGAAATGACATTTCAATTGAAACTTGAAAAAATTTGAGAAGGAGGCAGGTATGTCTTTGAGTGTAAGGGTGAACAGAGGGAAGGGTAAATGCAAAAGCCCTAAGGTGACCAAGAAAAAGGAAGCCAGGAGTGGATGCTGAATGAAAGAAGGAAGGAGAGGATAAGTAAGAAAAAGATGCACCTTCCCTCCAGAATGGGGCTCCAGGGGTTGCAAATGACTATTTTCATTCCCTCTGTCAAGAAGGATGGTACCTAAGAAGCTGGGGGAGGTGGAGAGCAGGGTTCTCTCTGCCCCTGGATTCAGCTTCCCTGCCCCTTGGTCCTCCTGTCACCTTCACCACAGTAAGGCTGTCACCACTGGGGAAGGAGATGACAGAAAGGAGCCCGGGGAAGGGCAGTTAGCCAAACCCTGCCTGGGGAAATGCACCAGGACCAGTGAAAACCAGCAAATCAAGGTCCAAACAGCACACACAAGCAGTCCTATTGCTTCAGCACCCACGGCTCAGGCCCACTTTTCTTTCTGGAGCAGAACTGGGGAGCAGGATGAGAATCCTGAGCTGAGAGACAGGATCTTAGGCCACAGGGAAGCTGCAGAGAAGAAGGCAGACTGTGGGGAGACACTGCAGAGGGAGGAAGCTGCCCAAGGTGAGTCTGCCAAGGTCAGTCCGCAGCGGTGGTGGCTTGTGAAAGCTGCCCCCACCCCCCTGCTCGGTGCACACCTCCCCACCCCTCTACACAGATTGCCACATGTCTGGGCCCCCAGGGCCCCCATCCCAGTGTTGCAAGATCCCGGTTGGGGTTGTGGGTGGAAAGGGGCCTCTTCACCTCCACCCCCCACCCTGCTCCAAGCCAGTGAGGGGACTATGGGATGAAGGGGGCTGTTCAGGAGACGCTGAGGCAACAATAGGCAGGGCTGGCTGAGGGCCTGTATGTCTCCTCTCGGACGGGCCAGTCACTTCCCATCACCCTCACCAGCCCTCCGCAGGCAGACCCCTTTGGAGCAGCCAAGACTTAGCATGGGCTGCTCCAAAATGGGAGTAGTCCAAACTGGACAGAACCCCTGGTTGGCCTCTGTCAGCTGCTTCCATACCCAGGCCTGGCCTAGCCTCAGAAAACCTCAGTGGCACATGAGAAATTCTCCCCAAGGGAAGAGGGTGGGGGTTTTCAGAGGAAAATGGCTGCAACTTAACTTTACCAAAATGGCCATCAGTTCTGACTTCAGAAAGCAGTGGAAAGGTCCCAGGGCCTGGGAAGGGGCAGGCTTCCTGATAGGGAGAGACCCGCCACAGAGCTGTAGCCTCTTGCTTCTCTTTTATTATTTATTTATTTATTCATTTGTTTGTTTGTTTGTTTATCTTAGGTCCAGGGACAGACTAGATTTTTCCCTTAGATTTGCTTCTCTTTTAGAAGAAACAGGGCTCTGGGGGTAGGTAGAGGCAAGCCACACATAGAATGGATCCATCCCCTACGCCCCAGGAGCTAAGCTTCACCCTGGAGTCCTAAACTGTCCAAGCTCCTCTATTGCCCCGCTCCCACACCTAGCACTGTCACCCCTGGCCAGGCTATCCAACCTTGCTGCAATCGGGACGGTTTGCAAAACGCCTTCTAGCTCCCGCTTTGTCACCATCTGAGGTTAGGACTGTACTCAGGAGATAAGCTCAGGCCCCACCCGCTCGTCCCCAGCGAGACTGCTGGCCTGCTGCAATCGGGACGGTTTGCAAAACCCCTGCTGGCTGCAGCTCTGTCACCATCTGAGGTTAGGGCTGCACCCTAAGATAAAGCCTAGCTCCTCCCTTCAGCCCTGCCTTCAAACCTCACAGGCAGCATGGTCCCAAGAAACAGAGCTCCTGGGAGCCTACTCAGGGTCTGGAAGCATTACACAGGTCCAGTGCAAAGAGCCCTTCTCCTTGGTCCTCCCCTCACCCCTTCTCCCCTCCATCCCCAGCCTCACTTTTGCATGCTTTCCTCATTATCATCCTCTCCTCACTCTCCATTTACTCACCTTCTATCTTCTATCCTCACCCTTCCATCCCTCACCTCCCTCCTGCCTTCTCACCACATTCATTTGCTCAAAAAATACATACTAAACACCTACTTGAAGCCAAGCATTTTGTTATAGAAGCTACAGAACACATAAGGAGAACAGTCCCTGCCCTTTGGGGGTTTATAGATTAGTGAGAGTGACAAACATAAGACCACAAACAAATTGTGGGCAGTGTCATCTAGCAAAAGTAAAGGGGTGACTGATGGCCAATATTAACATGGGTACCTGATTTAAATGTGAGGGTCGGAAAAGGCTTCTTTGAAGGGGTAACATATTGATGGATATCTAAATGGTGAGTAGGAATTCATCTGGCAAAAAGTGGGGTTCCCAACAGAGAGAAAAGTATATGCAAAGGTTCCCAAGCAGGTCCTTCTCATTCACTGACTGAAGGCTGGGGGTGCAGGGCAAGATGCTGGGAGGAGGCAGAGAGGCTTGAAGAAGCTGAAGCCAGAAGCTCCCTCAGATGGGATTCAGAGCATCAGAGGGAGAGCTGGCCTTCCAAGGGAAGAAGACATCTCCTCTCTTTTAACAAGAAACAGAGGAGATGGCAACAGAATCAAATACAAATAGGTTTGTAGCAGGCTGGGGCTGTTCCTATCTTATGGCTTTTATTTTCACCATGAAAGAAGAGATAACCAAAAGTCACTGAGAAGGAGGGGAGGCTGGAGGTTTCAAAGTATAAAATCTGGCCGGGCGCGGTGGCTCACGCTTGTAATCCCAGGACTTTGGAAGGCCAAGGCGGGTGGATCACAAGGTCAGGGATCGAGACCATCCTGGTTAACATGGTGAAACCCCATCTCTACTAAAAACACAAAAAATTAGCCGGGCATGGTGGTGGGTGCCTGTAGTCCCAGCTACTCGGGAGGCTGAGGCAGGAGAATGACGTGAACCCAGGACGCAGAGCTTGCAGTGAGCTGAGATCACGCCACCGCACTCCAACCTGGGCGACAGAGTGAGACTCCATCTCAAAAAAAAAAGAAAGTATAAAATCCTAGTTGGTGAGAGTAGAAGAGGGAGCTCATTGCTGAGATTTCTGACTTGAGAGCATCCAACTGAAGTTGATGATGACCACTTTAGAGTGACATGTCCTCTGGGATGATTTTATCCAGCGGTCCTTAGATGCTTGAGAGCAAATCCGGAGAAGACAAATGTTAGGTCCATCTAGAGTTGGGACTTAACCAGGGAGATGAGATGGAAAGGACAGACAGGGGCGAGGAGTTGAAGGCATTAACAAAAGGGGATTGCAGTGGTGAGCCTGGAACCTAAGGCAGAGAAGGTGAGATGTGAAGATGGGAAGGGCTGTGGTTCCTCAGTGAGCTTAATAGAACAGCTGCTAGGAGGCAGCTTGAGCAAACCACCATAAGGAAAGGAGATTCTATCAGCATGGGATGTTTGATTCCGTTATTTCATAGGTGCTGCAGTTTCTGGTGGTGATAAGGCTCTGGGTATGGCCCTGGGAGAGGCTCACTAGGAGGGATGGAGGAGATGGTTAGAGACAGAGGGTGAGGGAGCCGAGAGGCCGGCCTGCCAGAGGGAGCATCCATATGAATGATGACCCCACCTGGACGACAGCTCTTCTCCTACCAGCCTCTCTCCACAGCCAACATTTCTCTCATCTCTACCCAGTTCCTCATCAACATCCTCTCTCCTTATCCCTAATTTCCTACCACCACACCCTTTTTCTCCCCTTCATCCCATTCTCTCTAAGTTCTGTTCTTCTGTCTAACCCCATCCTCTCTTATCCTTCCATCCTCTCTCCTTATCCCCATTCTCTCCTCATTACCTCCTTTTCTCCTCACCCTCTTCCTCTCATCACTACACACTGAAGAAGCAGGATTACACAGTGGGTTCAACCCTGGGCTCAGGTGCCTAACTACGTCAGTTCAACTCCTATACTGCCACTTACCACCTATGTACATTGCCTAATTTTGCTGTGCCTTGATTGTAAAATTGGGATAATAATAATGCCTACCTCATGAGGTGGCTGAAAGAATTATACGAGTATAAAGTGCTTGGGTCAGGCACAGTGGCTCACGCCTGTAATCCCAGCACTTTGGGGAGACCTCAGGAGTTTGAGCCTGAGCAATATGGCAAAATCCCATCTCTACTAAAAATACTAAAGTTAGCTAGGTGTGGTGGCATATGCCTGTAATTCCAGCTACTTGGGGGGCTGAGGCTGGAGAATCACTTGAACTCATGAGGCAGAGGTTGCAGTGAGCCGGGATCATGCCACTGCACTCCAGCCTGGGTGACAGAGCAAGACTCCATCTCAATCAATCAATCAATCAATCAATCAATCAATAAAATAAAATAAAGTGCTTGGAACGTGTTGGCACAAAGCTGTGCCCCATAAAATGAATATTATTCTCACTCTTTCCTTACCTCCTTGCTCCTTCCTCGTCTTCATCTTCTTACCTCCATTATTGCCCTGCAACTACTTCATACCTCTTTAAAGAAGCAGAGACAAATAAGACTCAGCCCCTGCCCACCATCTAGCAGGGAAGAAAATACAAAAATAAATGTCAGGATAGCATTATAAGAGAGCTCCTTCAAAGATGTGAAAGAAATGTTATTGGAGAACAGACTTGAGAACTCTACCTGGGGGAGCAAAGAAGTCTCAACTGGCAGATAACCTCAGGGTTGGATCTTGAAAGATGAAGAAGAATTTGCAGTGTAAAGAGAAGAAAGATTAAAAATTAGCTGGGCATGGTGGCATGTACCTGTGGTCCTAGTTACTTGGGAGACTGAGGTGGGAGAATTGCTTGAGCCCAGGTTGAGGCTGCAGTGAGCCGTGATCGCACCACTGCATAGCAGCATGGGTGACAAAGTGAGACCCTGTCTCAAAAAATTAAAAATCTAAATTTTAAAAAGACAGGGAGGATTTATTAAAATGCATGAAGTTCTCCTACCCGCGTGTATGAAGTTAAGATCAGCCCTTATCGTGACCAGAGCACACCCTGTCTCAGTATGGCCACAGGGGAGCAGCAGAGCATTAGGAGCTGCAGACCTAGGCCAGAAAAACCTAAGAAATCTGGGGGAAAAAAGACTTCAGACATTTGGAGAAAAAGACTAGGTTTGCCTTAGGGAAAAAACAAGAGTCCTCTAAAGATTTGTACACATGATCGCGCCACTGCACTCCAGCCTGGGCAACAGAGTGAGACTCCATCTCAAAAAAAAAAAAAAAAATTTGTACACATGGTGATAATAAAAGAACAGGCCAACTGTGGTGGCTCATATCTGTAATCCCAGTGCTTTGGGGGATCACTTCAGGCCAGGAGTTCGAGACCAGCTTGGGAAACACAGCAAGATCGTGTCTCTACAAAAAATTTAAAAATTAGCCAGGCATGGCAGCACACACCTACAGGAGGCAGAGGTAGGAGGAGGGCTTGAGCCCAGGAGCTCGAGACTGCAGTGAGCTATGATCATGCCACTGAACTTCAGCCAGGGTCACAGAGCAAGACTCTGTATCAAAAATAAATGAAAATAAAAATAAATTTTTTAAATATGACAGGCATGGTGACTCACGCCTGTGATCCCAGCACTTTGGGAGGCTAAGGTGGGCAGATCACTCGCACTCAGGAGTTCAAGACCAGCCTGGGCAACATGGCGAAACTCCGTCTCTACAAAAAACACAAAAATTAGCTGGTCGCTGTGGTGCACACCTCCTGTCCCAGCTACTCGGGAGGCTGGGGTGAGAGGACTGCTTGAGCCCAGGAGGTTGTGGCTACAGTGAGCTGTGATTAAGCCACTGCACTCCAGCTTGGGGACAGAGCAAGACCATGTCTTAGAAAAATAAAATAGTATAATAATAAATCTAAGTAAATAATAAAAGAACAGGTCTCCTCTGCATTGACAGTGTATATAATACGTATTCTTTTTTTCTTTTCCTTTTCCTTTTTTAAGAGATGAGGGGTCTCCCTATGTTGCCCAGGATGGCCTGAAACTCCTGGACTCAAGTGATCATCCCACCTCAGCCTCCCAAAGTGCTGGGATTACAGGCATGAGCCACGCCACTGTGTATAATATGTATTTTTTTACTTGACTTAGTATTTACCATAAACCATAGACTGTTCTCAGTGCTTTATAAATACTCACTTACTTCTCAGTAACAACCCCAAAAGTACAGTCACCCCTATTTTACAGATGGGAAAACTGGGGAACTTGGTCAAAGTTACATATACATTTATATAGATAAAAAGTGGCAGAGTGGGTTTGCCTCCAGAGTTTAGGTGTGTGAAAGCCAAGGCCCTGGGCCCCTGGAGGGTCACTGAAAAATCAGACATGAGACAGATGAATAGGAGAAAAGGCATACACATTTATTTATTTATTTATTTAGAAACGGAGTTTTGCTCTTGTTGCCCAGGCTGGAGTAGAATGGCGCCATCTTAGCTCACCGCAACCTCCGCCTCCTGGGTTCAAGCGATTCTCCAAAGGCATACACATTTGTTTAACATGTACATAGGAGAACCTTCAGAATGAAGACCTAACCCCACCCCCATGAAGTGCAGAAGCTTGTATATGGTCTTGAGGTTACAGAAAGAATGGTGCCTTGGATCCCAGCAAAACAGGTTATAGGAGGGGTGAAAACCAGGAATTCTGTTGAGGGGCAATAAATGATTACTAAGGAGAATGAATGGATCTGGGAACAGAGATTAACTTGTAAACAGTTCTAACAGTGAAAAGGCCTGTTCAGGTGTGGTTACATTCTTGGTCTTAGGGGAAGAAGAAAAGAACTGCTTTACTTATTGGGTCTGGATCTTAGGCAGATAGGGCCTGTGCTTTGGGAGAGATGACGGGTGTGGGTGTGTGTTTAAGGGGGAAAGGCAGGATGGTCAGGAAGACCTTGAGGCTTCTTCTTCAGTTCAGCATGTCAATGCTGTATTTTGGGCTACGGTTTCCGAGCCCCAACAGGTGTCTCCCTTGTAATCAGTAGTTTCAACCACAGTTCTGGCATGTGAAAGTATAAAATCCTTGGGAAGTCAGCAGCCAGCCCTACTCTAAACTCTAATCCATGTTGGTCACCAATTAGCTATTAAAATATACTGCCTTAAAACAAACGTTTCTTTAAAAGTTAAATAATGAGGTTAGGTTCTTTGTTTTCATCCACACACTGAAGACCAGGCCCGAAGGGCTGTGCTGAGTGGTGTGGACACAAAGACCAACAGGAAGCAGGCTTACCTTCAAGGACTTCAGGATGTGGAGGGAGAGCCGCTAAGCCAACAATTATAACAGAGGATGACAGTGTTCTGTTAGGAGCTGGGAGGGGAGACCCCTCCTGTGAGGTGGTTCCCCACCCACTGTGGCAGGTGTGGAATTTGGGCTGGGGGTATTAAGAAAGGCTTCCAAGGGTAATTACCAGAAAGGTAGGAATTACCCAGGCAGGCAGGGGAGGGGGCGGTATCCAAGCAAGGGAAACAGGATGTGAAAACACAGCATGAACAAAGAAAACAGAGTTCCTTAAGAACATCTTTGAACATTAATGTCCATTTTAAGAGTTTCTTGGTCAGGCGCGGTGGCTCACACCTATAATCCCAGCACTCTGGGAGGCCGAGGCAGGTGGATCACCTGAGGTCAGGAGTTCGAGACCAGCCTGGCCAACATGGTGAAACCCCATCTCTACTAAAAATACCAAAAAATTAGCTGGGTGTGGTGGCAGGCGCCTGTAATCCCAGCTACTTCAGAGGCTGAGGCAGGAGAATCACTTGAACCCAGGAGGCAGAGCTTGTGGTGAGCCAAGATTGCACCATTGCACTACAGCCTGGGCGAGAAGAGCGAAACTCAGTCTCAAAAAAAAAAAAAAAAAAAGAGTTTTCTTTTCCCTCCTCTGCATACCTAAAAGCAGCTTCTGTGAAACCTAACAGACCTAACACAACAGCCTCTTAGAGGAGGTGTCAGTCAACTAACACGTATTTGTTGTGCACCCGCTAAGAGCCCTACATAGATGTAGGAGATCCTAGAAGTCTTGTAGTTTAGTTAGAGGCCACCCAGTTCTGAAACTGGGGCTAGTGAAATGCAGAAGCCTTGTTTGCCCATGTCGAAGCCAGCAGGCAACTACAAAGCAAAGAATACCTCTGTCCCCCACTTCCCTTGTTATGGTGACACCAATTTTCTTTTTTTTTTTTTTTTTTTTTTGAGACAGAGTCTTGCTCTGTCACCCAGGCTGGAGTGCAGTGGCACAATTTTGGCTGACTGCAAGCTCCACTTCCCGGGTTCAAGCCATTCTCCTGCCTCAGCCTCCTGAGTAGCTGGGACTACAGGCACCCGTCACTGCGCCCGGCTAATTTTTTGTATTTTTAGTAGAGACGGGGTTTCACCGGGTTAGCCAGGATGGTCTCGCTCTCCTGACCTTGTGATCCGCCCGCCTCGGCCTCCCAAAGTGCTGGGATTACAGGCATGAGCCACCACGCCCGGCTGGTGACACCAATTTTCTAGTTCTGTGAAGGTTCCAAGGTTTTCTACTCAGAAAGGCAAAAGAAATAGGACAAGGGATGGAAAGGATTAGGAAAGAGTTCCCAGCCAGGCATAGTGGCTCACACCTGTAATCTCAGCACTTTGGGAGGCCAAAGCAGGAGGATCACTTGAGGCCAGGAGTTTGAGACCAGCCTGGACAACATAGGGAGACTCCATCTCTACAAAACAAACAAACAAAAAACAAGGAAAGAGTTTCATCATGGATAAGGCAGGCTCCCCTTTGGAAAGGTCAGCTGAGGCCTCAGAATAACACTTCCCCTCCCCCAGCACTCCACCTCTGGCCCCTCTGGAAGAGGGTGGTTCATATCCGACCTCCTGGCAGGGAAATGTAGACTGAGTCAACAACATTCAAATCTTGAAAAAATAAGCAAGAGTGGTGGGGGGTACATGGTGAAAAATAGTAAAGAGAGGAAAGCCAGAAACAGTGAGCCAGGGAACAAGGGGACGGAAGACAGGATCCAGGCTGTATCTACGGAGAGACACAGAAGGGAGATGCTGTGGTTGCTGCTGCTGCTGCTGCCACCGCTAGTCCTCAGGGTTGCTGCAAGCCGATGTCTACATGATGAGACACAGAAGTCTGTGAGCCTTCTCAGGCCCCCTTTCTCCCAACTCCCCCCAAAATCTCGCTCTTCCTCCCTCACCCTCCCTAGCTCCGGTGATCCTCAACCCCTACGAATCCAAACCTGCTATCTAGGAGATCATATATCAGATGGAGCTTGGGATCCTGAGGGGGAAGGGACGAGAGGGGTATCCCGAGCCCTGGCCGCAGTGAGAGAGGCCACTCAGCGAATCCAGGCTGTTCTAGCAGGTGAGTGAGGGAACAGACGTGTCATGGAGGGTTGAGGAGCAGAGAGGTCCAGGGGAGGAAGATCAACCCAGAAAAAGTACTGGAATTCCAAGATATGGAGGGAAACTGACCTCTTGTCAAGTCCCTCCAGTGCAAGGACCCCTACTTCTGAGTCGAGACCCTGCACGGTATTGCCATGCTGTCTGGGGAGACCCAAATACCCCAAACTACCACAGGTGAGTTCATGTCATTGACAATGTATGTAATTCTTCAGGGATACCTAGAAATGTCCGCAGCTCACCTATAGATATTCACTCTTATAGGTGCAGCCTCTTGAACCCAGGGTACAAAGGAGAGAGTTGCCTGGGGGCAAAGGTGAGATTGAGTCAACAACACTGAAATCTTGAAAAAATAAGGGTGGTGGGGGGATACGCAGATAGTAAAGAGAGGAAAGCCAGAAATAAGTACACCAGGAAGAAGGGGATGGAAGACTGGATCCTGAGCAGGCTCACCTCTCAGTCTCAAGGATCTGGAGATCTGCAGCCTGCCATGACCATTCCAAGACCACCAGCATCAGAGTTACTTAGTGTGCTTCTTAACAATGTAGATTCCTGAGCTCCTCTCCCTGCTAAAATTTAGTAAATCAGAGACTGGGGGTGAAGGGGCAGAACTCTATATTCTAGCCAGCTGCCTAGATAACACTAAGACAGACGAAACAGACTCATTCTCCCCTACTCCTCATACCCAATTTCCTACTGTCCCAGCCCATCTGCTAATGCAACATTTCACTCCCTGCCAGATTCCTGACGCCCATCTTCGCGGTTACACCTTGTGGCCAGAGCAGGGTCCCCCACAACTGGTCCAGCCAGATGGGCCTGGGGTCCAAAACACCGATTTTCTTCTGTATGTGCGGGTTGCTCACACTTCCAAGTGCCACCAAGAGGTGAGGTTCAAATCAAATCTCCTTTCCCTGCTGTCTCTCTCAATCTTAAATCTCATGAGGAGGGTTAGGGAGCACAAAAGCAGTTTTTTGTTTTGTTTTGTTTTGCTTTGCTTTTGTTTTGAGACAGAGTCTCACTCTGTTGCCGAGGCTGGAGTACAGTGGCCCAATCACAGCTCACTGCAGCCTTGACCTCCTGGGCTCAGGTGATCCTCCCATCTCAGCCTCCTGAGTAGCTAGGATTACAGGTGTGCACCACCATGTCCGGCTAATTTTTTGTATTTTTTTTGTAGAGACGGGGTTTTGTCATGTTGCCCAGGCTGTGTCTCAAACTGTTGGGCTCAAGCAATCTGCCCGCTTTGGCTTCCCAAAGTGTCAGGATTACAGACGTGAGCCACCACGCCCAGCCAAAAGCAGTTTTTATTAAGTTGTGCTTATTTGGGATAACTTAGGGAATGTTAATAACGTTTGGGTAAAGGCTGCCCCCATCCATAGCCATTCCTCAATACCACTCCTGCAGTTTTGCAGAGTCCCCTGGTCCTCCATTTTCAGAGGATCTCTTTTATTTGTGATACCCTATTTTTCTCCTTTCCGGCCCTACCCTGTCCTGGCCCATCCGCAGCCCTCTGTCATAGCCTATGCTGCCTGCTGCCAGCTGGACTCAGAAGACAAGCCCCTTGCCGGCACCATTGTCTACTGTGCCCAACATCTCACCAGCCCCAGCCTCAGCCACAGTGACATCGTCATGGTGACTGCTGCATGATGAATAGGGAGAAGCAAACAGGTTGCAGGGTAGGGGGCCAGGTTACTCAGTTTCCCATAAAGTCAAAGAACCCACAGAGGATGGAAGAGAAGGTACCTCAAGCTCCAGGAAGAGCTGATTGGGCAGAGGGGTATAGAGTGTTTGGTCAATCCTGCTGCAAATTCGGCCCCCTTACTGGGCTGTCATTTGTCCTTAGGCCACACTACATGAATTGCTACATGCCTTAGGTTTCTCTGAACAGCTCTTCAAGAAATGGCAAGACTGCCCCTCAGGATTCAGCGGTAAATGAGAGGAATGAGGTTAAGGACTTCCCACAATCAACTAGAGGGAATTCACTATCTCATAACCTCCTTCCTTCTAATGTTACTTTACCCTTCCTAAGTTTTCCTCTCCTCGTATTGCCTTCTTCCTTTTCTGCACTCAGTTAGAGAGAACTGTTCTACAAGGCAACAAGTGACAAGTCAAGATGAGTGGGGACAACTGCTTCTCACCACCCCAGCTGTTAGCCTCAGCCTGGCCAAACACTTGGGACTGCCAGGCGCTTCACTGGGTGTTCCCTTGGAAGAAGAGGTGAGAATGAGAACACCTTGGGGTAATGGAAGAAAGGAGTAGCCAGGTAACAACCAGCCATCTGCCACCTCCTCCAGGAGGGCCTTTTGTCCTCGCACTGGGAGGCCAGACTACTCCAGGGTTCTTTAATGACCGCTACCTTTGATGGAGCCCAGCGCACTCGACTCGACCCAATCACCCTCGCTGCCTTCGAAGACTCAGGCTGGTACCAGGTCAACCACAGCGCTGCAGAGGAGCTGTTGTGGGGCCAGGGTGAGAAATGAGGCAGACCTGCAGAGAGGCACTCATGACCCAAGTCAGCTCTGGGGGAAGCAGGAGGCTGGAGGGGTTTCTGTTGCTGATGTATAATCGAAGCTATGAGGATAGCTGGTGCAGAAGGATGTTTGGGCTTCATTTATTGAGGGCTCTCTTTCCTTCTCGTTCTCATCTGTCAAGCAGGATCTGGCCCGGAATTTGGCTTGGTGACCACATGTGGGACTGGGTCCTCAGATTTCTTCTGTACTGGCAGGTGTGTGTGCTGAGTGGTTAGGGGATTGTACGGCAGTCAGTGATCCTAGTGTCACTCTACCATCCATTCCCCACAGTGGGCTGGGCTGCCACTACCTGCACCTGGACAAGGGAAGCTGCTCCTCAGACCCCATGCTGGAAGGCTGCCGCATGTACAAGCCCTTAATCAATGGGGTGAGTAGACAAGAGAGCAGACAGTGAAACTGAGTAGGTCTGGAAGGGAGTCAGCTTCAAAGGCATCAGAACAAACACTATTCTACCTTCTGACCTGCCCTTCAGAGTGAATGCTGGAAGAAGGAAAATGGATTCCCTGCTGGGGTGGAGAATCCCCATGGGGAAATCTACCATCCCCAGAGCCGTTGCTTCTTTGCCAACCTCACTTCACAGCTGCTCCCTGGGGATAAGACCAGGCATCCTTCTCTTACCCCACACCTCAAGGAAACAGAGCTCATGGGCCGCTGCTACTTACATCAATGCACAGGGAGGGGAGCTTACAAGGTGCAGGTGGAGGGCTCACCTTGGGTCCCATGCCTTCCGGGAAAAGTTATACAGGTGGGTACCATAAGAGGAATAGTGGCAGCATACTGGCAAAAAGAAGTCGGGAAATACTTGTATGGTGGTACTGTCCAACCTGTTTTGATGTACATACAGTTTTCCTAAGTACCCACTGAGTCCATGACTCTGACCTAGAATACATTTTCCTTAGAAGACTTGAACAGATAATCAAAGCAAAACCATATCCTGCTACATATTTCCTTGCAGATACCTGGGTACTATGGTCTTCTCTTCTGTCCCCGGGGTCGGCTGTGTCAGACTAATGAAGATATCAATGCTGTTACTTCCCCACCTGTGAGTCTTTCAACCCCAGATCCACTATTCCAGCTCTCTTTAGGATTAGCTGGGCCTCCAGGCCACTCTCTGGGGAAAGAACAGCAAGAAGGGCTGGCTGAAGCAGTACTGCAGGCTTTGGCGAGCAGAGGTGGCGCTGGCAGGTAAAAGCTTGAGTATTTATACAATGGGTCAAGGAGAATCCCTAAGTCCTTTACTTGATGCCTCTCCTCTGAAGACCTTTTGTTCATCCCACTCTTAAGCCTGCACCTGTTTCATGACATATACTCTGCCAGGAACTATACCTCTATTAAAACATTCGAATGTCCATTTAGGTGCTATTTCCACAGCCCATCAATTACCACTAGCTTGGTGTTTACTGTGCATATGTGGAAGTCCCCTGGCTGCCAAGGGCCTTCAGTGGCTATGCTGCACAGGGCCCTGACTCTGACTCTTCAGAAAAAACCCCTAGAAGTGTATCATGGAGGAGCCTACTTTACCACACAACTCAGCAAGTAAGATAATATTCCAAGTACTTTTCTTTCAAATCCATGGAGTCCAGATGTTTGAAATTAAATTTATTAAGCACTCACTCATGTGTATACTGTCCTAGACACGGTTGCGTTTCAGAGAACAAAGATCCCTAACTAACACGATCATCCAGTCCCATCACTACCTGGCTCCCTTCTCCCATACAATAACACATTCCCCCATCTCTAGGACATAGGTATCTTAGTTCCCCCCCCCCCCCCCCCGCTTTTTTTTTTTTTTTCTTTTTTTGAGATGGGGTCTCACTCTGTCACCCAGGTTGGAATGCAGTGGGGTGATCTCAGCTCACTGTGGCCTCAACCTCCCTAAGCTCAAGTGATTCCCCCACCTCAGCCTCCCAAGTAGCTGGGACTACAGGTGCACACCACCGTGCCAGCTAATTTTTGTTATTTTTGGTAGAAACAGTTTCACCATGTTGCCCAGGCTTGTCTCGAACTCCTGAGCTAAAGCAACCCATCCGCCTCTGCCTCCCAAAGTGCTGGGAGCCACTGCCACCACTCCCGGCCCCCTTCCTTTCTTAAGCACTGGTAGGGATTGTGCCTAGCTACCTAAAGACCATAGACTGACTCTTCCCCTAAGCCACTTCCCTCGCCGCCAAGTTAGGTCTTCTTCCAATAATTTAAGATGCTGGAAGACTTAGATCTTGACCTTATTTCTACTTTCATGTTCTGTAGTCCCTCTTAATGATGTCCTGTTTAGCCTAATGCTTGGATGAGGTGAGGTTTCATGAGCTCTATCTTTAAGGGCAAAGCCCCTTAGCCAGATGTGGTGGCCCGGCATGCGCCTGTAGTCCCAGCTACTAGGAAGTTTGAGGTAGGAGAATCGTTTGAGCCTGGGAGGCCGAGGTTACGGTGAGCCAAGAAAGATCACACCTCTGCACTCCAGCCTGGGCAACAAACCAAGACCTTGTCTCCAAAAAAAAAAAAAAAAAAAAACAACACACACACAAAAGGTAATGCCCCTTTATCTACTAAGCCTAGGCATTATTCCAAGCCAAATATTACCTTCTGTGTTCCTAGGTTGCTGGTTACTTCGGACCATAATCCCTCCATGACCCACCTAAGGCTGTCCATGGGACTCTGCCTAATGCTGCTAATCTTTGTGGGTGTACTGGGAACCACAGCCTACCAGAAAAGAGCCACTCTTCCTGTGAGACCATCTGCCTCTTACCATTCACCAGAGCTCCATGGCACAAGGGTCCCAGTTAGAGGAATAAGGGAGGTGTGATGTTGCCCAGAACATGACAGGGGGTAAGGAAGAGAATCATTTCTTGGGAGACAACTGGATGGAAAATCTATTGTGTATACTTAAGTTCCACTTTCTTTGGAATGCCCTTCCCCAGATATCAATTTTATATAGCCTGGCAAAGAAAAAAAGGGTGAAGTTTTACAGTTCTAAAGATCCATTCTTTATTTTGGTACAAAAATAAACTGTTCAACCTGTAAATTGTCACCTGTTTTAATATTGTTATGAAGCAAACTTACAGAATAGGAACACCTGCTACCAGTTCCAAGAGTATCACATGCATATGCCTTAGAAAAAGGCCAGGTATGATGGTTCATGCCTGTAATCCCAGGATTTGGGGAAGCCAAGGTGAGAATGGATTGCTTGAGGCCACCAATTCAAGACCAGACTAGAAAACGTAGCAAGACCCCCATATCTACAAAATAATTTTAAAATATTGTGGTGCATGGCTGTAGTCCTAAATACTCAGGAGACTGAGGCAGAAAGATTACTTGAGCCTAGAATTTGAGGTTACAGCGATCTCACACTCACTGATGATCATGCCACTGCACTCCAAACTTGAGTGACAACTCATCTCTTAAAAAAAAAAAAAAAAAAGGTCATTGTGATTTGGATTCAGTGTGGAGAAGGAAGCAACTAATTATCCCTCTCCTGATTTTTCATAATTTTATTAAATCATCACTGGGAAAACTAATGGTTTGGGTATCATACAATTACACTAGAATCTGATAGGAGTGGTAAAACCAGCCAATGGAATCCAGGTAAATTATAAAAATGTCACCTTTTATTGTCCTGTCTTATTTCTGGGGAAGGAGGGTTTTACTTTACACACTTCATGAGCCAGCAGTGGGCCTGAGTTATAATGTGTAGGTTCCTTTTGGTTATAGCTGCAGAAGAAGCCATCAAATTCTTGAGGATTTGACATCTCTTAGAAAGAAGCAAACTAGTAGACTGATAAGCGGGATTGCTTAGATTGATAATATTCACAAATAGGAGTCCAGTTGACATGCTATTACTGTTGAAATAACCATGCCTATACTGGTCAGTGAGTTCAGTCAGCTGGTCCGAATACCAGTTCCAGAGTTTTAGATGACACATTTGAATTATCATTGTATAGAGTCATGGCCTTGGCTCCATCAGCTATGGTTATCTTCTTTGGTCCGAAAGCCTATCAGTCCTTACCAGCTGTAGCAGCCACTGCTTGGTAAAACTTTGCCACGAAGTCTGGCTCACTGAACTCCAGCTGTCTGACAAATTCATTGCGCTCCTGCTCAGCCCAGCCTCGAAACCACTGATCCCAAAGATGTAGCTGGCACTCAAAGATAGAAGGCGGTCGGTCTGCCCCAGACACACTAAGCTGCTCCAGACTATCCAGCAGTGGCTGTAATTTTTCTGGCACTGCCTTAGCTACCAGGTCCTCTAGGAAACGTTCACGCTGGGGACCTGACCAATTGGCAAACCAGTGAAGAATACACTTCATCTCCTGGGAGGTGATGTAAGACATCGGAGGAGGGGAAGGGTTAGTATTGTGTGGTACTGAGGGTAAGAGAGATGGGAAGGATAGCGGCATTGAAGAGGATGACTCCAGTGACATCCTGAAACATAAAAGCACTGTTATACGCTCTCCAGGTAGAGCAACGAAAATACAACTTTCAAGCAACAAGACATCTTACCACACTCAATTAGCATCTACAGAGAAAATTACTTTTTATGAATTCAAAGACTCAAAATTAATAAAGTCTTTTATTTAGATTATCCAACTACCTTAGAGAAATCACCAAAAATAACTTCGTTTCCTATTTGCCTGCCTTTTTCAAACCCATTCTTCCCTACCCACTGTCACCCTCCATCTTTCTTATAAAGAACCTAAAAATAACCAATATATTTCTTGTTCACTCTCTCCCTCTTACTTCTATGTGCCAGGCTGGGTAAAGAAAAAAACAATGATTAACCTTGGTCCATCACACCTTCTCCAAAACGAAAAAGCACACATTTTAAAATCTAGTTCGTGCAGCTGGTCAAGGCTGATGCTAATTGTTTTGTAGCTATCAACAGTGGGAGAAGAAAGAAAAAAAATTATTTATGATGAAAGAGGCTTCAATGTGCATATAAGCCTCTGAAATATGCCAAGAACTTCATAACATTCGTTACCTCCTTATATTTCCTGTAAAGCACCAGGAAAAGTTAAAGAGCAGAGTAAGGGCCTTGCTCAAAATAAGGTAATGCAGTAAAAGAACCAGAAGCCCGGGTGTTTGAGACTTAAAAGAGTCCAGTTGGTTTGTTGGCTTAGAGATCTAACAACTGTTAAACTACTTCATGACAATTCATGTCTTTAAACAATTGCCCTTAATATTTAGTATGGGCCAGACACAGTGGCTCCTGCACTTCCAAAGAAATCTCAGCACTTTGGGAGGCCGAGGCAAGAGAATAGCTTGAGTCCAGTTGTTTGAGACCAGCCTGGGCAACATGGCAAAACCTCATCTCTACAAAAAATTTAAAAACTCGTTGGGCGTAGAGGTGCCTACCTGTAGTCCTAGCTACTCAGGAGGCTGAGGTAGGAGGATCACCTGAGCCCGGGAGGTTGAGGCTGCAGTGAGCCCTGATCGCACCACTGCACTCCAGCCTGGTTCAGAGTGGAGTGATCCAGAGTGGAGTGACAAAAAAAAAATTTTTTTTTTTAGTATGGCATCTATTGGTGCCTTGCTATTTATTTATTTATTTATTCATTTTTGAGACTGAGTCTTGCTCTGTCGCCCAGGCTGGAGTGCAATGGCGTGATCTCGACTCACTTCAACCTCCGCTTCTCAGGTTCAAGTGATTCTCCTGCCTCAGCCTCCCGAGCAGCTGGGACTATAGGCACACGCCCAGCTAATTTGTTTGTATTTTTACTAGAGACGGGGTTTCACCATATTGGCCAGATTGGTCTCCAACTCCTGACCTCAAATGATCCGCCTGCCTCGGCCTCCCAAAGTGCTTACAGGCGTGAGCCACCGCGCCCGGCGCCTTGACATTAATTTTGCATCATGAATGCAACGGAAAGATCAGCCCATTTGACTTCAGTAGTTTTCAGTCTCTTAAATCTTTAACATATCTCTTAAATCTCTAAACTATTTGTCTGTGACCTATTTTACTGTTTGTGTTTCTTCTGCAACAAGTTGGAGGATTGCTAGTGACAAAGAAAGAAGCCCCTGAACAATATTAGTTCAAGTACCAAAAAATTTCAGGGCGCTTGCATTTTTCAGTTCTTGCCCTACAGGAAGCAGTTCCTCCAAGGGAACTTACTCTTTTCTTCGGAGAAACGGAGAATTTTCCCAGAATCTTGCCACACGGCGTCCAAGGCAAACGCAAACTCAAACTCAAGTGGAGCGTCACAAATCAGTTCATAGTCTGGGTCCGAAGACACGGCGCTGCCTGCCTCTTCCCCAATTTGGAGGCCACGGAGCTTGTTATTCCGATTCCGCCCCCCTCCATAGGCCCTACCAAAAAAAAAGCCTAAGATGGGAGTGGCTGGGATTCAGAGGACAGAGGGCAGAAGCTGTTTGCGTTAAGGAGTAGGAGGCTTGCCCTATTAGGATAGTCCGCAAACACCGAGTCTGACCCGGCCCACAGAGGTACTTCCACCCCGCTTACCTCCCCTTTTCTCTCGGAGGGCACCCGAAGATTGTCAGGAGTCCTTAGACTCCAACTACGGCTGCAGCTTCCAAATTTCCTGAAAACCCTAAGCTGGGCCAGCCCGGCAGCCCACGCACTTCCGGCCTCGGACCCGCCCCAAACACCCAAGCGCCCCAGCGCCCCATCGCCAGGTACGGAGATAAACGAACATCTCCGATTATGGTTATACCAGAGTCGAGGGCTTCCGAACATATTCGATTCAAAGCTTCGGCAAGACGAAGAAAACCGAGCCTGAAAGCAGGGCGAGAATAGGGGAGCTGCAGGGCGGATGGAAAGAATTGATTGGTGCCGATGTGGAGACGGAAATATCCGAGGACATCCGGAGGAAGCCGGAGAGTGCTGAGTGGTAATCGAGGGGTAGAGTATGGCAGTGGGCGGGGTCATCTCGGTACGTTCGAAGGGCGTTGGCGGAAATTACCGAAGATGCCCGAAGCCGTCGGGACGGACCCGAGTACCTCACGCAAGATGGCGGAGCTGGAGGAGGTGACTCTGGACGGGAAGCCTCTTCAGGCGCTGCGGGTGACCGACCTGAAGGCCGCACTGGAGCAGCGAGGCCTAGCCAAGAGCGGGCAGAAGAGTGCCCTAGTCAAGCGGCTCAAAGGGGTGAGGAGTCGGCGTTGCTGGGGTATCGGAGGAGAGCGGACCCGGTAGAGACGAGCCTCTGCCGCGGCGCAGGCGCAGTATCCGGGCTCGGCGCGAGCTCGCTCAGGCCGCCAGCGCGAGCCTCTGGATCCGCGCGCACGGTGGTTGGTGAGGTTCGCGCTGGAATGGCGATCGCGCCGGTTCCCGCCTTAACGGCAGCAGCGCGAGCCCAAATGGGAGGGTGTGCACTACTCTCCAGGAGTGTCTTAAGCTCCTTCCTCTTTCCCCCACCCCCTCCTTGTTTGTATCTGTGGTTTCGGCGCATGCGCTGCAGAAGGAGTTAAATCCCACTACAACCTACGGCGTTGCTGGCCTGAGGGGGGCGAGTTGGGCTGGGTCGGAGTTAGGGGTATAGTTGCGCGGAGGGGTGGATGGGGTTGGTATCGGTATCCGCAGGAATAGGATTGGGGTAGAGTAAAATGTCTGCTCGATTAGATGAGGTGAAATGAAGAGAGACCTTTATGTGAAGGGACTTGGTGAGAGAGGTGTCTAATTCATAGGGCATCTAGTGGCAATTTGAGTGGTTAAGAGTTTGGTGAATATTGGTGAGAGAGGCGAGGCAGGTTGATATATATTGGGGATTTTGAATCGGTTTGAGTGATTAAGGTGGGAATGTCATGAGGTAGGTGTAGATCGATTCGAGTGTATAGGTTTGGTTTAAAGAAGGGAAGATGAGGATGTCTTGGTTTTAATTAGAGTTCAATAGGATACGTGGCAGGTAGTGCAGATTAGGTCTGGGTTGGCTCCAGGGTTGAGTTGGCAGACCGTTGCTTATACAGAAGCTGATTGTGTGTGTGTGTGTGTGTGTGGATGGATGGACTAGGTTAGACCACAGTTCACAGGGTCTCTGGTCATTTTCTTCTGTAGCCTCCTCTTTGAAGATTTTGTAAATTTGGTAAATGTAGGTGCCACAGTACTGGAAATTATACAAATTGACTCTAGTCCTGGGTAACCCTTTGACCAAGTAATTCCGTCAGGCAAAAACCAGGAGCCCCATGGCTGCTGGTTTGAGTATTTTTAAGTAATTTTACCTGCATGATCAGATTTAGAAGGGGCATTTGGCACAAGTGCAAAAGACAACAGGGATTTTAGTACTGGTTCTATTACTGATATTGTGACATAGCCAGGTCACTGATTCTGTGTGCCTGCATTTTATATATGTACGTTTAGTAACAGTAACCATGGCTACCTTTAAGGGTCTTCTGATGATGAATGAGAACAGTGTTAGTAAAGGGTTTTCAGGTCCCTGGAAGAGGAATACAGTTTAATTGTGTGTATTTAAGTCATTGCATTTAATTAAGAGGTTGTGGTAGAGGTGGGAGGTTTTCTTTTTTTTTTTCATCATTTCTGACTTTTACCCTTCTCTATACCAGGCTCTAATGCTAGAAAATTTACAGAAACACTCAACACCCCATGCTGCATTCCAGCCAAATTCCCAGGTGAGAAAGGTTTATTCAATGGAGTGGGCTCTTTGGATATACAGACACATGGCAGGACGTGGTGTTGTATATTTCATGCTTAATTCCTCACGACTATTTTCCTAAGTTCCCTTGGTCAGAAATGTTCTCAAACCAGGACAGTTGAATTCTAATCACCCAGTTGTATACAAGGGCCTGGAGTAAAGAACAGACTCAGAGGCGCTATTAGTTTATAATAATTGAAATGATATGTGCAGAAAGGTGTGGCTTCCATTAATTACGTGTAGTACAGAGATCTGAAGTCATTTATCTGCCATGAATTTAGGAAAGGTAGTTGATGTCTTTGAATATGGATATAAAGTAGACCACCAATGTGACAGTGTAGGAAAATAGTTGCTAATTAAGAACTCTTGTTGATGTAGATTTTCCAAGGGTTCAATCCTGTGTAAGTCACCCACCATTACTAGTGTTAACTACTAACTCAATGCACTTATTCATAAGCATTACTAATAGCTCCTTTGCTTAGGATAAGAAACTTAACCTTTGGAGGCCTTGGTTTCCTCCATTTCCCTATCTGTAATATGAGAAAAAGTCAAACTAAACCCATGGATTTATAACTGCTCTCTTGGGGTTTTGTGGAGCTGCTTTGGGGAGCTTCCTAGGGGAAATACCTTTTTCCCAAGTAAGCAAGGCTCATACTCCTCTCTTAAACTAGATTAGATCTACTTTTATCCGCTTTGACTATTGCGTTTCTGCATAAGATTTCTTTTGAATTATTCCACAGTTAAAATCCAAAAATTATTAGGCTGCACAGTCTCTTAAAGTTTCTTTCGGTTTTTGAAAATCCCCTCTTTATAATGTGTCATATACTTAAAGGAAAAATCCAAGTCTTTGTTAAAGCAGTGGTGTGCAGCCTCAGTACTAGATGAAGTCCCAGGATACTGTGGAAAACAAGAGAGCCCTCCTTCTCCCTTGTTATCACCTCATTAAGCTGTAAGTATCATAATCTAGCCAGCTTTCAGAGGTTCAATTAAGTACTTTAACAAGCATAAGAAACTGCATAAGTTAATCAGCTTAATTGTATTCTTTTTACCCATTGCATTTTAGTCTTTGAAGCTTTGCTTTTATTAACACGGGTTTTGCAGCAAACATGCCTATTCTGTAATACATGCAACCCACCCTTAGGCAATGTCCATTGAGTGCCAAGAGACTCATTTCTACTTTAGTTGAAAATAAACATTTGCTATGTTTAGGAAACATGACTTAATGACTAGAAAGTATTCAGGTTTTTTTTGCTTTTTCGGGAGTTTTAAATAGGACTTGCTAAGCAAGAAGGTTCTAGGGAGGAGAACTTGTGAAGAGAAAGCTGGAGGTCAGAAGAGCAACTTGGGAATCTATTACAGAAAAAAATAGGAAAAGGCATAAGCTCCTGTTACCAAGGATTTCCTTTCACCCATACAAAATGGAGTTATAACTTTGTCTAAATGCTCAATGGATATCCCTTTTCTTAGTCTCTTGATTTCATACTTTTAAATACCGTACTTGAATTTTGGAGACGTTGATAAAATGTTTCCTGGATATGAGGCCTGGCATTGTGGCTCACACCTGTAATGCTAGCACTTTGGGAAGCCAAGGCGGGTGGATCATCTGAGGTCAGGAGTTTGAGACTACCCTGACCAACATGGCAAAACCCTGTCTTTGCTAAAAATGCAAAAATGAGCTGGGTATGGTGGCACATGTCTGTAATCCCAGCTACTGGGGAGGCTGAGGCAGGAGAATGACTTGAACCCGGGAGGCAGAGGTTGCAGCAAGCCGAGATCGCGCCATTGTTCTCCAGCCTGGGTAACAGAGTGATACTCCACCTGGAAGAAAAAAAAATGTTTCCTGACTAGGTAACGATTGATTTTTGGAGGAACTGGCTTTTTTTTTTTTTTCCTTGAGATGGAGTCTTGTTTAAACCCAGTGCAGTGGCACGATCTCGGCTCACTGCGCCTACCACCTCCTGAGTAGCCAGGATGACAGACTCACACCACAATATGCCCAGCTTTTTGTATTTTTGATAGAGACGGGTTTCACCATGTTGCTGAAGCTAGTCTCGAACTCCTGAGCTCAAGCGTCTTCCCACTTCAGCCTCCCAAAGTACTGGAATTGCAGATGTGAGCTACCATGCTTCAGTCTTGATACTACCAAAAGGAAATTTTAGATTACCCTTTAGATAATATTCCATGTAATCTAGGAATTTAGTCTAAAAGGTGTAATTACAGGAATTTTAATTTAAGGTTATTTGTGGCTGGGCACGGTGGCTCATGCCTGTAATCCCAGCACTTTGGAAGGCTGAGGCGGGTGGATCACTTGAGGTCAGGAGTTTGAGACCAGTCTGACCAACATAGTGAAACTCTTGTCTCTACTAAAAATACAAAAATTGTCCGAGTGTGGTGGCACACACCTGTAATCCCAGCTATTCAGGAGGCTGAGGCAGGAGAATCATTTGAAGCCAGGAGGCAGAGGTTGCAGTGTGCTGAGATCACACCACTGCACTCCAACCTGGGCAACAGAGTGAAACTCTGTCTCAGAAAATAAAAATTAAAAAAAGTAATTTGTGTACCAGTATCACTCTTTGGAAACTGAGTATTTAAAACAAAAAATTATATGCAGCTCTTCTTTTTGCCTTTTTTTTTGTGACTCAAGGCTATTCTGTTCTACAATATAGAACCAACTTAGAAAAGAGCCTTCCAGCATTTTAGTTATCTTTCTTGGGTCCAACTTTGCTGCATGGAATTTTCTTCTTTGCGTTTTCCTGGTTTGTTTTCCTAGACCCTCTTTTTTCATTTCCTCTACACAGATTGGTGAGGAAATGAGCCAGAACAGTTTCATAAAACAGTATCTGGAAAAGCAGCAGGAGCTACTTAGGCAGCGTCTGGAACGTGAAGCTCGAGAAGCTGCAGAACTTGAAGGTAAGCCCAGATTGTCACTTTTTACAAGGAGTTCGTCATTCTTATCCCTGTCACCGAGTAGATAGGCCTGTCTAACTAGGCAATTTCAGAAATAAGTGAGGCTGAGACTGCTACTTACTTGCTTTCATAGCCCGTGAAGCCAAGTGATTTACTATTTACTTTTGTCAGGGAAGAGGACACCTAATTTGACTGTCTTGTTAGAAGAGGATTCCTGCCAACAGGAAGAGTTATAAGTAAATTAAGCTACTATTTAGATGAAGTAGTTCTGAATCCCAGGGAGTTTTTTCTTTGTATATGGTGCTCTTTTTGGTATGTATCTCTGTATCTGTGACTTTGCTGACCTCCTTCACTCCTCTACATATTCCTACATGCTGAGTCCTTCACTCCCTCCCTGCCCCGACCCGATCTGTACTTTGCAGAAGCTTCAGCTGAGTCGGAGGACGAGATGATCCATCCTGAGGGAGTGGCTTCCCTGCTGCCTCCTGACTTTCAGAGCAGCCTGGAGAGACCAGAGCTGGAGCTCAGCAGACATTCGCCCAGTACGTATCTCCCTCCCCACTGCGCTGTTTTGTCAATCCTGCGTAGTTGGTGGGGGGAGGTAGTTACACCTCCTTTCATGCTAAGCCTCCATGAAAGTCCCAGGGAAATTCTGTGACATTGATATTTGACATCTGTTTCTCATGGAAAGTATACATCCTTTTTGAAGTCTGCTTTCACCTATATATTGTGTTACCTTCTCAGTGTTTTACGAAGCAGTGTGATTTTTCTTCTTCTCATCTGTACCTCTTCAACTCTTCTACCTCTGAATTTGGCAACAGTCAACTCTTTTTCATCTCCTCACCAATTGTGTATATTACATGTTAACACATTCAGTCATCTCCCCGAATTGGGCATCTGCTATGGTCTAATCAACAGATTTTTATTGTATACTTGTATACCAGGCACATGCTAGGCACTAGGAATATAGTAAAGAAAGAAGTCTCAGCCCCAAGAAACTTAGTCTAGTGAGGAGATGGACATTAGTTACAGTTGTATTGGCTGCTGTGCAAGGCAATCCAGAGTATTATGTGAGCATATTATGATAGGGAGCTCTAACCTAGTATATGGGATTGGTTCAGGCAAGATTAATTAATTTCTTCACATTATAAAAAATATTAAGCACCCAGGCTGGGCGCAGTGGCTCACGCCTATAATCCCAGCACTTTGGGAGGCCGAGGTAGGCAGATCACCTGAGGTCGGGAGTTCCAGACCAGCCTGGTCAACATAGCAAAACCCCATCTCTTAAATACAAAAATTAGCCGGGTGTGGTGGCAGGCACCTGTAATCCCAGTGACTCGGGAGGCTAAGGCAGGAGAATAGCTTGAACCCGGGAGGCAGAGGTTGCAGTGAACCGAGATTGCACCATTGCACTCCAGCCTGGACAATAGAGCAAGACTCTGTCTCAAAAAATATTTATAACAGTAAGCACCCAATTTTGCATGATAACTCAAGCAGAAGTCTATAAATATAGCCTTTGTCTTTTCGGTACTCCCTGTCTAAGTCAGTATACTTTCAGGAGAACATGTACAGGTTGAGCATGCCTAATCCAAAGACTCAAAACTTTTTGAGCATTCACAGGACACTCAAAGGAAATGCTCATCAGAGCATTTCAGATTTTGAGTTTTCAGATTAGGGATGCTGAATCAGAAAGTATAATGCAGATATTCAAAAATCCAAAATCTAAAACCCTTGTTATCCCAAACATTTTGGGAAAGGGATACTTAATATGTATATAAGACATGTGGATTGTTAGTAGATTTATTAAACCAATGCGTAACTTAACAAGTATTTTGAATAATTCGTAATGTTGAGGGGGTGCGGAATCCACAATAATCAGTATTTTTAGGATGTATGGAAGTTTCCAGCTCTTCTGATTAATATAGAATTCCTTCATGGACTACACTTGGTTTTAGTCAAAAGGCTAAGCAGCGATAGAATCTTCATGGAAATAGATTTTTTAGGAGATATTTAATGGTGGGAAAGAAATTATCCAAAAGGTTAGAGAAAATAGAGGGCCTTTGAGCCTAGTTTTAAGGTCATATTTTACTCAGTCCCTGTTTTTCTTGATCCTAGTCTTAGACCCAGAAAGACATTTTTAGAAATCTTTAAGTAAGAAAATACTTCGGAATTATTAAGTTCCTTAGGGACCTCTTTTCTCCTTAAATGTGAGAGTAGTAGACCCTCAGCTGATCCACTTTACTCTCTGCGCCCTTTCCCCCCCCCCAGTTTTAAAGCCAGGAGGAAATAGAAAGCTCTTACAAAATTGTCAGTATTTCTTCTCACATAAAACTAAAAAAAAAAATTTATTGAATTCCTACTGCGTACATATCTCCATGTGAGAGTATGTTGGGAGTTAGCACAGCGTAAAGTCTGTTAGGAAGAGAGAACAATTGCACATAAATCGAACAATAGAAGATAGTATGTGACAGTGATAGAGACATAGGGACCCAAGAGTGGAAGAGCTCTGAGGACTACAGTGATTAGAGAAAGCCTCATAAAGAGGTATAGGATTTGAGCTGAGCCTTAGAAATGGTTTGGCAGAGAGGATACAAAAAGATATTTTTAGGAAGGAACAAAGGCAGAGACAGAGGAATGAATATGGTATTTTTAAAGGAGAGGTAGTAGAGTAGCCAGAGTAGAGTATTCTCAAGGTAGACTATTAAAAGGTAGATTAGGGTGATATACAGAGGGCTTTAAATGCCAGGCCAATAAGGCTATGAGGGTTTTTTTTTTTCAGTTCTATAGGTAATGGGGGAACCATTGAAAATTCTTTAAAGAACCATGATTTGATAAGGAGCTCTCTTTTAAAGAAAAAAAAAAGAGGCTCTCAGTTCTTAATATAATTTGAAATGAAAATGAGAAATGATTTCTGAAATAGATTTCAAAAGCAAAGATTTAGAGTAAGGGTAGCCAATCTTTTCAGTGCTTTATGTCATCAGACCCTGCCCACGGCTAATAATTGATGGACGAAAAAAAAATAACCCAGAGGTTAAAAAAAAAAAAGGTGAAAAATAAACTGAAAAGCATAAATGTAGTAAATTGTAGAGTACTGCTCATCATTTCCTTACATGCTCTTCAGTGTCCTTTATGCCGTAAACTTTCCTACCTCTGATCTTGGCTTAAATAAGAATCCCATTATCGATGTTGTACAACATTTAGTTAAGGTCCTGAATGGAGTGGCTGTTTGGAGTTCTATCAGTGCTTAGTTGGATCAGCATTAACCCTAGTGTTTGCCCAGAAATCAGATTCTTCCAGGTGTAGTATCTCAGTCTGCCATATGCCAGTATGCCATTGCAGTGGCAGCTTATTTGTTAGCTTTGGATGTTTTGGGGTTCTTTCTTGAATAACAAATTTTGATTAAGTTTCCTACTAACATTTTTCAAAACACTTTTGGAACCTGAGGGGGATTTTTTGTTTGTTTTAATATTATGTTTAAGAATATGGCTTCCTGGCCCCTACCCAAAGAATCTCAAGGAATGGGAGTCCTGAGACTAGATTTTTTAAAAAGTCCCTGAGTGGATCTGTTGACCAATTCATTTTATGAATGACTAACTGAAGGAAGAGTTTTTCAGTGTTACAATTTATCAAGATCTTTGGTTTGTATTCCAGCATCCTCCTATTTATGTGCTATTGGCAAAATCCCAAATAGGAAGGAAGAATTGGTTTGCCCAGGTATGGTGTGGTGTCTCACATCTGTAATCCTAGCACTTTGGGAGGCTGAGGTGGGAGGATCTCCCAGGAGACTGGCCTAAGCAACGTAGCAAGTCCTATCTGTACAAAAAAATAGAAAACATTAGCTGCCTGTGATGGCACATGCCTGTGGTCCCAGCTACTCGGGAGGATGAGGTGGGAAGATTGCTTGGGCCCTAGAGATCAAGGTGGCAGGCAACAGAGTGAAACCCTGGCTCAAAGAAATAATTGGTTTATAAAATCCTGTCTGACTTTCCCTCTTATGTCTCCATCACTTTCTTCAGATTTTTCTAAGGTGTTGGGACTCATTATCCACCTACCATAGTCAGAAATTATCTGAATTTCCTTCCATATCATGACTGTGTGTACAAAAATTCTTACTGTCCTTAATTTTTTCAAAAAGAGCTCAAACTAAGAAAATACATTTTAAAATGGATATTCAGAATATTGATTCTTTAACAAAGGTGACTTTAGCTAGCCCTTGGCTTATAGAGTATGCCCCTCATTCCTTTTTCTCCATGTTAAAACCTGGATGCTGAAATTGTAGAGAAACGCTAGGTAACTTACTTACAGGTCTAACATGAGTCAGATTTAGGTTTGGTATTGTTTCCAGGTCTGTATTCTCTTCATTCCTGCTTCTTATTCACACCTAAGGTTACCTTTTAGCCACAGGCTTTTCTTCAATCTCTGGCTACCTTACTTTGGTCCCACAAATCCTGCCCAGTATTTTGTTTTCTAGGATGAAGAACTATTTCCTCCATAACCCTTAAACATTCTGCACTTTAATATATCCTGCATTGTCTAGCAACTGCCTTTTCCTTTCTGTGAAGACTTCTGGCTTTGGATTCTTGGAAATTTAATGTTTACCCTGAGTTGTTTTTCGAATCCTGAAATACATTTATTAGCCTGTTATCAGTATTGGCTCCACCCTTAGCTAAAGCACTCACTGTCTACATGTGTTACTAACATCTGGCCTAAGACATTCAGTGTGGCCATGTTCTTGTAATAGAAGGTATAACCTTTCTCAGAAGTTTGTCTGCATCACATCAGCTCTTTCCAAGGAATTAGAAAGAGATTCCTCATCTCTTTATATTTTGCATTGCTGACTAATTTCTTGTTTCATTTCTAAGGCCCCTCCAGTTTTCACTTTTATTGCAAAACAGTGGTGACCAAACCTTTCTGAACAGCCCTGCTCATTTCTCCAGGTATCTTTGATGACTTACTAAGAGTTCTTCCAGAGGAGTAATCATCCAGAAATCCTATCACTGCAGTTTTACAGTATCAAAAATAACAATCCAATAATAGCATATAGTTCACAGTAGGTAGGTAAAGAGGCTGTTTTGCTTGTACATACTAATTTTAAAATTGCAACTCATTTATTTGACTTTCTTTATTTTTGAGACAGAATCTGGCTCTGTCACCCAGGCTGGAGTGCACTAGCACCATCTTAGCTCACTGCAAGCTCCGCCTTCCGGGTTCACGCCATTCTCCTGCCTCAGCCTCCCGGGTAGCTGGGACTACAGGCGCCCAGCACCGCGCCCAGCTAATTTTTTGTATTTTTAATAGAGAAGGGATTTCACCATGGTCTCGATCTCCTGACCTCGTGATCTGCCCGCCTCAGCCTCCCAAAGTGCTGGGATTACAGGCGTGAGCCACCGCACCCAGCCTTGACTTTAACACATTTATCTCTGACCAACCTTGTACATGCCTATTTTTTTTTGGTGTGTGTGAGATAAATTAGCTTCTTTCGTTGATACTTGCGAAGGAACTTTGCCTAACATTTATGAAAACTTTTTATTTTGGTTTTACTCATTTTATAATTTAGCCTATTTCAGATCACCGAATTATGAAATGATTATTTCATTTCACTGCACTACTGTCTTACAGATAACTTCAAATGTTTGCTAAAGAGTCTGGCCTGTTACTTTGTATCCTAATCATATATCCTGTATGAACAACCATAACACAAATCTTTCTTCACTTACCCAGATATGAAATGGTATATACTCAGAGGTCCTTTTAATCAGATGATCATGAAGTAAAATTTTACAAAATATGTGTAGTCTTCTAATTGATTTCATTAGTTTCATTTTGTTTTTTCTGTTTTTTTTTTTTTGTTTTTTGAGATAGAGTCTCGCTCTGTTGCTCAGGCTGGAGTGCAGTAGCACCATCTCAGCTTACTGCAACTTTGCCTCCCAGGTTCGAGCGATTCTTCTGCCTCAAACCCCTGAGTAGCTGGGACTACAGGCGTGCGCCACCACACCCAGCTAATTTTTTTTTGTATTTTTAGTACAGACGGGGTTTTAACCATATTGGCCAGGCTAGTCGTACTCCTGACCTCATGATCCACCCACCTTGGCCTCTCAAAATGCTGGGAGTGCAGGTGTGAGCCACCACGACCAGCCTCATTTTGATTTTTTTCTTATTATTACAGAAGCATTCGCCTAGTTCATTTTAGATTGAAAGGATATAGAAATAAGAGAGAAAGCCGGGCACGGTGGCTTACAGCTGTAATCCCAGCACTTTGGGAGGCAGAGGCGGGCAGATCACAAGGTCAGGAGTTCGAGACCAGCCTGGCCAATATGGCAAAAACCCGTCTCTACTGAAAACACAAAAATTAGCTGGGCATGGTGGTGGGCGCCTGTAATCCCAGTTACTCAGGAAGCTGAGGCAGGAGAATCGCTTGAACCCAGGAGGCGGAGGTTGCAGTGAACTGAAATCGTGCCATTGTACTCCAACCCGGGCAACAAGCAAGACTCCGTCTTAAAAAAAAAAAAAAAAAAAAGAGAGAGAAGATCTGGGGTTAGAGCTGCATACCACCTGCTTTATTTGCACTATTACTATAGAACATAGTTTTGTGGATCATTTAAACCTTTTGTACTGTATTAAAATTGAGTCCAATCTAGCTGATTAAATATCTGGAATATAATTATCTTCCTGCTATTTTCTAAACTGGTTCTCATTGTTATTAGTATTGCTACTCTACATAGTTGATCTTTTTTTTCTTTTCTTTGAAATGGAGTCTTGCTATGTCGCCCAGGCTGGAGTGCAGTGACGTGATCTCGGCTCACTGCAAGCTCCGCCTCCCGGGTTCACACCGTTCTCCTGCCTCAGCCTCCTGAGTGGCTGGGACTACAGGCACCAGCCACCACGCCCGGCTAATTTTTTGTATTTTTAGTAGAGACGGAGTTTCACTGTGTTAAGATGGTCTCAATCTCCTGACTTCGTGATCCCAAGTGCTGGGATTGCCGGCATGAGCCACCGTCCCCAGGCCTAGTTGATCTTAATTCTGGTAGGAAATTTAGAAATCATCTAGTGCAGCCCCTCCTTTTTCTCAATCACGACATTTGAGACTCGGGCACAGTGGTTTATACCTTAATCTCAGCACTTTGGGAAGACCAGGGTGGGAGGATTACTTGAGCCCTGGAGGCTGAGGCTGCCGTGAGCCATGATCATGCCACTGCACTCCAACCTGGGTGACAAAGCAAAACGCTGTCTAAAAAGAAAGATATTGAGACTCAAATTACTTAAGTAATTTACCCAGTTACCTTCCTTCATGGAATCTGAGCGAAACTTTCTTTCAGTGTTACATAGATTAATTGTTCAGGATAACCTAGATCGGTGGTTTCCAAGCTTTCTTTTAATAGAACTTTTTTCCCTTTAAAAAAAAAAAAAAACCTCACCTAGTCTGGGTGCAGTGGCTCACACCTGTAATTCCAGAACTTTGGGAGGCCAAGGCAGGTGAATTGCTTGAGCCCAGGAGTTCATGACCAGCCTAGGCAACATGATGAAACTCCGTCTTTGCAAAAATTACCAAAATCAGCCAGGTGTTGTGGCATGCGCTTGCAGTCCCAGTTGCCCAGTAGGCTGAAGCAGGAGAATCGCTTGAACCCGGGAGGCAGAGGTTGCAGTGAGCCGAGATCATGCCTTTGCACTCCATCCTGGGCAACGAGAGCAAAACTGTGTCTCAAAAAAAGAAAAACATGTGAGCTCATGCCTGTAATTCCAGCGCTTTGGGAGGCCAAGGGGGGCAGATCACTTGAGGTTAGGAGTTTGAGACCAGCCTGTCTAACAGGGTGAAACCCCATCTTGGCGGGGCACGGTGCCTCACTCCTGTAATCGCAGCACTTTAGGAGGCCAAGGCAGGCAGGTCACGAGGTCAGGAGATCGAGACCATCCTGGCTAACATGGTGAAACCCGTCTCTCCTAAAAACAAAAAATTAGCCAGTCGTGGTGGCAGGCACCTGTAAGTCCCGGCTGCTTGGGAGGCTGAGGCAGGAGAATGGTGTGAACCCGGGAGGCAGAGCTTGTGGTCAGCTGAGATCGGCCACTGCACTCCAGCCTGGGCAACAGAGCGAGACTCCATCTCAAAAAAAAAAAAAAGAAATTCCATCTCTACTAAAAATAAAAAAATTAGCCAGGCATGGTGGTGGGCGTCTATAATCCCAGCTGCTCGGGAGGCTGAGACATGAGAATGGTTTGAAGCCAGAAGGCAGAGGTTGCAGTGAGGCGAGATTGCACCACTGCATCCAGCCTGGGCGACAGAGTGAGACTCCATCTCAAAAAAAAAAAAAAAAAAAAAATCTTATCTTGAGCTCTAATACATAAAACCTAATAGAGAGGACCCAGTTCTGAAACCCCATCCAGTTGGCTTGAAGTAATTTCTGGGAACTTTAGGGTGCTGAAAAACATTCCTCTAAGTATTTATTTCTTGAGTTTGTTATTGTGCAAATTCATGTATTTAATCATAATATTTTGGTTGAAATTAGGAAGTGGTAGTAATAGGCAATCCAGAAAAATGGATACAGAACATAATGAAGTCTTAAACTTTATTCAGGGTAAGAACACTTTGTAGAATAGTTATATAAGTACACTTTGTATTTGTACATCCCTGCTAGACAATTTGAAGCCCCTGGAAATTATTTTACATTTGTTTGAGTTATTTATAATATGTGAATTGGCTTTGAGGTGTTGAAAATATACCAGACGTGCACACCAAGAATTACCAATAAGACCCTGACCTTAGGGCTTTATGTAGTCTTTTCTTTAGCATAGAAGTCAAAGAAATTGATACAGATAAGTCTTGATAGGTTCATATGCTGTAATTGGTTGGATATTAGAAAGTCTGATTTTTAAAAAGCCGTGAATGAGTCTTCACTTCATGAATCTGACTTGATTCTTTTTCATTCAATAGGAAAAAGCTCCTCAGTTTCTGAAGAGAAAGGTGACTCTGATGATGAGAAACCGAGGAAAGGAGAAAGACGATCATCTAGGGTCAGACAGGTAACTCAGATACCTCCTAAAGCATCACCTCTTTAGTAATGCTTTGGATATCTTCTTTTCCTCCTCAAACTTTTTTCGAGTCCGTATGTCTCTACATTTAGGGGTTTTGTTTTTCTTTTTTGGGACAGAGTCTGACTCTGTCGCCTAGGCCTGAGTGCAGTGGTGCAATCACAGCTCACTATAGCCTCAACCTCCTAGACTTCAGCAATCCTTCCACCTCAGCCTCCCAAAGGGTTGAGATTACAAGCGTGAGCCACTGCTCTGGCCTCTAGATTTCTTTGTAGTCATCTTCCTTCTCTTTGTCATCTTTTTGTTGTTCATTTTGTTTTTTTATTTAGATCTCCTCTACCTTTCAGATTTCTAAGTGAATATTTTTACAGAGTTTAAATTTGAAAGTTAGCAGGCTGCTCTGTATTCTTAAAGCACATTATTAGACAAGATACGATATAATTAACCATTCAATTAAAGCCTTAAAGTTATATGATACAATACTAAGTGGGCAGAATACAAAAGTGTTATGTGTAGTGTAATTATGACTGTACAAAGGAAGTGATTAGAGGAAAAAATAAAAAGAAATATACTAAAATGATAAAAAGATAATCATATTAATTGATAGTAGGTTAGTTCTCCTCAGCCCCCTATCCACCCTTCTGCTTTCTAGATGCTCTGCTAATATTTTACTGGAAAAAAAAAAGGGGTGCTTGAAGCTAAAATTTAAACTACATAGAAGTAGCTTCATTATTGTACTTCTTTTGGTCACTCTATTTTGATTCCCCTAAGTGCCACAGTTAGTCATGATTGTCTCCTGTCACTCCTGTTTCTGTTGCTGAAAGTATGTATCATTGAATTTCTCCTTCCTAGGGGTGTCTCATTAGATACTTTCTCTCCTCTGTTGATTGTGAGCAAATACATTTGGAGCCATTGTATATCTGTTATTTCAGGCAAGAGCAGCTAAACTCTCTGAGGGCAGCCAGCCTGGTGAGGAGGAAGAGGATCAAGAAACACCTTCCAGAAACCTAAGGGTCAGAGCAGAACGAAATTTGAAAACAGAGGAGGAAGAAGAGGAGGAGGAGGAGGAAGAAGAAGATGAAGAAGAGGAAGATGATGATGAGGGACAAAAATCTAGGGAGGCACCAATCCTGAAAGAGTTTAAGGAAGAAGGGGAAGAGATGCCTAGAGTAAAACCAGAGGAGATGATGGATGAGAGACCCAAAACAAGATCCCAGGAACAGGAGGTGTTAGAGAGAGGAGGGAGAGTTACAAGATCCCAGGAAGAGGCTAGAAAAAGTCATCTGGCCAGACAGCAGCAGGAGAAGGAAATGAAAACAACATCTCCCCTTGAGGAGGAAGAAAGAGAAATAAAATCTGCACAAGGCTTAAAGGAAAAATCGAAGTCTCCGTCCCCTCCTCGACTGACTGAAGATCTAAAGAAGGCCCCACTTGTAGTGCAGCCAGAGCAAACTGTCAGCGAGGAGGAGACTCCTCCACCTTTACTTACCAAGGAAGCATCTTCTCCACCACCTCATATACAACTCCGTAGCGAAGAAGAAATAGAGCCCATGGAAGGCCCAGCCCCCCCTGTCCTCATTCAGTTATCTCCTCCTAATACAGATGCTGAGACCAGGGAGCTATTAGTATCTCAGCATACTGTCCAGTTGGTAGGAGGCCTGTCTCCTTTGTCAAGTCCTGCAGACACCAAAGCAGAATCCCCAGCAGAGAAAGTGCCAGAGGAGAGTGTCCTGCCTCTGGTTCAGAAAAGCACACTGGCTGACTACTCAGCCCAGAAGGATCTTGAACCTGAGTCAGACAAATCTGCTCAGCCACTCCCTCTAGAAATTGAGGAGTTAGCACTGGCCAAAGGAATCACTGAAGAATGTCTGAAACAGCCATCTTTGGAACAGAAGGAAGGCAGAAGAGCTTCTCATACCCTTCTCCCAAGCCACAGATTGAAACAGTCAGCTGATTCATCCTCTAGCCGGTCCTCATCATCTTCCTCCTCCAGTTCTAGATCAAGATCTCGCTCTCCTGACAGTTCAGGTTCTCGGTCTCATTCGCCGCTCAGATCCACACAGAGAGATGTAGCCCAGGCACGTACTCATGCCAACCCTCGTGGTAGACCCAAGATGGGCTCCAGATCAACATCAGAGTCCAGATCAAGGTCACGTTCACGTTCTCGTTCAGCATCAAGCAACAGCAGAAAAGTGAGTATGAGAGAATCCTAGGTGTACTAATGTTCTGTCATATTCCAGTGGTTTTCATTTCAGCCCCTAGAGGACCGGTCATGATTTCTGAAAGAAATAGGAAAAGCCTCCTTTAGTCTCCTTCACTGATTATTTTCTCTTCATTTCAGAATCGAATTTTCAATTAATTGATTCCTAAAATGGGGTTCTTTTTCATTTTGAGTCCCTTTGATAGAATGTTCAGTTTACATACTCATCTCCTCCACTAGACGTAAACTTCTTGAGGGTATGGGCATGCCCTTTTACGTGTGTGTTCCAGGATCTAGCATCTAGTTAAAACTTAGTAATTTGTTAAATAAGTGGTCAAGGAGATCACTAAATGGGAATAAACACAGACAGAATGGAAGTAAACACAGAATGGTCCAGAGTATAAAATTTGGTTCATGGAAACTGGAAAACTCAGCAATCTACTGAATATATACCATATACAATAATTTTCCTTGTTATGTGTTTCATTTTATTTTAGTCTCTGAGCCCTGGAGTCTCCAGGGATAGCAGCACCAGCTATACTGAAACCAAAGATCCCTCTTCTGGTCAGGAGGTTGCAACTCCACCAGTGCCACAACTACAGGTCCGTGAGCCAAAGGAGAGGACTTCCACCTCCTCATCCTCTGTCCAAGCAAGGCGTCTGAGTCAGCCTGAACCAGCTGAAAAGCGTGTGACCCAGAGGTTACAGCCTGAGCGGGTAGGCTATTGTGACCCCTCCCTACACAGAGATGGAGGATTAAACAAGATCTTCCCTCCTGTCTTTGCTATAAGACTAAAAAGTGAAGTCTGGACAAGGTTCAGTAGAAATGTAGTGGATACCTGTTAATCCTTCTTAACTCATTTCCAGCTCCCTGGTTCGTGGAAGTTCTACATGAGGCTGAGCATCAGGGTTATCTCCAGGGCCCCCACGGTCAATTCTTCCTTATAACTCCTCCTTTTATCTGCCAAAAGGAAGCAACCTTTTCTTAGTTCTCTCAAAAAAGAAATCTGTCAGAACAAGGATCATTGAGGAAAAGGAAAAAAATTAAAAATTCTGATAAAATGATTGCTGGCATAAATATTCTTGAAGTACCTATTTTTAAGACATGTTCCATTCCTTATTCTAAAATGAAATGAAATATACAGAGGGCTGTGTGTAGAGCTGGTACTGTGTATGTCCTGCCCTGCCTTTTTCAGGCTCCTGGTAGAAGAAAAGGAGCCAAGCAGATTTAAATATTTTGCTGTTTGTTTTTGCCATCTCCTGACAGGGGAGCCCAAAGAAGTGTGAAGCTGAAGAGGCAGAGCCACCAGCTGCCACACAGCCCCAAACCTCAGAGACTCAGACCTCTCATCTGCCAGAATCAGAAAGAATTCATCACACTGTGTAAGTGATATATCTCGACCGGGGTATAACAAGGAAGTATGAGTGTGCGATAGTTCTTCGCTCCCTAGGGTTCTTTGACTAGGCAGTCCTAGTTTCCTTTTAAAACATAAAGGCAGAGCTTTATCTGGACAAAGGCTAGACTTCAGTTACTATGTTGGGAGCCACCACCTTTAAGGTAACCTGAAAAGTGGTCATCAGGGCACAAGGAAAACTCACTTGGGATCATCCAGCCAAAATAGTCAACTCCTTTAAGGTTCAGGCAATAGAAGCTTCTGCTTCCACACTCAAAACCATGTAAAGGAATTGACTCAGGGCATCTTAACCTTTAACTCACGTTTACCTAGGAACCCAGTTTAATAAAGGATTTTGAGGGTCTTAATAGAGAAAGGCACAGCTGGGTGCTATTTTTTAGTTTGTGCTTTTTCCCTAGTTACTACCTGTCATTAAGCTATCCTAGTTCTTAACAGCATACAGTACAGCAAATTACGAAGTTCCTTTCAAGTCAGAAGTTTGTTCCTGGGCCTTTAAGACCATTTGATTGAACTTAAGATTTATACAATTAATGTGAATTTTTAAAATCCTTATATTAAGTCCTAGAGAAATACTTATTTCAGGTTAAATTTGTAATTAAATAGGTATGTCATTCATTCTTCTGAGATAGGTATTATAAATTAAGAAGCCAATGAGCCAGAATTCCTGGCTTCAAAGTCTCATGGGAAATGAAAAAATGAAGGCTTATGGGAATAAGATTGCTTAGCTTTTAGATATCAGGAACCCTGAACTGCTTTGTAGAATGTCCTATGTAGATTGTTAGCCTAAAGTTATTCTATACTTGTTTTTATGCCATATTAACACTAATGCTACCAGTATGATTTTTCCCTATATGTAATTGTCTAATAATTTACACTCTTCTGAGAGCTTCAAACTGTACTTTAACTCTGACTTTTGGAGAGTAGTGGGCAGGTGACATGATTTATCTGATTTGCTTGTGACTTTAATGATAGTTTTATAGACCTTACTATATAGCTTTTGCCTGGGGGTATACTCTTGCTGGGGGTATATCCTTGTCCATTCTGATAGTCTTACCTCTGCTGCCATCTTGTGGCTGTTAACATTTTTTGTTTGGCAGCCAAAAGTTCACTCTACTTCCTTTGAAATTTTTTTGTTTTTCCCCTTCTGGAATGGGTACATTATCCTTTTGGAAAAGGGTTTTTCTTCTAGGACCATAAAGTGAAAACTCAGCGGATTCTGGAAGGTGTTCAGGATTCCCCAGCTACATCATCGATGAGGAAATGGGGTGACATTTTTTCTTCCATATCCCTCAACCAGACATAATACCTGCCCACCTCCTCCCAATTCCATGGAGGTACATTTTACATTCCATTTTACAAAAGCATGTCCTTTGTGAAATGGCAGTTTTGAAGTGGGTATTGACAGCCTGCTACTAATCGGGCCTGAGGAACTGCTTCCTGTGCACCTTGGGAAGAAAGTGATTTTCTGAAAAGCTCTTTGCTGGCCTTAAAATTCTGTGGGTTTATGAGATCCTAGCAACAGAAAGGCATTTTATTTTGTTTTGAAGCAGCTTTTTTTCTGGACATTCCCATGCAAGTCCAGGGCTCATGAAGCTTGGAGTCATAGAGTTTCCTGTCCCCTCACTCCAGGTAAAGGTGGTTTTGATCTTAATTTTATGACTGAGATAATTTAGTCACATTGATTCTAATAAGGTGATGGGCAGGTGGCATCTTGGGCAAATATTTAGATTGTCCGTTGTTGCTAGCTTCAGTGGAGTAGTGTATAGAAGGGGAAATGCAGTTTTCACTGAGGAGCAGTTCACACACATCACTCGTACCTGCTTTCCTTCTACCTGCCTACCAGATGGTTTGTTCAACATCCTAACAAAATGGGATGCCCAAAGGCCTAAACCCATAGGCATTGGATCTGGTAAATCTTTGAGAAGGTTGCGTACATTTCTGGAGGCCCTACCACAACTGATTAACAACACCCTTCCTGGTCTCTCACCCTTCCAGAGTGTTAAGTGTGCAGCCTGGCAGCCCTCTAGAGCCCTGGCCAATTTTGAAAGCAGAATCAACAATGCTAAATGGAAAAGACCATTTATGGTATGGCCAGGCGTGGTGACTCATGCCTGTAATCCCAGCATTTTGGGAGGCCAAGGCAGGTGGATCACCTGAGGTCAGGAATTCAAGACCAGCCTGGCCAATATGGTGAAACCCCCCTCTCTACTAAAAATACAAAATTAGCCGGGCATGGTGCACATTCCTGTAATCCCAGCTACTCGGGAGGCTGAGACAGGAGAATCACCTGAACCCAGGAGGCGGAAGTTGTAGTGAGCTGAGATCACGTCATTGCACTCCAGCCTAGGCAACAAGAGTGAAACTCCATCTCAAAAAAAAAAAACAAATGGAAAAGACCATTTATGGTTTAACCTTGGTTTTTCTGTCTGTCTCAACAAGAAGTCATATGACTTTAAAAAAACAGAGCAGTAAAGTGTTAAAAAAAAAAAAAATTAGACTTCAAGGACCTGTCACCACTTGGAAGAGACTGACCAACTTTTTTGCTGTGTTTGGTTAAATCCATTCTGATTCTGATTGTGCCTGAGGAATTCTAAATTTATGAGGTAAGGTGTCTTTTTCATTGCTTGGAGCAGGAGTTTATGGGTCCTCAATCCTGTTTCAGTTGAGCCCTGTTCAAAACTCTGGTCTTCTGCCTCCTGTGGGTATAACAAAAATGTCCCTATATAGCAGAAAATAGTGGTATTCTCTTTTTACTGGAAAAAAAAAAAAAAAAACAGGAAGAAATGAAAGAGGGGATTTGTGTGGGCAGCTGTATCATTCAGCTGTAGTTAATTCAGACCTGGATTTCTCTTGATACAACCTTCCTGTATATTCACAGACCTAGCAGGAAGTAGCAGCTTTAGGTTCTTGGTACAATGCATATTTGTCCTTCTGCCTGTGTAGGAGGAAGGTAATGGTTCTTTAAGCCAATATGACGGTCAGGAGACATACAATGCCAATATCCCAAATGATGCATGAAAAAGCAGAATTTGTTGTCATCAATAGAGTTTGCTCCACTGAGAAATTATCTAAGGACATATACCCCAAAATCATACTGTTCTTGGTTATCTTGGGACCAGTATGCTCCTGAGGGTATCTAGTCCCACTGTTTCTTACTAAATTTTCACATCAGTTTTTCAGCTCTTCATGAATTTTCTATTGTAACTAAAATTTGAACATATGTGGCTATAGGAATTTCCCTTTCCATTAGCTTCTCTGAATCTCATATTCACATATGAATTGTAATATGGTATTATTAGCCTCCAAGTAGTCACATTGTTTTCTTCTGGGCTTCTTTGTGTACTGTTTAATTATGGGTAGATATCCCTACTGCTTATTCTGTGCAATTTCACAGACTGTTAAGCTGTGTTGGGCTCTGACACATAGTTATCAAGGCTTTGGTACTAGTCCTGCAAGTAGATAGAGTCCATTTGGGGGAGACAGTTTCAGTTTCAAGGATTCCTCTTTTTTCTTTTTTTTTTGGAGACAGAGTCACTCTGTCACCCAGGCTGGAGTGCAGTGGCCCAATCTCTGCTCACTGCAACCTCCACCTCCTGGGTTCAAGCAGTTATCATGCCTCAGCCTCCTGAGTAGCTGGGACTACAGACGCAGGCTGCCACACCCAGCTAATTTTTGTATTTTTAATAGAGATGGAGTTTCACCATTTGGAATTCTTGGGTCCCACAGAATAGATCATGGGGAAATAGAAAACACACACCTCCTGTGTCTTCAGAGGGTAAAGGAGAGCGTGGTAAGATTCTTATTCTTAAAAAAAGGAGTTTTTGGCCGGGTACAGTGGCTCACACTTGTAATCCCAGCACTTTGGGAGGCCAAGGCGGGCGGATCATAAGGTCAGGAGATCAAGACCATCCTGGCTGACACAGTAAAACTCCATCTCTACTAAAAATACAAAAAATTAGCCTGGCGTGGTGGCGGGCACCTGTAGTCCCAGCTACTCAGGAGGCTGAGGCAGGAGAATGGCGTGAACCCGGGAGGCGGAGCTTGCAGTGAGCCGAGATCGTTCCACTGCACTCCAGCCTGGGTGACAGAGTGAGACTCTGTCTCAAAAAAAAAAAAGGAATTTTCAATAACAAAATCTCTCAAAATCAGCCACTTCTGGAGAGGCATATTAGCAGCTGAGAGTTAGGACAGTGGATAAACAGAGCATTTTATTTGAGGATGGCTGAAGGTAGCATTTTCTGTGGTGTAACATTCTTTGGGGGATTCTATTAAAATTTTTTTTTCTTTTTTTTGAGACGGAGTTTTGCTCTTGTTGCCCAGGCTGGAGTGTAATGGCACGATCTCGGCTCATCACAACCTCTGCCTCCTGGGTTCAAGCGATTCTCCTGCTTCAGCCTCCCAAGTAGCTGGGATTTACAGGCATGTGCTGCCACGCCTGACTAATTTTGTATTTTTAGTAGAGACGGGGTTTCTCCATGTTGGTCAGGCTGGTGATCCACCCACCTCAGCCTCCCAAATCCCAAAGTGCTGGGATTACAGGCGTGAGCCACCACGCCCAGCCAAAAAATTTTTTTTTCAAAAAGAAAACTTTCAGATTAGCAAACATTTAGTAGGTGTCCACTTGGTACCCACAGTGACACCCTAAATCAGAAATAGTTAGGGAACATTACTTTGTGTTAAGCCCTGTGCTAGGGGGCCAAGAGATTCAATCCCTACCCTTGAGGAATTATGCAAGGTAGAGATGGGGGGCAGGTAAAGTAGCAGTTATTGTACAGAGTGATAAGGGCATTGCTGAAAACCTGTCATGCCAGTCACCGAATGGCTTTGCCTCAGAGAACAAGCAGTCTACTCTTTTGAGGAAACTCAAAGCCCCAGAGGTGGCATCAAATGAGATAATGGCCTATTGAGTGTGCATGTATTTTACATATATCTGTACCTTCACTTGGGGTGTCCTCCAAGCTAGACTCTTAGGAGCTAACACTTGTTACACTGTTCCATGAAGTAGGTATTGTTATTATGCCCACTTTGCAGATTACGAAACAGATACACAGAACCAGGAACTTGCCTACTATCACACAACTTTCAAAAAGAGTGGGGGGCTGGCCAGTCTTGACTCCAAAGGCTTCACTCTTACCCTGAGCAGACAGGGACCACTATGTGAAAGGAAACATTTAAAGTAATGTATAAATATGGCCACTTTAGCATGCAGCTGGCATTGTAAGTGTAAGATTTTAAGCAGCCGGGAGAAAATTTCATTCCTAGCTAAAAGCTGAAATGTTAACACAAGACACTGAGCTTTGGTTCTCAGAAGTTTGTCTTAGTGTAAACTTCTGCCACTACGATACAAAAGGAACATCTCTGCAGTCAACAAATAAGCATTTTGAGTATCTACTGAGCACTTTTTGAATTATTAGCACGTTACCCACTTTTTGGTCTAGTGAAGATTCCCATGGTGAATATTTTCTGCTTAGTTCCCAATCGCTTTCTGCCCAGCTGATCTCCCCCGCTTGTTACAGCAGCACTCTCACTTCACTGTCTTATCTGCTTTAGAGCCTCACCTTGGAGCCCTTGCTTCAAGAAGTGGCCTTCAAGCTTCAGCTGCCCAAGGTCCCCTTGCCCTGTTTATCCTTTCTTTTTCTGGCCCCAGTGGACCCTGGGGCAGGGTGACCTTATTAAAGACTCTATAAAACAAAGTTGTCTGTCATCTCTTCAGAGACACCACCCCCTGCCCCGCTTCTACTGGTAATTGAAAAAAGAACTCCCCCTGCTTATCCACTTCCCTCCGCCATCCCTGGGAAAAGGACATGTTGGAGTAGTAACACGTGGTCATTGCCGGGGTGAGCAGCCAGTTACTGTAGTGATTGGATAGTGACAATTCCCATCCCACCTCCCTACCTGCAGCATCTGACTGGTTGGTCTGGTTTCAGTGTTCCATGCCTAGATGACTGGATAGAGGGTGGTAGGCACATAAAACATTGCTCATGCCCCACCCTGTATCCAGCTTTCATTACCATCCTTCTTTAATCACTTTTCAACTTGGGTTTTATCGTTCTTTTATTTAATCCTTTTTCACTCCCACTTCTGCTGTTTGCCTGCCTTCTATTCTCTGGAATCTTCCAATCAGGCAGCTGTAACTTTACATGTCCTACAGCCAGCCCCCTCCCCTGCCCCCTGGGAAGACCAGGAGGGAGCACCCCGGCCCTCGGGGGTTAAGCCTCTGTAGCTGCTGTAACCTGAGAAAAGAAGGCCAGGCCTCTGGAGCCGGCAGTCAGCTCCCTGTGGCCTGCCAAAGGATAAGAACCTTGCTCACTCAGCTCCCTCCCTCTTTTCTTTCCCCTCCCCTGCTGCAGCAAGGCCCTCCCCCATCCGCACACACGGGCTGCTGGGTAAGTGGCAAGATGGCTCCCCTGCATGTCTCCGGCTGATCGCTGCCGCTCCGCCAGTACAATAGAGCCAGCCACTACCAGCAGCCTGGCCCTCTTCCTCCTTCTCCAGAGAGACCAATCCAGCTGAACTCGGGGTTTGCCGTGAGGACTTAACGCTTATCTCTTAAAAGCCAGATCTGTTTTAGCCTCCCCGCACCACCACCACCACCTCCCCTTCCATTTACCATTTTTTGGATCCCCGGTTGCTACATCTTAATTTTCTCTCTCTGGATCGGGTGGCTGGGGAGGAGGTGGTGGGATCTTGGGACAAGGAAGGTGTGCTTTTTTTTTCTTTATTTTTTTTAGGATTTTTTTTGTTTGGTTTTTATTTCTTCCATTCCAGAAAGGGATAAACAGCACTTCCAGGGGGAGAAAAAAAATCATGTTATCAGAAAGCAAAGAAGGGTGAGAGCTTCACATTTCCATGTATGCCTTTTCCCCACCGCTCTAGCTCACCTCATCTTCCTTCTCTTCCTCATGGCTTTCATTCCGTCTTGCGTTTTGGTTTGTTTTCAGTCATTCTGCTTTCCCCCTTTGTCCTTCCTGCCCAGTTTCTAATTGGCCCCATTTGCCCTTTCTGTATGGGAAATAGATATTTTTTTTTTGTATAAGTCTTTTCTCTAGATATAAGCAGTTCAATCTCGTGTTTCTGTGGGGGCCTGTTAGCTGGGGGCCCAGTTCCGATTTTCCCCTCCCCCTAACCCCCTAGTGCATCCCTCCTTGACTGCTCTAGGGAGGTTCTTCTGACCTCTGAGTGTCAGTCAGCCTGTTGGGAATGCTGACTTTTCTGGTGGTGATTATCGGCCTGGGAGGCTTGGTTTCCCCTCTCCTGAGCCTTAGGCCTCTGATCATCTTTGATTTTTTTTGCTTGGTGTTTGGGTGGTAGAGGGGGTGAGATTTGACGTAGAAGTTGGAGATGAAGACAGAAATCAAAGGTGGAAAGATAGTTTATCTGAAGTGAATCTCTGGGATTCTTTGCCTGAAATGGGAGCTAACTTGAGAGATCAAGAGTGGGAGAGTGGGTTTGGTGTTCGTGGGGGAAGCTGCCTGTGTGGGGGAGGGTGTGTCCTGACTAGGAGGCCTGCTCTCTTTATCTCTTGGAAGTTGGAATGAGGGAGTGGGAGAAACTGGGTGAAAGCCGAATGTAGGAACAGTTTCTACACCTCTGAGCAGGTAAAAGTGGCCCTAATCTTCTCTGAGCTCTTGTACTCAATTCAGCAGTTTTAATTTTTCCTTTTGAATGAGAGGGTCCTTGAAGCTTGAACCTTCACCAGGCCTGCTTCCCTGCAGCCCCCACCCCCACCCCCCACCATTTTCTCCATGCTGGTGTCTCCAGATCCTGAGGGTCAGCAGGCCTTTACTTATTAAGCAGTTGATTAAACACAGATCAGGCTTTTTTGCCAAAGCCGTGGCCATTCTTTCTTGTCTTTTTTAAGGGACTCGGGCTTCCCTTCGTTTTTTATGCAATTTTGCTATGTAAAGGTGCCTGTGGCCAGGGAGACTGAGGCCACAGGGTTGTGGGTAAATCACAGTCCCTTTTGTGGGACTATTTTCAGAGGAGGGTTTTTCTCCCTTCATATAAGAGTACTCTGGTGAGTTATTACCTGAGAATAGTTGCAGTCCTAACCCCACAGATGACAACTTAAACTCATCTGGGCAATGGGTGGATGTGGTTGCTGTGATCCACGCTCTTTCCCCAAGGAAAATCTGTTTCCCACTTTTCCCATTGGGACAAGGTCTCTAACCTTGATCAGAAAAGCAGCCCTCCTAATCCCACCCAAGTGAGGAGGCATGGGGGTTTCCTGACCCAGTAACTAACATCTTGCTCTCTCTTCCCCCTTGGTTCTTTTCTGTGCCCCCCCCCCAACACTCCCCCCCCTCCTGTCAGTGAGGAGAAGGAGGAAGTGACCATGGACACAAGTGAAAACAGACCTGAAAATGACGTTCCAGAACCTCCTATGCCTATTGCAGACCAAGTCAGCAACGATGACCGCCCGGAGGGCAGTGTTGAAGATGAGGAGAAAAAAGAGGTAAACATCCAAGCCACCTGTTGGGGTGCGTGGGCAGGAATGGACCTAAGGGAAAGAGTAGACCACTCTAGTGATCCCGTTTTACACAGTGGGTTAACTTAAAGGAAGGATGAGGCAGGGACTTGGATCAGAATAGGGCCAAGGGAGAATTCGCTGGTTTAGCAAGGGAGACCTCTTGTGATGGGGACAGGGCTCATTCATTTTCCTTTCCTTGTTGGGGAAGTAGTGCCCAGATTCTAGACGTTTGTAACGAACTGGAAAGTCTGATAATGGCCCTTTATCTAAGATTTATGTTCAGCTTTTCCCTGCTGTCTTCCCAAGCTTCTGGTGGTAACTCCTTTAGCTTTCCCTCCTTTTTAAAAGCCTGATGGAGCCCAACGCCATCTAGTGGACATTGATGGTTCTCACAAGACCAGCCATGCTGAGAAATTTTTGTTCCTCCTCTGCCCCCCAGTGGTCTCATTGCAGAGATGTAGCTATTTAGAAGCCAGCACTTGTGATCCAGAAGGCTCCTTCTCAGTTATCCTTGACCCCTCTACCTCCTTTTTTGGCATATGTTATCTTGTGTCCTGCATCCAATTCAGGGGGCTTCCCCCATCAGAGCCAGCGAAGTCTTCTTGGCTCTTAAAGTAATTGAGAAAGAATGAGCTGGGTTTAGGAGCGGGGTAACAGGGTGGGAGGGACTGTTGTGTGTGTAGCCTTTTTCTGGTGTGTGTTGCGGGGGTGGGGGCCGGTGAAAGTGATTTGATGTGCAGAATATTATTTATTACAAGGTCCTTCTTCCCCGTAAAACTTTGTCCAAGTACCTCATGTACGGTAATCCGCCCGTAAAATATAACCCTGCCCAACTGGCCAATCGCTGATGCCGCCTCTTCCTCTGGACCCACCCGCTGCTACTGAGCTGCCCAATCAGAGCCAAGTCTGCTATCCAGGTGTCTTGGCCAGAGGGGGGCATGTATATGGGCTCCTGTGATGGGCCCCCTTTTGCCTCCCTGTCTTGCTTACATCAGGGGGCCAAGAAGAACACTGTTCTGGAGAGACTTGTATTGAGCAAGCAAAAAACATTTGGAAAGGGGTGGACTTGCATCATCTCCCTACTTGGGACACCCCAAGAAGAGCTTGTGCCAGTGCTGGGGCGCCTGCCCACATGCCCTTGCCCTTTTGAGGACTGTGGGTTGCCTTGTTTGCTACAGACTGTTGGGATCCCCGTCTAGGGCACCAAGACCTCCTAAAGTTTGTGATCGCAGTGCCATGCTGTAAAACACTGAGTGGGACCCTCTACTTAAGCTGTGACGACTAGGAACCGTGCAGAGGAGTCTAGGGTCTGAGCCCCTGGGGATTTAATGCTGATGACAGCCCAGCCCATGTATCACCACTTGCTCATCAGATGGACTTTCCTTTGGTCCCTGTTGTCCATGGTGAAGGGCAGCATGTTGGTTGCTCCAACTTCTCCTCCATCCCTGGAGGCAGGGACTCATTTCATCCACCTGACTGGAACCACTATCTCAGCTGGAGTCCCTGAGGAGATGCCAGCCGCAACTCTCCGAAGAGAAGTATTCTGACCTTGCTGCTGAATGTGTGCCAGGTCCGGGGGATATTCACCTACTATCCCCAGGCTACCTTCATCAGAGGCTCCATGATCCCACTCGGTGAGAGGACCCCCTCCCCAGTTACAGGCAGAGGAGAAAGGGACTCTGGAGTCATCACCTGGATTCCAAGTATTGGGTGGTGGTATTGCTGCAGCTTGCCACTGGTGGACATAGGGTCCTGCCTGCCTCTCACGATAAAAGGCAAGGATCATTCCTGCTACTCACAGGCCATCTCATCAGGGACTGCAAGATGATGTCCCTACAGGGCCAGGACTGATGTCTCTGCCCCTTTCCCCCCTCTATCCCTCGCTGAGCCTGGCCACCGCCAGTGAACTGTCTTGACATCATGGAAACTGGGCAGCGTCCCCCCACACGTTTCCCTCCCGCCCCCCCTGCGCCCCTGGGAGGACTCTGGCAGTGCCGTGCTGACTACCACGCCGTGCGCCCACCTTTTTTGCCAACCCAACCCCCCACCAATTGCACAGCGCCTAGCAGGGAGGGCTCATTCTGATTGGACCGGCGGTTGACTAGATACAGTACACAGTGAGGTGCGATTGGCTGAACTGAAGATCCCAGGTGTGAGATGGTACCTGGAACATTTGTCATATTCCTAGTTTATTTTCTTCTTTATTTTCTTCTTCTTTTTTTAATATTTTATTTTATTTTTTTCTATATCTTTATTTTTTCTGATTTATTTATTTATTTGGTTCATGTTTTTCCTGTTTTAATTAAGACTTCTTTTTTTTTTTTTTTTTTTTCCTCCTCACTAACTTACCCATCGAGAGCGGCCCAGCTAGGGGTCAGGCTGGCCCTTAACAGAGACCAAGGAGACTTGGTTAGACGACACAAACGGGGCTGGGGGCGGGGGTGGATGGGAAAGGGATTTCATCACGAGGTTTCTGCCCTACCCTTTAGAAGAGTGGTAGAGAGGTCTTAGTTTTTCCAGAAATAAGCACCTACATTTAAAAATACTCTATTCCCTTTTTCTCTTGTTCCCCACCTCCCCCCCCAATAGTCTTTCGTCATTCACCCAGAGTGTTTGGGGTAGAAACTTGTCCCAAAGATGTCTTCTGGTCCTTGGCAGGGCCTCTAAGGCTTGAGCCGTGGTTGCAGAGGAAACACTAAGACTCTGCTGAAGCTCCCTGAGGTGGCTGGAAAGTCTTAAGAATCTCCTTGGGGACAGTCTGCCCTTCATAAAAACCTTCCTTTGCCAAAGACACCTTTAAGTTCTTTTTGCTAGCACTTGGCTCAAGAGCCTCATCTCCAGTGGGTCTAGTGCTGCCCTTTTCCACAGTGTGGTGGGGGTCTGGGCAGCCTTGACATGACGGTCTGCTGTCCAGGCATCTCAAAGCCATTGTCATTGGGCATCAGTCTGGCCATTGAAGAAAGGAGGGTTACCTTGTTGAAGTTGCCATCCAAGGTTGGTTTTCCTTGTTTCCTCCAGTTAGCAAGGAAGTGGGAGGACTAGATGACCCAGTTTGGGGCACAGTTTGTTTGGCTTGGTGTCCTCTCGACTCAGTGAAAGAGAGGGCATGACCAACATCTTTAAGGGGCTGAGAGGCTACTGAATTCCTCTTCCAGCTTATTTCTGGTTAAGCTAATACACAGGTGTGATACGGAGTAGATGACTTTTCCCTGCTCTGATGTTTAGTTTTTTGTTTTTTTTTTTCTCTAACTTGCATTGATTCTGCTTCGTTTTTGCCGTTTGCCGCTTCTGTTTTGGTCTCTGTCTGTCTCTGTGTCTCTCTCTGTCTCTCTCTCTCACTCTCTCTGTGTCTTTGGAGGCTATGCTAAGACTGCCCCATCTAACCTCCTTCCCCCCTCTCTGTGGGGTGTCTCTCTTTCTCTTTTTTTCCCTTTTTCTTCTTTATACAGAGCTCGCTGCCCAAATCATTCAAGAGGAAGATCTCCGTTGTCTGTAAGTCTAGCCCCAAGTCCCTGATAAAAGTCAGGAATACCATAAAAATCAGCATTGAGAAGCAGATTTTCATTCTCAGTGGCATTCTTGGGTCGCTCCCTCCTGCCCCACCCCTTGTGCCTAGCAAATCTGAATCCTTTCCTACGTAGGGTTTCATTTTGAAATTCAAAGCTTGAGATAATCCCCATCGAATTTCTCCAGTCACATTTTAATGAGATATACTGTGAGGTGTCTGAGACCATGTCCCATTTAGCCTTAGAGGCATTTATTGTTTCAGATACCTGAATACTCAACAACGAATGAGTTTCAAGGACTCCTATGTAATGCTTAGCAGTTTATGAATTATTCTGAGTTTTTTTGTTGTTGTTGTTTTTGAGACGGAGTCTTCCTCTGTAGTAGTCTAGGCTGGAGTGCAGTGGTGCAATCTTGGCTCACTGCAACCTCCGCCTCCCGGGTCCCAGTTCAAGCAGTTCTCCTCAGCCTCCTGAGTAGCTGGGATTAGAGGCACGTGCCACCATGCCCAACTAATTTTTGTATTTTTAATAGAGATGGGATTTCATCGTGTTGGCCAGGCTGGTCTTGAACTCCTGACCTCGTGATCTGCCTGCCTCGGTCTCCCAAAGTGTTGGGATTACAGGCGTGAGCCACTGCGCTTGACCTTGTTTATGGGTTATTCTAAGAGAGCACCAGAGGAAATGAAAGTGCCCCACACCTCAGTTAACAATTTTAACATTTTCCCCAATGAGGAACTCTAGATTACAAAAGTATAATAGATGTTTATAACTTAAATATCAATCTGTGGTGTGAAAATTAAAGGAAGACCAGATCCCATCATGATCTTAGTTTTGCTTAGATGTTGGTATCACGTAGTGTTCTTGTTTCTTCTGCATTCACATCCTCTCAGTTTTTCTTCCACACTACTTAAGATATTACTGTCTACCATTGAAAGTTTAAACAGCTCATCACACTAGCTACCCCTCCCTTACTGCTTTTAGATCAGTAGTTTCTATCAGGAAGGGACCTCAGCCCTTTTAGTGTTCAGTCTGAAGCCATGGTTTGCCAGTTCCCAAATATGATTTCTTTTTTTTTTTAATTTTCTTTGAGATGGAGGCTTGCTCTGTTGCCAGGCTGGAGTGCAGTCAGTGGCACGATCTTGGCTCACTGCAACCTCCACCTCCCAGGTTCAAGCAATTCTCCTGCCTCAGCGCCCTGAGTAGCTGAGATTACAGGCGTGCACCACAACGCCCGGCTAATTTTTGTATTTTTGGTAGAGATGGGATTTCACTATGTTGGTTAGGCTGGTCTCCTGACCTCATGATCCACCCGCCTCAGCCTCCCAGTGTTGGGATTACATGCGTGAGTCACCACACCCACACACTGATCTTTAACTTCCAAAACTCCAGCCAGAGGTAACCTGTAGGTATTATGGTTTGAACTAGCAGAGATTCTGAGACCATCTAACTGTTGGGTCTATTTCTTGGGGACAGCAGCTACCAAGGGGGTGCCAGCTGGAAACAGTGACACAGAGGGGGGCCAGCCTGGTCGGAAACGACGTTGGGGAGCCAGCACAGCCACCACACAGAAGAAACCTTCCATCAGTATCACCACTGAATCACTCAAGGTGAGGTGGGAGGAGCCAGGGAAGGGAGGATGAGACCTGTTAAGGTGGGAGTAGACATGGGCCCAGTGTAACGGGGTGGGGGGTATCTGTGTCCCAGAGCCTCATCCCCGACATCAAACCCCTGGCGGGGCAGGAGGCTGTTGTGGATCTTCATGCTGATGACTCTCGCATCTCTGAGGATGAGACAGAGCGTAATGGCGATGATGGGACCCATGACAAGGGGCTGAAAATATGCCGGACAGTCACTCAGGTAAGGCTTCTGCACCCCAGTGTCGGGAGGAAGGTGGGAGCAGTAGATGCAGAGCAGCCAGCTGAGGAGCTGAGATAAAGTCTTTGGAGGGAACTTTCCTGTCTGTGCAGAGGGTTGGGTTGATTGACACTTTCAGGGGTCAGACTACCAAATCCAGCTAGCTACGTGTTATAAATAAAGTTTTATTGGAACACAACCACACCAGTTCATTCACTTTTGTCTGTGATTGTTTGTTCACTACAACATCACTGGAGTTGAGTAGTTGCAAACAGACTATGTGGCCTGCAAAACCTGAAGTACTGTTTTGCTCTACAGAAAAAATTTACCAACTCCTGCCTTAGTTTTCCTCAAGGCAAAGTTGAGGCACTAACAATCCCAGGATCTAGTAGAGGTGAGCTGGATAATGAAATACACCTAGCAGAAGAAACGTGCTAAGTTGACTGCTGCTCTCACCAGGGAACCAGAGGCTGAAAAGAATACGCCAGTTTGGCGTTTAACAGACCTGCTCTGTTCTCTGACACCTTGATAGGTAGTACCTGCAGAGGGCCAGGAGAATGGGCAGAGGGAAGAAGAAGAAGAAGAAGAGAAGGAACCTGAAGCAGAACCTCCTGTACCTCCCCAGGTGTCAGTAGAGGTGGCCTTGCCCCCACCTGCAGAGCATGAAGTAAAGAAAGGTGACTGACGCTTTTCGTATATCGTATCTTTCTCCTACATATGAAGGAGGGCTTGAGGGCTAGATTTGACTCTGTTTAATCTTTGAATCTCCATGATGAGGTTAGCCTAGCACAGTACTTTGCAGATTATAGGTGCTCTACACGTTTAGATGAAGGAGTGGCTGCTTGGTATAAAAGAAAGGGAACCGTGATAGTTATATTGAAAGTGAAACGAGCCAGTATTGCTTCCTACCAAAAGCTGTTCTTGTGGTCTTCTTCATAGTGACTTTAGGAGATACCTTAACTCGACGTTCCATTAGCCAGCAGAAGTCCGGAGTTTCCATTACAATTGATGACCCAGTCCGAACTGCCCAGGTGCCCTCCCCACCCCGGGGCAAGATTAGCAACATTGTCCATATCTCCAATTTGGTAAGTCATTGTTTCTCGCATCCCAGCTGGCTTAGTGGTTAAGTTTGAGCTTTAGGCTTACGCTTCTTAGGTTCCACTCATAGTTGAACTGGTCTACCAATAGATTAAGTTACTCACTGATCTTGAGTGAGTTACTTAACCTATTTACTCATCTGAAAATGAGGGGGGAAAGCTGTCGCCCTGCAGGGTTGTTTTGAGGACTTACAGAGGGCCTCATATACAATGCCTCGGTGCTGGGAAGCACCACCACTCTTCTCTAAACTCTCTGCCTTCACCCAAACCTTGAAACTATAGTCCTGTGACAGCAGCTTGGGAAATCTAAAGATTGGCTATATGGGTGGTGGTCTTGCCTTCTTCAAGACTCTGAAAGTCTATTTTCATTGGCAGGTCCGTCCTTTCACTTTAGGCCAGCTAAAGGAGTTGCTGGGGCGCACAGGAACCTTGGTGGAAGAGGCCTTCTGGATTGACAAGATCAAATCTCATTGCTTTGTAACGGTGAGGGGAAGAAGCTGATTCTATAGGTCATGGCATGTATTTCCTTTTGTGACCAGTGTGGGCAGGTTTAAGGGTGTTGCAGCAAGTGGGAAGGGTTGCAGACACACTGTGACCCTCCATCTTCTCCCTTTCTCCACCAGTACTCAACAGTAGAGGAAGCTGTTGCCACCCGCACAGCTCTGCATGGGGTCAAATGGCCCCAGTCCAATCCCAAATTCCTTTGTGCTGACTATGCCGAGCAAGATGAGGTAAGAAACCTAGGGAGAGGAAGGAGGGGAGGGGCAGGGGAAGCCATGAGCTGCTAGATTTCAGCAGAGGTCCCTGCCAGACCTTGAGATTCTGTTCCTTCCTGTTCTTCCCTGGCTTTGGTTCCTTTCATTGTACCATGGGGCTTCAAAGTGGTACCTGGGCTCCTTGAGTGGGAGTGATACCACCTCTATCCTGACTGTCCTTGTCCCTCCTCTCCCCACAGCTGGATTATCACCGAGGCCTCTTGGTGGACCGTCCCTCTGAAACTAAGACAGAGGATCAGGGGATACCACGGCCCCTGCACCCCCCACCCCCACCCCCGGTCCAGCCACCACAGCACCCCCGGGCAGAGCAGCGGGAGCAGGAACGGGCAGTGCGGGAACAGTGGGCAGAGCGGGAACGGGAAATGGAGCGGCGGGAGCGGACTCGATCAGAGCGTGAATGGGATCGGGACAAAGTTCGGGAAGGGCCCCGTTCCCGATCAAGGTCCCGTGACCGCCGCCGCAAGGAACGTGCAAAATCTAAAGAGAAGAAGAGTGAGAAGAAAGGTAGGTACTTCGCTATGGGGTATGCACAGCCACTAGTAGGTGGGGAAGGGACCCAGATGGGATGGGACAGAGGGTCAGATGCATCAAATCTGGTTCACTTTTTTCTACCTCAGAGAAAGCCCAGGAGGAACCACCTGCCAAGCTGCTGGATGACCTTTTCCGAAAGACCAAGGCAGCTCCGTGCATCTATTGGCTCCCACTAACTGACAGCCAGGTGAGTGCTCTCCTTGGTGCCCTGCTCCTAGTGGCAGCGAGGCTTGAGGTCAGGGTGAGGAGGAGATTCATGTGACTGTGGGAGTGAGTTGGCCCAAGTACTTACTAGCTTTAGGCTAAAGGGGAAAAAACTAAGCATCACAAAAAGGCAGTTTTCAGTTAATTGGTGTACCATAGAGAAACCAGACCAAGGAGTGTAATGATGGGCACACAGCAGCTGAGGTTTGTGGATGTCTGGGAAGCTGGCTGTGCCAACCAAGCTTCTTAGAACTTCATTTTAGGCAGTGTGTGGTGGCTCACGCCTGTAATGCGAGCACTTTGGGAGGCTGAGTCGGGTGAATCACCTCAGGTCAGGAGTTCCAGACCAGGCTGGCCAACATGGAAACCCTGTCTCTACTAAAAATACAAAAATTAGCCAGGCGTGGTGGCAGGTGCCTGTAGTCCCAGCTTCTTGGGAGGCTGAGGAGGAGAATTGCTTGAACCCGGGAGGCGGAGCTTGCAGTGAGCAGAGACTGTGCCATTGCACTCCAGCCTGGGCAAGAAGAACAAAACTCTGTCTTGGACAATAAAAAAAAAAAAAAGAATTTGACTCTATTTAGCTGAGAAATGGTGTTTTATAAATTCATTTCCCTGCTTTTTAAGAGTTTTTGCATTTTTAATTTAGTTTCTTAGTAACGGGCCTTTTAGGAATTTTAGGCTTATGCTACTCAAAAAAGATTTGTTCACATCTGTGCTGATGGTAGGGAGCTGGGGAAGCACCAAGGACAGGCATGGGTGGTGCCAGTACCTGTCAGTGTGTGTAAAAGTTGAAACATGGTGGCCGGGCGTGGTGGCACACGCCTGTAATCCCAGCGCTTTGGGAGGCTGAGGTGGGCGGATCACCTGAGGTCAGGAGTTTGATACCAGCCTGGCCAACATGGTGAAACCCCATCTCTACTAAAAATAACAAAACTTAGTGGGGCATGGTGGCAGACACCTGTAATCCCAGCTACTAGGGAGGCTGAGGCGGGAGAATCGTTTGAACCTGGGAGTCAGAGGCTGCAGTGAGCCAAGATAGCACCACTGCACTCCAGCCTGGGCGACAGAGTAAGACTCTGTCTCAAGAAGGAACAAAAAAAAGGCTGAAACTTGGAGAAAGGTGCTCTAAGAAAGACAGGATGCAATTGCTGAACCCCTAAACCGTTCCTGCTTAACTGAAAAGCTGATCCTGAGCTAGGAGGCGGGGTCCAGGCACAAATAGAGGCTGTGACCAGGACTGAGCTGCCTACTCTGTGCCTTTCCTACCTGGCTGCAGATCGTTCAGAAGGAGGCAGAGCGGGCCGAACGGGCCAAGGAGCGGGAGAAGCGGCGAAAGGAGCAAGAAGAAGAAGAGCAAAAGGAGCGGGAGAAGGAAGCTGAGCGTGAACGGAACCGACAGCTGGAGCGAGAGAAACGTCGGGAGCACAGTCGGGAGAGGGACAGGGAGAGAGAGAGAGAAAGGGAGCGGGACAGGGGGGACCGAGATCGGGATAGAGAAAGGGACCGAGACCGAGGCAGGGAAAGGGATCGCAGGGACACCAAGCGGCACAGCAGAAGCCGGAGTCGGAGCACACCTGTGCGGGACCGGGGTGGGCGCCGCTAGCGGGGAAAACACTAGAGCTGCAGGTACCAGCCACTCGGCCCCAGGGGGTTATGGCCACAGAGGGATAGGCACAGTCTCCGCCACCCTGGAGTCAAGGGTCTTTCACACCACCTACCCCTACATACATACCAAATGGAACGGTGGCCATCCTTTCCCCCCAAACACACCTCCTTAACCTATCTCTCGGGACAGCCCTCCCCTCCCTCTCATTTCCCATTAAGTCTGAGAGGCAAGAGCTAGGTTAGGCAAGGAGGCGGTCGGCCAGAGATGGGGAACAGCCAGTTGCCCTAGTCCTCTGATTTTTCCTCCATCCTGCTTACCACCTCCCTGGGTACTTACAGCCTTCTCTTGGGAACAGCCGGGGCCAGGACTGGGTCACCTATGAGCTGAATCAGCATCTCCTCCTGAGTCCCAGGGCCCCTGCAGTTCCCAGTCTCTTCTGTCCTGCAGCCCTTGTCTCTTTCCCACAGGTTCCACTTTATATCCACCTTTTCCTTTTGTTCAATTTTTATTTTTATTTTTTTTATTATTAAATGATGTGGTCTATGGAAAAAAAATAAAAATCTGACTTAGTTTTAAACTGTGTGAGTGGCTTTCGTTGGGCAGGTTAAGCCACACTGTGGATATCTGTATAGCCTGGAGTAGGAGTTGCTCCCATACCATGTGTTCCTTTAGGCTGACTGCTTCCTGCTTACTGAAACAGGAACTTCCCACTGTCTTCCATCTCCTGCCTTGGCCCTGACCAGCCCAAAGCTGTGGACCTTCCTTATTTGGGAAGGCCCCACTGGGAAATGGAGCAACCTGTGTCCGTGGCGGCACCCCAGCAGGGCTAGGAGGGTGGGTTCTCCTCTGGTTCATGGTCCTGTGCACGGTTAAATAGGGATTTGGTCACCTGTCTGCCACCTTGGTGTTTCCCACAACTGCCGCCAGGGGGCAGCAGCTCCTCGCTCTGTTGGCCCCTGTAACCGAGCTTCCCAAAAAGGGCTCTACTGCCCGCCTCGGCCCTCCCGCCGATGTCGTGCGTCTGTCCCCGAACCGCTCCCTGGGCCCGGGCCTCGGACTCTCTGGACCCTTATGCCGTCCTTAAGTGTCCCCCAGCTGACCTGCTACCGTGCTCTGCACGGGCTCTCAAAACGCCACCGCCTTGCAGATGGAATCCACATCAGTCCCAAAAGCCAGCCGGGAACCGGGATCCCGGAGCCGGGTCTCTCCGCAGTGAACTCGGAATTCCCCACCTCACCGTGCGCTCGCCCGTTGTCCGCTGCGGGCGGCGGGCTGGCAGCTTCGCGCTCCCGGGTGCACCCACCCCGCCAGCTCTTCGGAAATGGCCGGGCGCCGTGGCCTGGACGTCCTCTCGCCCCAGTGCCCTGCCCGGCGCTGCGGGCCCAGTCCGGGAGGGGCGCCACATCTGTATGCGACCCGCAGCCCAGGAGCGCCGAGGGGGCGGACGCGCGGCGCCGCCTCCGCCCCCGCCGCGCGGGCCTGGCTGGCCGGGGAGGGTCGGAGGCTGGGCTCTTCTCTCCCGCGCGGCGCGGAGCCGCCTCGTTTCTCCGCAGGCGGAGCCTCCTTCCCCCGCCCCCTCCGTCTCGCTCCCTTGTTCTCGCCGGGGCCGCTCAGACCTGCAGCGGAGCCGCGGCTCCCGCTCCAATCGGCTCGGGGCTGCGCCCCCGGGGCCCGGCGACGGGGGCGGGCGGGGGCGCTTCCCGCCGGCCTGGGCCCCTCGGCAGTGCCAGGTAAGGGCGCCTGCCCCGGAGCAGGGGTCGGGAATCCGCGGAGGGGCAGCAGGGGGTCTTCGGAGGGGTGCGCTCCGTGGCTGGGAACCCGCTGCCGACTCCCTTCTCCCGCGCTCTGCCTCTTTCCCTTCTCCCCTCGCACCTCTCTCCCTCTTTCTTCTCTCGATTTCTCTTCACCCTTCCTTCTCTGCCCGTTTGCCTTCCTTATCCCTTCCCTCTATCTCCCCAACCCTTCCCTCACCCTCTTGTCCTTTTTCCATCTCCTCTCCCTCTTTGCCTTTTTCTTTCTCTACCTTTCTCCCCTTTGCTGTCTTTCTCTTTTCTCTTTATTGCTCTCCTTTCCCTCCCTCTCCTCTCCCCTTCCCGCTATCCTGTTTCCCACTCCTCTATCTCCTTCCTTCTCGCCTCCTCATCCCGCCTTCTCTCTGGTCCCCCGCTTTCCTCCGGCTTCCCCCTTCCCTCGGGAGCAAAGGGACTGTCAGGTGTGTGTCTGCTCTGAGGGAGGAGGGGCAGAAGCCACAGCTACCTGAGGGGTCCCCCCACCCACCTCTGGGAGAAAGAACAGCAGTGGGAAGGGTCTCCTCTCTAGCTCCCTTCCCGCGGCCCCTCCCTGCCTCCACCCCTCCTGTCTGCTCCTTCTCCCGGAATTAAGTTCCCGAGGCCTGACTTGACACCCCCGAAGCTGAGGGCTGCCACTGCCTGCCCGGAACTGCCCTGGGTGACCCGTTTCCAAGCCTGGCCCCTAGGACTCGTCTCTGCCTTCAGACACCCAGGCTGCTGCCCTGGTCTCTCTCATTCTGTCTCTTACCATGGTTCTGTTTCTGTCTCTCATCCAGTCATTTCTGTCTCTGCGGGACCGTCCCTGAGTCAGTCTAGCTGTCAGTCATGCTGTATCTCTAGCCTCTGGGTCGGCCTCCCTCCCCGGTCACCTCCCCTGTCCCCCACCCTGTATCCTCTTCCTTCAGCTAGGGCTCCCAACTCCCGTCTCATGAGCCCAGTCCCCCTTCAAGGACTGCACTGGCAGTGTGGGCTGGAGACAGGGCCTAGAGAAGTGGGGCTCCCCCTTGTGGGAGGGACTTTCTCCCACTCTCAACCCTGCCTGAGGCTGCTCTCCTAGTCATCTCATCCTGACCTTAGACACCTTAAGGCCACACCTCCATGAATCCCAACTCTGTAATTTTAAGCCCTTTCTCTGGTAGCCCCGCCTCCTCCAATACCTGGCTATATGCCCAACCTGGGAGGACGGAGACCAGATTTGGGATTCCAAGCCCTCCCAGCATCCCGTCCGTCTGCTGTGTTCCTCCCCAGTTCTCTACTCGGAGTTGACTGACCAGAGATTTATCAGCTTGGAGGGCTGGAAGTGAATACATGCAGAGCCTGGGTAGAGGAAAGATCAGCCTCTCTGCTCTCTGTGTTAGTCTGAGTTCTGGGCAGTGGAGTGTCTCGTTCCTTGGAGGTCTGGTCTTCAGCATCTAATTCTGGGGGAAGGAGGGCTAGGGGTTTCCTTGAGCCTGAGCAGCTGCTTGTCCTGCAGGTGTGGATCCATGGGGTAGCCTCAACGCATCTTCTCCTCCACCCCAGCCGCTCATGGGCCACGTGGCCTGGCCGGGCCTCAGCACCCAGGGCCAGTGAACAGAGCCCTGGCTGGAGTCCAAACATGTGGGGCCTGGTGAGGCTCCTGCTGGCCTGGCTGGGTGGCTGGGGATGCATGGGGCGTCTGGCAGCCCCAGCCCGTGCCTGGGCAGGGTCCCGGGGACACCCAGGGCCTGCTCTGCTGCGGACTCGAAGGAGCTGGGTCTGGAACCAGTTCTTTGTCATTGAGGAATATGCTGGTCCAGAGCCTGTCCTCATTGGCAAGGTAAGGATGATCCCTCCCATGTCTACTCTGACACGAGACCCCTAGGCCCTGCCCTGCAACTTCATCACTTCTGCAATGACCTTGGTCCCTCAGGACTCCCAATGCTCTACCCAAACCTAGACTCTTTAACCCTGTCTCTGTACTTGGAGCCCTCTGCCATCTTTTCCTGACCCCTGCAGCTGCACTCGGATGTTGACCGGGGAGAGGGCCGCACCAAGTACCTGTTGACCGGGGAGGGGGCAGGCACCGTATTTGTGATTGATGAGGCCACAGGCAATATTCATGTTACCAAGAGCCTTGACCGGGAGGAAAAGGCACAATATGTGCTACTGGCCCAAGCCGTGGACCGAGCCTCCAACCGGCCCCTGGAGCCCCCATCAGAGTTCATCATCAAAGTGCAAGACATCAACGACAATCCACCCATTTTTCCCCTTGGGCCCTACCATGCCACCGTGCCCGAGATGTCCAATGTCGGTGAGCACCCCAGCTCTCAATGCCCCAGTTCCCGTCTTCTGGAGCTCTCTCACCTCTCCTTCCCTTCTTGTTGTCTGCCCCAGAACCTGCCCCCTTCAGTTCAGCCTCCCTCATGTCTGCATCCCCCCATCTGCTATTCTTCCCCATCCTGCCCTGCTGCCGCTGAATGGGGTGCTGGCATCCCCCACAGGGACATCAGTGATCCAGGTGACTGCTCACGATGCTGATGACCCCAGCTATGGGAACAGCGCCAAGCTGGTGTACACTGTTCTGGATGGACTGCCTTTCTTCTCTGTGGACCCCCAGACTGGTGAGGATGGAGCTTGGGAACCCGGTGGGGCAGCCAAGGGGACAGACACCCTCTGACCCAGTGTGTCTCCCTAGGAGTGGTGCGTACAGCCATCCCCAACATGGACCGGGAGACACAGGAGGAGTTCTTGGTGGTGATCCAGGCCAAGGACATGGGCGGCCACATGGGGGGGCTGTCAGGCAGCACTACGGTGACTGTCACACTCAGCGATGTCAACGACAATCCCCCCAAGTTCCCACAGAGTAAGGGGCCATTGCTGCCACCTGAGCCATCCTTTGACCACCCCACCCCTACAATGTCGGAGAAACCTTCCCTCCTCGCCTCCTCCCCAGCCAGACCCTGGGAGAAGAAAGTGCTATGGGGAGGGAGGAGGGCTGGGGACCTCTCTAACGTGTCTCCCCTCTGTCACCCCAAGGCCTATACCAGTTCTCCGTGGTGGAGACAGCTGGACCTGGCACGCTGGTGGGCCGGCTCCGGGCCCAGGACCCAGACCTGGGGGACAACGCCCTGATGGCATACAGCATCCTGGATGGGGAGGGGTCTGAGGCCTTCAGCATCAGCACAGACTCCCAGGGTCGAGACGGGCTCCTCACCGTCCGCAAGGTTAGTCTCCTGCCTGTTAATGCTTTCTCTTAGACCTGCCTCCTGCCGACCCATAGGGCACATATTTAACTGTTCTTCTAGAACAGACTCAGGATCTCTCTGTTGGAGCTTAGAGATCATGGTCACCTCCTCATCTTTCAAGTGAGGCCCTGGGGCTTAGAAAGAAGAAGTGATAACAAGTCTATGATGGAGCTAGGGGCAGACCTAGAGTTACTAAGTAATCTGCCGTGCATCCTGACCACCAAGGCCACTGTCCCTCCAGTGCCACCTCTCCTCACATGAGGACTGAGCACTGCATGCATGTGAGGAGGGGACTTGTCACCGTCCAAGAGCCTGGGACCTGCCCTGGTTTCCACATGCCTCGCTTTTTCTCTCTCTCCGCTCACTATAGCCCCTAGACTTCGAGAGCCGGCGCTCCTACTCCTTCCGTGTGGAGGCCACCAACACGCTCATTGACCCAGCCTATCTGCGGCGAGGGCCCTTCAAGGATGTGGCCTCTGTGCGTGTGGTGGTGCAAGATGCCCCAGAGCCACCTGCCTTCACCCAGGCTGCCTACCACCTGACAGTGCCCGAGAACAAGGCCCCAGGGACCCTGGTAGGCCAGATCTCAGCGGCTGACCTGGACTCCCCTGCCAGCCCAATCAGGTAGGTGAGCTGGGGTGTGGGCTGGGGAGCCAGATGGCAGGCTATTCCCAGCCAGAGAATGAGTAAATGTGCCCCCTACCTTATAGCAAATCACTCATATCCCAGCAAAAGCCTCCCTCCCTGCAGCTGGGCTTGCTGGTCTACAGGTCTGGGTGCCAGGGGAGAGCCGGAGGGCCTGGCTGACCATTCTTCAACCCTCTATCCATCCCTCTGGGTAGGTGATGGTGGCACCTCCCAGTGGCAGTGCAAGCAGATGTAATCTCATTTGATAAGTGGATCTCTATTGATCACTCCCAAAGTGCTTCACAGTTTACCCCCTTGCTGATACTGAATTCTCACAACAGCCCCTTGAAGTGGGTGTTCTCATCACCAGTTGTTTTAGAAGCCAGCCATGAGTGGTCACACAGTTGGTAAGTGGCAGAACAGCCACTCTTTCCCCCTCCCCAGCCAGCATCCCTGTCACAGCTCTGTGAGGGAGGTACTGGTGTCATTCCCATTTTTCAATTGAGTAAACAGAGGTTAAACGATTTGCCCTAAGTCACATAGCTAGTCCAAGGCAGAGCAGGGCTGAAACACAGGTCCCTGGGTTCTCAGAACAGGGCCCAGAAGTCTGAAAGTCAAGGGCTGTTTATCCCTCTTCTACTCCCTTCTGTATCTTCTCCCGCTCCCCCCATGAAGCCCGGTGGCCCTGAGTCTTCACAGGTGTTTAATGGTGGTGATCCCCCAGGGATATATGCCTTTTCAGGGGACTCCAACCTGAATTATGGCTCTGCCCAGAGGAGTCATGAGGTCTGGCAAGGTGAACAGAGGGAAGAAAGAAGGGAGAGGGTGGAACAAGCTGTAGTACCGCCCCAGATCAGCCCCGGCATGTCTCTCCCTTCCCCAGATACTCCATCCTCCCCCACTCGGATCCGGAGCGTTGCTTCTCTATCCAGCCCGAAGAAGGGACCATCCACACAGCAGCACCCCTGGACCGCGAGGCTCGTGTCTGGCACAACCTCACTGTGCTGGCTACAGAGCTCGGTGAGGAGTCCAGGGCCCACAAGGCGGCAGCAGCCTCCTGGCCGAGGGGCTGTCCCTGGGTGTGGGGGTGGGGAAGGGTGCTCACTGCCATCACACCCTCACCAGCGTGTGGCCACTGTGTCCTAGCCTGGATCCGAATCCTAGCCTGGATCCGAGTCCTAGCCTGGATCCTTGCTACCAGGCAGGGCAGGCCTCCTGGTCTCCTAGCCCCCTAGGCTGGGCTGGGCTGGCACAGTGGGTGTGCCTGAGCATTCTTCTGACCCTCAGTTCATTCCCTTACTTGACTTGCCCCAACCCAGAAATAAACTAGACCTTACATAGCCCCCAATCTGTGTACTGACAGACCCCATCCTGCCCGCTCTCTGCTTCAGGCTGGAAAGGGACTGGGTACCTCCTCTGGTTGCTAAGTGGAGCACACCAGCAGCCCCACCCCAGATAAGCCCTGTTGGAAGCCCTGTGGGAATCCCCCAAGGTAGGGGAGTGGACACCCATAAGGAAGGGGAGGAGTGCCAGCTCCATATGCGGTCTCCCCCATCAGTCCGGCCAGCAGCGGGTTCAGCTGCCTCTGGGCAGTCCTAGCCCATAGAGACAGGGAGACCTCCCTCCCACTCTTCTGTGAATAGCCCCTATCATCCCTGCTTTTGTGAATAGCCCCTATCATCCCTGCTCATGCCCCAGGGGCTCCTCTACCCTTTTGTCTTCACACTGCATATGAAAATTGCCCTTGCATGTGTGGATATCTGAATGTGTCAGTGAAGAGCTCTGTGAATGTGTACATGTGGGTATGTTCTCAGCCATGCATATAATTCCAAATGTGGGGAAAGTATGTAGATATACACACATATATATTTGTGGGTGTATATCTGTAATGGATATATATGTGTTTACAGTTGAGGGTACATAATTATATTTATATTGTGCGTATGTGTGATTGGATATGTATAGTGGTATGCACATGCAGCTGTTTGTATGTGTTTTGTGTATGTGGGTATTTGTGGACAGATAATTTATTACTTACTGTGTATCAGGCACTATCCATCTTCAAAATGGATTCATTCATTTAATCATCACCACAACCTTATGAGGGAAGTATGATTATTTCCCCATTTTAAAACAAGGAAACTCAGGCAAAGAGAAGTTAAGTAACTTCCCAAGGTCACATAGAGATTAAGTGGTGGAGCCATGAGACCCAGTCGGTGTGCAGAGTCTGAGCTGTTATCCCCACCATACTGCCTCTCAAATGTGTTTAATGCTATGTTTATGTTTCTATGTAATGTCTAGGTTTATGTTTCTGTACATGCAACTGTGTGCATAGTGATATGCACAGATACTACCTGGCAGTGCACATGTTATCTGTTAGTGCATGGATGGCCGTGTGTGTGTGTCCGTGTACACACAGTATGTTTCTGGCTGCTTGTATATACATAACTTTGTGTGTGTGTGTTTGTGTGTGTGTGTTTCCTGTCACTGTCTTCTCATTCTCCTGCCAAATCCTGCTCCTACCCTCACCCAGATATCAACTAGCAGCACTGGGCCCTTACTGCAGTGAAGAAGTGGACCCCCTCCCCATCCCCTCTCTGGGATATCCCAATCCTTTTAGCCAGGTGATCCACTCGGCCTCCCCTGCCCATGCTGCAACCTCAGCCCCTTTCACCAGGCCCAGCCAGCTAGCCCTCTGCCTAGGGGAAAGACTAAAGGAATTGGGAGACCCGGCCTAAGAGAGGTGACAGGGAGACACACTTTGCATTCTCTCTTGGAAGGCACTGGCAGTGAGAAGCAAGGTAGGGTAATGGTAGGTAGTCACCTGATGAAGGGATGGGTAAAGATAGGGCCTGTGTCTGGCTGTGGTGCCCAAGCTGCCCTGAGCTCTGCACCCTGTAGATCATGCAGCTCCTTCCTACCCAAGGTCAACTCTAAGTGATGCTCATTGCTGTACTACAGCCTCCCAGACCTCTGATGGTTTGTGTGTGTGTGTGTGTGTGTGTGTGTGTGTGGTGTATATGTGTGTGTCCACTCCACTGGTGCTGTGCATGGCCTCTATGCGTGAAAATGCATTCTGTGGGCTCTGGGTGTTGTCGGGGGATGTGGCACTGCATTCACTATGCGTATCAAACATCTGCTTCATGTACATTCCATTTGTTTTAAATGTTGAGTGTACATTGGATATATGCTATGAATGTGTTTTGTATATTCGTGGCTGTTGTCTGCATGCAACTTGTATGCACCTTCTATCTTTCATTTATGCTGCATGTGCCCTGCATGTGGGTTATTGTATATGTGTATCATGGCTGCGGCATTCCTGTTGAATGTTTATTGTATATTGCACATATCTTGGGTATTATGTGAATATTGTATGCACTTGGTATTTATTGTTCCATTCATTCTACAACATTGTTTTCTACTTGTACATTACATGCATATTTCATATGTTTCCTGTGCATGCTATATGCTGCATGTGGCATCCATGCCCATGCACCACATATGTTACGTGTAAACTGTGTGATGTGTGTGTGGCGTGTGTTTTGGTGTTCTGGCTTCAGACAGCTCTGCACAGGCCTCGCGCGTGCAAGTGACCATCCAGACCCTGGATGAGAATGACAATGCTCCCCAGTTGGCTGAGCCCTACGATACCTTTGTGTGTGACTCTGCAGCTCCTGGCCAGGTGAGCAACTGAGGCAGAGGGGTTGGGACGTCAAGGCCTCCAGCAGCCCACTCCATACAAGGCCTCTCTCTTCTTCCTCCCAGCTGATTCAGGTCATCCGGGCCCTGGACAGAGATGAAGCTGGCAATAGTAGCCATGTCTCCTTTCAAGGTCCTCTGGGCCCCGATGCCAACTTTACTGTCCGGGACAACCGAGGTGGGTAGCCTCCTACAACTGTGTCCATACCTGCCTCTGTCCTCCTCTCTTCCTCCTCCACCCTTAGCCCAGCCTGCCTGACCCCTGCCCCACACGCCTGGGCCTTCTGCACAACAGAAGATGGGTGTGGACTTATACTCATTCGTTGGCTCTTTGTAAACCTTCCCCATGGGAAGCTGGCTCTATGGGCTGGACCAATCCTACCTGGAAGGTGTCCCAGAAGATACCTCAACACCTTCCCTCTCCCACAGATGGCTCCGCCAGCCTGCTGCTGCCCTCCCGCCCTGCTCCACCCCGCCAGGCCCCCTACTTGGTTCCCATAGAACTGTGGGACTGGGGGCAGCCGGCGCTAAGCAGCACTGCCACAGTGACTGTTAGTGTGTGCCGCTGCCAGCCTGACGGCTCTGTGGCATCCTGCTGGCCTGAGGCTCACCTCTCAGCTGCTGGGCTCAGCACCGGTGCCCTGCTTGCCATCATCACCTGTGTGGGTGCCCTGCTTGGTGAGTCAGGCCACAGTGGGACATAGCTGTGGGATCTGGGCCTGCAGGGGTGTGGAGAAGAACCAGGCTTCTGGACATAGGGAAATCCACCTTAGGGCTTGAACGACCCTCATGCCTGGATTTTCCCACCACCTGATGCATCCAAGAGAAAAGCTTTGGCCTCTATCTGTGACCTGCCAATCATAATGACAGTGACAAGCCATAACAATGGTTAATTGAGCCCCCTACTCTGTGCCAAGTATAGTGCTGGGCACATCACTTGTGATATTTCATTTTATTGTGTCAGCAACCCTTAGAAGTAAATATATTTTCCCTGTTTTCCACACCAGTAATCTAAGGGGCAAATTGAGGCTTCAGAGAAGTCAAGCAACTTCCCATGGTCACACAGTGAGTAAGGGCTGAAGTCAGGATTCAATGCAAGGTTTGCTAGATGTCAGCCCCTAGCCACACGGCTTCTGTCACCTGATGGGTCAGCCGTTCACATGGAGACAGGCCGCCAGCTCCCGGCCCTGCTGGCTCAGGGCCTGTGTGCCCGTCTCTCGCGCAGCCCTGGTAGTGCTCTTCGTGGCCCTGCGGCGGCAGAAGCAGGAAGCATTGATGGTACTAGAGGAGGAGGACGTCCGAGAGAACATCATCACCTACGACGACGAGGGCGGCGGCGAGGAGGACACCGAGGCCTTCGACATCACGGCCCTGCAGAACCCGGACGGGGCGGCCCCCCAGGCGCCCGGCCCTCCCGTGCGCCGAGACGTGCTGCCCCGGGCTCGGGTGTCGCGCCAGCCCAGACCCCCCGGCCCCGCCGACGTGGCGCAGCTCCTGGCGCTGCGGCTCCGCGAGGCGGACGAGGACCCCAGCGTACCCCCGTACGACTCGGTGCAGGTGTACGGCTACGAGGGCCGGGGCTCCTCCTGCGGCTCCCTCAGCTCCCTGGGATCCGGCAGCGAAGCCGGCGGCGTCCCCGGCCCCGCGGAGCCGCTGGACGACTGGGGTCCGCTCTTCCGCACCCTGGCGGAGCTGTATGGGGCCAAAGAGCCCCCGGCCCCCTGAGCGCCCGCGCTGGCCCGGCCCACCGCGCGGGGCCAGCGGGCACAGGCCCTCTGAGTGATCCCCACGGGGTCCAGGCGGGCGGCAGCAGCCCAGGGGCCCCAGGCCTCCTCCCTGTCCCTGTGTCCCTCCTTGCTTCCCCGGGGCACCCTCGCTCTCACCTCCCTCCTCCTGAGTCGGTCTGTGTGTCTCTCTCCAGGGATCTTTGTCTCTATCTGTGACACGCTCCTCTGTCTGGGCCGGGGTTTCCTGGCCCTGGCCCTGGCCCTGCGTTCTCTCACTGTGATTCCTCTCCTTCCTCTGTGGCTGTTTTGTCTCTGCAGTTCTGAAGTTCACACACAGTCTCCCTGTGTCTCCCTTGCCCATACACATGCTCTGTGTCTGTCTTCTGCCCACATCTCCTTTCCTTCTCTCTGGGTCCCTGTGACTGGCTTTTTGTTTTTTTTCTGTTGTCCATCCCCAAATCAAGAGAAACTTCCAGCCACTGCTGCCCACCCTCCTGCAGGGGATGCTGTGCCCCAGGTCAGTGCCTCTAGACTGTGGGGCAAGGCAGTGGATGAAGGCTCCCATTCCCCACTGCCTCTAAACTGGCTCCCCTGTCCTTACAGACCTGCCTGCATGGTTCCATCCATCACTCATGGCCTCAGCCTCATCCTGGCTCCACTGGCCTCCAGCTGAGAGAGGGAACCAGCCCGCCTCCCAGGGCAAGAGCTCCAGCCTCCCGTGTGGCCGCCTCCCTGGAGCTCTGCCCGGCTGTCATCTTACCCTGGGCATCCCAGCCCTGGGCATTGTCTTGTGTGCTTCCTGAGGGAGTAGGGAAAGGAAAGGGGGAGGCGGCTGGGGAAGGGGAAAGAGGGAGGAAGGGGAGGGGCCTCCATCTCTAATTTCATAATAAACAAACACTTTATTTTGTAAAGCTGGAGCCCTGCTTCTGTTTTTGCACTCAGGTTTCTATACAAAGCTTCATTGTCCCAAAGGATGGGAGGAGAGGCCTAGCCTATTTGCCTCCCAGTTCATTCTCCTTTCTCCTTGGGGGAAAATCCACTTCATGTCCTTCTAGATAGGGGAGGACTTGGGTTAATTCCATGAGTAAGGGGATGATGACTCCGCCCCACTCTCACCACCAACTTCCTGGGTTCTCTGTTAGTCTCAGGCTGTCCAAGGAAATTAAGATATAAGGATTCAGCCAGGCGCAGTGGCTCACATCTATAAATCCAGCAGTTTGGGAGGCTGAGACAGGTGGATCACTTGAGGTCAGGAGTTCAAGACCAGCCTGGCCAACAGTAGAAACCCCATTTCTACTAATAATACAAAAAATTAGCAGGGCATGGTGGCACATGTCTGTAGTCCCAGCTACTCAGGAGGCTGAGGCAGGAGAATCACTTGAATCTGGGAGGTGGAGGTTGCAGTGAGCCAAGATCGTGCCACTGGACTCCAGCCTGGGTGACAGAGCGAGATTCTGTCTCAAAAAAAAAAAAAAAAAAAAAAGATATGGGGATTGTTCAGAGGGCAAGGTGGGCAGGAGAAGTAGAGGGTGAAGTGTGAGAGCTGCTAAGAAGAGGGCAGGAGGGATAAAAGACTAAGAGGGGAAGGGGGATTCTGGACTAGAAAAACAATGGGGGTGGCAGGCTGCAGTGGGGGCAAACCAGCCGTTCCTGGGGCTCGTAGTGCCAAGTGGGGAAAGGGTGGACCAGAGTGAGACAGTCACATTGAATCTGGGCCCGCTGCTTCCACCTTTAATTCTCCCGCAGGCCATGGTCTTAGTCTTTGCAGAACACAAAGGAGGAGGGAGAGGACCAGGGAGGCAGGCTGTTGAGGGACAGAAGCAGTCAACTGGGTGGGAGCTGAGCCAGAACTGCAAGCATCTCCCAATGTACAGAGAAGGAGTCCACCCAGGAACCGGCATGAGAGCCCAGGCCTCTCAACTCCAGGGCTCCAGAGGCACACACAAGTAGGCGAAGCAGGATAGGTCCTTGTGACTCCCCCTTCGTGTGAGGTACTGGCAGCTGGGGAAAGCTGCTTCAATGTGAACATACCTTCCCTCACACCTTCCCCACCTGCTTGATAAGGACAAGCAGGAGGTGGGAGAACAAGTCCCCTCCCTCCAGTGCTGGAGGTCAAGTCATTTACTCTGCTGAAGGATGGAACCCTGGACCTCTGACAGTCCAAGGGCTTGTGTAAGAGCAGGCTATACCCCCGAGCTCTCCAGAGACTGTGAGGAGGTAGGCACCCCCAGCAGGGAATCAGAGGGACAAGGTCTTCTGGTTCAGGGCAGGAAGGGCAAGATCTCTGTCCCTTTGGTCTCAACCTCATATCTGTATCAAGCCTTCAGGAATTAGTAGAGAAATGGGGGAAATGACTCATGGGCTACTCTTAGACAGTGAGGGGTGCATTGGAATGGGGTGTTGGCCTTTGTCTGCCCAGCCCACCCTAAGACTCTCCTAAGGTCCTCCCCGCCAACTCATTAAAAACAGAGAGGAAAATAATAGGGCAGAGGGAACCGGCTTGTCAGCAAGACCCCTGGGCTCATCTCTGGCCTCAACTACCTCATCCTCTGGAAGGACAGGACCTGTCAAAGGGAGTGAAGATGGGTGGGACTATGGAAGGAAAAGAGAGGAGGGTCTGCCCACCCCCGGTTCTGCCCTCTTGGTCTGGTTCTGCCCTCTTGGTCTGAGTTCAATCCTCCCCCTCCAGTTTGGGAATGGGGGTGAGGCGCCAAGCATCTCAGGGGGAGACAGCTGCATGCAGTTCACAGCCCACCTTTGGCTGCGCTCAGGTGGCAATCCCAGGCCCCAGGCCACCCCTCCCTGCCTGTCTTTTCTCACTTCCGGAGAGGCTCAGGATAGGGCTGGGAGGATGAGGAAGTAGAGAACCGGTGGTGTGAGCCTGTCCCCCACCTCCTCTTTACTTTGGAGCACTCCCCAAAAGAAGTGACAAGGCCTGGCAGTCTTCCTGCTGAGAGGCTGATTTCCTTATTCAGGTGTTGCTCTTTCTCTTTCAGTCTGTTTCTTGTCTCTGCACACAGGAACTGCACATGCATCGCCTGCCACACTCATGTGCACAAACCCATCCTGTATCACTCACCTACACCTGGACACAGAACTGCATACACCTGTGGACGTGAATATGCACCCTTTTATGCCAAGTCAAACACTTGAACCCCATGCAAAGGCTGCCCCTCCTCACAGCTTCCTCCAGGACTAGGCCGCTGGGATCCCTGCCTCCCAGTTAGCAGTCCTGGAGTCCCACATCTCCTCCCCTGAGGCTGGGGAGTGAGCAAGGGGTAAAGAAGGGTGACCGCAGAGGCCACTGGCCAGATTCCTTGAAGGCCAGTCCCCCCGTAGTGGACACCTTTCTGTGGTGTCCACCACAATTTCTCCCTACTGTGTCCTTTCTGGGGTTTTCCCTTCTGGAGCCCCCTGACCTTTCCCCAGTCAGGGGACCTCCCCCATCCCCAGTCACCCACTCTGCACCAGAGTCTGGAGGTCTGTCTGTCCAGCTCCTGCCTGGAGGAATTTTTTTTTTTTTTTTTTGAGACGGAGTCTTGCTCTGTCGCCCAGGCTGGAGTGCAGTGGCCGGTTCTCAGCTCACTGCAAGCTCCGCCTCCCGCGTTTACGCCATTCTCCTGCCTCAGCCTCCGGAGCAGCTGGGACTACAGGCGCCCGCCACCTCGCCCGGCTAGCTTTTTGTATTTTTTAGTAGAGATGGGGTTTCACCGTGTTAGCCAGGATGGTCTCGATCTCCTGACCTCGTGATCCGCCCGTCTCGGCCTCCCAAAGTTCTGGGATTACAGGCTTGAGCCACCGCGCCCGGCCCCCTGGAGGAATGTTTAACCTGGGGTGCAAGATTAAGGCTCAGGCCTACGCTAGAGCCGGGGATGACGGGTGTTCAGGAGGGAAGGCAGGAAGCTGTTATTCTTGGGACTGGAAGCTTTAGGATTGGATGTGAGGAAAGCAACTTCAGCACCCTTCCTTCAGGCCCTGTCTCACAGGTTAACAGTGCTTTCTCTCTCATTTGGCCAGGGGACAGCAGGGCAGTGGCCCTCCTGGAGGTGTTAGTCTGGATCTTTCAGTCTGGGCTTCTAGGGGAGTGGGAATGGGGACAGCAGGGGCAGGAGAGGATGTGCTAGCAAGACAGTTCCCACTGGCACAGCCACCTCCCTCTTGTCTTCATTCTCCAGAGTGAGCATCAGGAAGGAGGGGCTGGAAAGAAGGCAAAGGGAAGAAAGGAGGAGGGGAAATCTGGCAGCAGCACCGCCAGGCCCAGAAAGCTGGAGAGCAAGGGTGGACTGTGGGGGATGGCTCCAGGCCTGGAAGATAAGGCCACATGAGCCTGTGCAGGTGGCAGCTGCTGTGAGCTCACAACCTCCAGGCCCTCAGGGTTCATTCAACTCTGGCCAACAGGCAGGGGCTTGGCCCAGCTACTTTCTCCCTCTGCATCCCTCTCCGGAAGCCTGCAGGGAAGAGAGGAAAGGCAGGGCAGAGGGCCAGGGAGGGAGAGCTGTGCTGAAAGAGCATGGACCCTGGAGGAGAAGGCTTGGATCTAAGTCTCATCTCTGCCATTTACTGTGTGACCCCGGGCAAGTCACATAACCCTTTGAACCTGATTCCTCTTCTGTAAAGTGAGACTTATTTTACCTCAAAGGGTTGTCATGAGAACTGCATTCAGTAAAGGAATAATCATTCTAGTCATTATGGTCAAGGCAGAGGAAGAGAGCAGATAAGACAAGCCCATCACCATCCAAAGGGTGTCTATCGCTACACCTCATTCGGAGAGGGGTTGCTTCCCTCCCGGGTGCCCCATCTTACCAAGCTGACAAAGTGATCAGGAGAAAGAGACAAAGACGCTGAAGCTGAGACATATAGAGGACCGGAACTAAGAGAAACGGGGGATGAGATGATGGAAAAAAGCAGAGAAGATGGCAAGAAAAGAGGGTCTAGCACCTAGCATGTGTCTGGCATGCAGTAGGCACACTGCAAGTATTGACTGAAAGATGGACTTGGTGCCAAGAAGAAGGCTGGACCAATCCACTGGGAGTCAGCAGGAACTTGTTGGGCAGAGCCATAACAGCTCTGGGAGTCATGAAAGGACAGAGACTTGCAATAAATGAAGCCAGCAACCCATACAGGCTAGAGTCAGATGCTGTGAGGCTGCTGCCAGCAGGACCCTCCCCCACTGCTCATCCTCCCACCTGCTCCCCAGGCCTACACCACCCCCAACCAAGTCCTGCTTCTCACACTGTCTCAGTCCCTGCTGGCATCCGGGAGTCTCCTGGTGTCATCTCCCCTGGCCCCACAGAGAGCTCTCTATCTTCTGCAGCTCTGTGGGTAGTGGCAGGCTCAGGATGGGCATGGCTGGCATCCTCCTCTGGCTCTGGCTCCAGGAGCTTCTGTAACTCCATGTACAGCACACAGGCATCACTGCGTGACACATGCTCCCATCCACTCTCCCGCACGTGGAAAAGGTCTACAGAGCCCCCTGAATAGGCATCACGGTGGGTGGCATGGGCCACGGCGCAGCGAGCCAGGGCGTAGGCTTCCTGGGTGCTCATGTCGTAGCGATAGCCACGGTCTAGCACGCCGTAGGCATAGGGAGATCCAGAGCCCACAGAGAAGATATCCCCCTGCAGGCGGGTGCCATCGCTATAGACGTAGAAAAGCATAGGGCCAGAGCGGTCCCAGCCGCACAGGGCAGTGGCCACACAGAGATCCAGTCCCCGGTATCGAGACATCATGGCTGACAAGAGCTTGGCAGCACTGGCCACACTGGGCAGCTGACCCTCCCTCAGTTCCCGAAGCCGCAGCTCCCGCTGTAACACCCGATACCAGGTAGCACAGTCGGCGGAGGTGCCAGAGGTGGTACCCAGGAGGTGCTGGTGCACAGGGATGACCTTGCATGAGGCTGGACACGCCACGTAGCTGCCACAGGAGGAACGCGTGTCGGCTGCAGCAATGACTCCATGACGGAAGCGGAAGGCCAGGGTGGTAGTGCCATGGGCCAATCTGGGGCCATGGATCTGCAGGAAGGTTTGAGGGTCACAGCCCCGGGGCACAGCCCAGCCACCAGCCCGAGGCAGGTGAGGTGATGGTCCCTGGGTGTCAGGGGACTGCCACTTGCACACATCCTGCAGAGCCATCCCTGGGGCTGAGTGAAGTTTGGAAGAAGCAAGCCAGGAATTTGTGACTGGGGTCTGGTGGGGTAGGAGGGACGCTACCGAGAAGCTGGGCCACAGCCAGAACTGGCCAGAAAGGCATGTGAGCTGACGCTTCATTTCTCCTTAACCCCCAATTCAGGCTTTGGGATTGGCTGATGGAGCAGCCGCCTTCATCTCAGAGGACGGCTGAAAGGAGGCAGGATGAGGCCTGTAGAGTCTCCAGCACTAGGAAGACGCTGCCTTTGCAGTCAGACCTTCACCTTCTGCTGCCCATGACGCATCTGAGAGTCACCCAAAGAGTCTCCTGTCTGTCATCCTCCAACTATCTGGAGTTGGGTGGGGGGCTGGGGTAATGCAGAGAAAAGTGGGCACAAATGGAAGCAGCAGGGCTGGGCTCCTTCTTTCTCCCATGCGGGGCACTGGGCATATAGAGACAAATAAGGCCCTGTCCCTGGCCTGAGAGGGCTCCCAGCCTAGGATGAGGTAAAGACAATTCAGTGGACTGATGTGGTCAGAATAGAGTGCTGTAACCCCACTGAGGCAGGAGACCTTGGTGCTGGGGACTCTCTTCAGAGATATGGGAGCAAGGAACTCAGCTCACACTTCGAACTCAAGGGATAGATGGGGAAAGAAAAATGGACTGAGGCTGGGTGCGGTTAATCACACTGATCATTTTAGCACTTTGGGAGACCAAGGCAGGTGGATGGCTTGAGCCCGAGTTCCAGACCATCCTGGACAACATATCAAGACCCCCATCTCTACAAAATAAATAAAAATTAGCCGGGGATGGGAGCGGAGGCTCACGCTTCCCAGCACTTTGGGAGGCTGAGGCGGGTGGACCATGAGGTCAGGAGTTCGAGACCAGCCTGGCCAATATGGTGAAATCCCATCTCTACTAAAAATACAAACAAACAAACAAAAAATTAGCTGGGCATGGTTCATGCGCTTGTAGTCCCAGTTGCTCGTGAGCTGAGGCAGAAGAATCGCCTGAACCCAGAAGGTGGAGGTTACAGTGAGCCGAGATCGCACTACTGCACTCCAGCCTAGGTGACAGAGCAAGACTCTATCTAAAAAACAACAACAACAACAAAAAATTAGCCAAGCATGGTGGCACATACCTGTAATCCCAGCTACTCAGGAAGCTGAAGTGAGAGGATCACCTGAGCCCAAGAGGTCAAGGCTACAGTGAGCCGTGATTGTGCCACTGCACTCCTGCCTGGGCAACACAGTGACACCCTGTCTCAATAAAAAATAAAGAAAGGAAAATAAATAAAATTAAATTAAAAAGGCCAGGCATGGTGGCTCATGCCTGTAATCCCAGCACTTTAGGAGGCAGAGGAGGGCAGATCATCTGAGTTCAGGAGTTTGAGACCAGCCTGGCCACCATGGTGAAACCCCCATCTCTACTGAAAATACAAAAAAAAAAAAAAAAATAGCCAGGTGTGGTGGTGGATGCCTGTAATCCCAGCTACTTGGGAGGCTGAGGCAGGAGAATTGCTTGAACCCAGGAGGTGGAGGTTGCAGTGAGCTGCCATTGCACTCCAGCCTGGGCAACAAGAGCAAAATTCCGTCTCAAAAATAAAGAAATAAATAAAGTAATTAATTAATTAAAAGTGGACTAAAGCAAAGACAAGAGAAAAAAGAGCAAGAGAACCTTTTAACAGCGGGGAGGAGAAAGAGGCTGAAATATTTTCCATAAAGGCAGATTGTTGAGGAATGAAGGAATCTAGAATCTGAAGGTCTCTTTCTTCCTTGCTTTGGAGATAAATATGTCCTTCTATCTGTATACAGAGATGGCATTCCTGACAGTTCTTTGGCAGTACATACGTCTTTGACTTGTATTGAAGTCCAAAGGATCTAGTGGCCTTCTAGCTCCTGCTCCCCCTTCTGCCTAATAGTTCACAATGGTAACAGAGAGGCTTGTAATTTCAGGGTAGGAGAAACAACTGATCTTAACTCCATAATGTTGAGTCTGTAAGTCTTAGACCAACGAGGGGTGTTATAAGGAGTGGGGTTGGTGGACCCTGACAGCTGGCCCTTCAGAAGGTTGAAGTCAAGGCCAGGTGTGTTGGCTTATGCCTGTAATCTCAGCATATTGGGAGGCCAAGGCAGGTGAATCACTTGAGCCCAGGAGTTCGAGATCAGCCTGGGCAACACGGTGAAACCCCACCTCTACAAAAAATACAAAAAATTAGGCGGGTGTGGTTGTGTGTGTCTGTAGTCCCAGCTACGTGGAAGGCTGAGGTGGGAGGATCACTTGAGCACTCACTGAGTGAGGCTGCAGTGAGCTGAGATCGTGCCACTGCACTCCATGCACTCTAGACTGGGCAACAAAGTAAGACCCTGTCTCAAAAAAAAAAAAAAAAAAAAGGCCAGTTAATTGGGGCAGAGTGACAAGCTGCAACTACTCCAGCAACATATGCCATACTTATGTTTTACTAAACATTGCAGCCCAAGGTGGTGCTGTGGAAATGGATTTATTTGAAGAAACAGACCCACACACAAAGGAAAGAGTCTGGACCCTCCAGACATAATGATGGTGGGGCTGTGGCATCATAGCTTTCTGGGGCCTCAGTACTAAGGAAAGGTGTAAACATGGCCATGGGAAAGTTGGAGAAACCCAAAGGGCATGCTAAGGTCCAACCAGTCCTTCTCTTCTCATTGGCGTAGGACCACCAGGAAATCTTGCTGAAAGGTAAGAATATATCTTCTTTTTTTTTTTTTTTTTGAGACGGAGTGTCGCTCTGTTGCCCAGGCTGGAGTGCAGTGGCCGGATCTCAGCTCACCGCAAGCTCCGCCTCCCGGGTTTACGCCATTCTCCTGGCTCAGCCTCCCGTGTAGCTGGGACTACAGGCACCCGCCACCTTGCCCAGCTAGTTTTTTGTAGTTTTTAGTAGAGACGGGGTCTCAACGGATTAGCCAGGATGGTCTCCATCTCCTGACCTGGTGATCCGCCCGTCTCGGCCTCCCAAAGTGCTGGGATTACAGGCTTGAGCCACTGCGCCCGGCCTCTTTCTTTCTTTTTGAGACGGAGTTTCATTCTTGTCACCCAGACTGGAGTGCAATGGTGTGATCTTGGCTCACCCAACCTCTGCCTCCCAGACTCAAGCGATTCTCCTGCCTCAGCCTCCCAAGTAGCTGGGATTACAGGCACTTACCACCACACCCAGGTAATTTTTGTACTTTTAGTAGAGACAGGATTTCGCTATCTTGGCCAGGCTGGTCTCGAACTCCTGACCTGAGGTGATCCACCCACCTCGGCCTCCCAAAGTATTGGGATTACAGGTGTGAGCCACTGAGCCCAGCCTAGAATATATCTTCTTTCTAAAGGCTAAGTCTTAGACTCTTTATAGATGGATTGCCACCTCACTAGGTCAAGCCATTATCAAGTCAGGTCTGAACAGTTGAATGACCTCCTAATTGAGCATTCACCAGTCTCCCATTGTAATCTTACCCTCTACATGGACATGTTTTCCTAAAGTATTACTCAAATCCTGTGTTTTCTCTGCTAGGAAAACTTGGAGAGTTATAAGATAAAATCAAATCTTGCTGATTTGATTTTCTCTTCTATCCCAAGCAGGCATGTAAGACCCACTATGGTCCAATCTAAATCTATCTATCACAGGCTCTTTTCTCTCTGTTCCTAACACATCTCCCACCTCCCTTTCACCGATTTGAATCCTATTCCACAATATGGCTTAAGTATCACCTGTTATGAAATTCCTTCCCAGGTATGGGCTGAGAAAGGAGAGGCTGTAAGTGGACCAAGTCAGATTTAGAAAAATGAATCCAGACCTTGACAAAGCCATCCTGGATCCACAGCATCTTTTCAATCTATATTGACTCCCTCACCCACCTCTGAACCACAGCACTTACCATTCGTACTTCTCCTTAATGAGGTCCCCAGGAATAAGGACCCTGGAGCAGAGAACGCATGTGAGGTAGGTTGGGAATGGATTATGGAAGGCCTTGATTACTAAGCTGAGGAGCTTGAATTCACAGAACATTTTTTTTTTTTTTTTTTGAGATGGAGTCTCGCTCTGTCGCCCAGGCTGGAGTGCAGTGGCACGATCTCTGCTCACTACAACCTCCGCCTCCCGGGTTCAAGCGATTCTCCTGCCTCAGCCTCCAGAGTAGCTGGGACTATAAGCGTGTGCCACTACGCCTGACTAATTTTTTGTATTTTTAATAGCGACAGGGTTTCACCATGTTAGCCAGGATGATCTCTATCTCCTGACCTCGTGATCCGCCCACCTTGGCCTCCCATAGTGCTGGGATTACAGGCGTGACCCACCACGCCTGGCCCACAGAACATTTTTAAGCAGGTGAGTGTTAAGATCAAGATGGTGTTTTAGGCCTGGCGCGGTGGCTCACGCCTGTAATCCCAGCACTTTGGGAGGCTGTGGCGGGCAGATCACCTGAGGTCAGGAGTTCAAGGCCAGCCTGCCCAACATGGCAAAATCCCATATCTACTAAAAATACAAAAAGAAAAAAAAAATTAACTGGGCATGGTGGCAAGCGCCTGTAATCCCAGCTACTTAGGAGGCTGAGGCAGGAGAATCGCTTGAACCTGGGAAGCAGAGGTTGCAGTGAGCTGAGATCACGCCAGTGCACTCCAGCCTGGGTGACAAGAGCAAAACTATTTCAAAAAAAAAAATGGTGTTTTAGGAAAACAAATCTGATGCTGTGCAGAATGAATTAGAGAGTGAAAATTTAGATCCACAAATCAGTTAGGAGAAGGCCAGGCACGGTGGCTCACACCTGTAATCCCAGCACTGTGGAAGACTGAGGTGGGCAGATCATCTGAGGTCAGGAGTTCAAGACCAGCCTGGCCAACATGGCAAAACCCCATCTCTACTTAAAATGCAAAAAAAAAAAAAAATTATCCAGCCATGGTGGCACACTCCTGTAGTTCCAGCTACTTGGGAGGCTAAGGCAGGAGAATCACTTGAATCTGAGAGGTAGAGGTTGCAGTGAGCCAAGATTGTGCCACTGCACTCCAGCCTGGGCGACAGAGCGAGATTCCATCTCAAAAAAAAAAAAAGAAAGAAAAAGAAAAAAAGAATCAGTTAGGAGAATATTTCAGCAATTCCGGAATGAGGACATAAGAAGCCAAAGGTGGTATCAGTTGTAATGAAAAAGAATGTGAGAAACACTGAAGTGGAAATAATCAACAGGAGCAGGCAACTAACTGGATGTGAAGGAAAGAAAAAAGTTGTCGGCCGGGCGCGGTGGCTCAAGCCTGTAATCCCAGCACTTTGGGAGGCCAAGACAGGCGGATCACAAGGTCAGGAGATCGAGACCATCCTGGCTAACCCAGTGAAACCCCATCTCTACTAAAAAATACAAAAAACTAGCCGGATGAGGTGGCGGGTGCCTATAGTCCCAGCTACTCGGGAGGCTGAGGCAGGAGAATGGCGTGAACCCGAAAGGTGGAGCTTGCAGTGAGCTGAGATCTGGCCACTGCACTCCAGCCTGGGCGACAGAGCGAGACTCCGTCTCAAAAAAAAAAAAAGTTGTCAAAGATGAGCAAGGGCTTCAAGCCTTTGTGATTAGAAGATCATTGCTGTCATTCTTTCAGGTGTTCATTTGGCAAATATGTATTAAGCATACAGCGGGTACAGAAATGAATAGTAAAAACTTGTATTTAAAAGCTCACAATCCAGTAGGAGATAAATGTAATTTCTAACCAGGTAAAATGTGAAAGGGCCTTAAGAGAGGTACACATGCTATCAGTGGCAGAGTGAAAAACCACTGGAAGAAGCCAGAAGGACTAATTGCACTGTAGGAGTGAATGCAAAATAATATATGCTCAGTAAATAGACACACTGCATTTTCCACTCTATCCAAGTGTGAAACACAAAGATCTGCTTAATTGCATTCTGATGATTGGGCTTGGAAAGTGTTGCCAATTTCAGCATTAAAAATACAGCATAGGCCGAGTGCAGTGGCTCACACCTGTAATCCCAGCACTTTGGGAGGCTGAGGCAAGCGGATCACCTGAGGTCATGGTGAAACCCCATCTCTACTAAAAACACAAAAATTAGCCAGGAGTGAGGTTGGGATGGTGGCTCATGCCTGTAATCCCAGCACTTTGGGAGGCCGAGGTGGGCGCATCACGAGGTCAGGAGATGGAGAGCATCCTGGCTAACAAGGTGAAACTCATGTCTACTAAAAATACAAAGAAAAAGAAAAAGAAAATTAGCTGGGCGTGGTGATGGGCGCCTGTAGTCCCAGCTACTCGGGAGGCTAAGGCAGGAGAATGGCGGGAACCCGGGAGGCGGAGGTTGCAGTGAGCTGAGATCACCCCCTTGCACTCCAGCCTGGGGGACAAGAGCGAGACTTTGTCTTAAAAACAAACAAACAAAATACGGCATATGGCTGGGCGCAGTGGCTCACGCCTGTAATGCCAGCACTTTGGGAGGCTGAGGTGGGTGGATTACCTGGGGTCAGGAGTTCGAGACCAGCCTGGCCAACGTGGTGAACCCTCATCTGTACTAAAAATACACACACACACAATTAGCTGGACATGGTGGCGGACGCCTGTAATCCCAGCTACTCGGGAGGCTGAGGCAGGAGAATCACTTGAACCTGGGAAGCAGAGGTTTCAGTGAGCAGAGATCGTGCCACTGTGCTCCAGCCTGAGTGACAGAGCAAGCCTCCGTCTCAAAAAAAAAAAAAAGAAAGAAAGAAAAAAGAAAAAGAAAAAAAAAATGCAGAGTCTGCTGGGGGAAAGATGGAGCTGAATTGGACATCAGAAGAAAGTGGAATTTTGATGTTGATAGATGTTGCTGCTAGAATCCAACAAGGAAGGCCAGACACTGACTTCATAGAACCACAAAGCAGGAGGCAACATTTCATGCATATGCACACTTCCTGGTTTGTTATAGTTCCCAAAGATTTGAAAAAGGAAGGTGGGTGGAGGGAGGAAGAGGCAATGAAATATAGTACGTTACTGAATAAAGGGCATCATCTTAGCAAGTTGAAGTTAGAGAATCTCTTGGTACATATTTATGCAGTCTCAACCGTCCTCCAGGCTCTGAGATGGTAAATTACTACTGACACTTATTCAGGTCTGACTTGAGAATCTAGTTTGCCAATTAACTGGACCCTTTGCTTTTTCTTCTTCCATCTGCCTTTTAGGCAATTCATTACTTATTCGAATTTCCACCAGACGGTAGGAGTCAAGAGAAGGAATATTGGATATTAAAAACCGGTTACTGTTAAAGAAGGGTTGCTGTATGGCGACTGACAACAAGAGATATAGCACTTTATTTTGCCGCGTTTTTTTTTTACCACTAATTAATGTGGTTTAACTAATATAGGGAAATGGCCTCAGAATGGATCATTATTTTATCCAATTTTAGAGGGTGCCCTTAAACAAGATGGCAACCTCAGGGGCGTTAACAAGGTGCTGAAGCAGCAGCGACGTAACCTGTTGCTTGGACACCGTGCTGGAGTGGGAGGACTCGCCGCTAAGGGTTCAGAACCGATTTTCAACCAGTCACGCCCTTCTCAAAGATGGCCGACCTCACTTCCCTCACGCAACATGGACGTTTTCAGACACTTCCTGTGAATTTGAGGTTACTCTGATCTAGGACTACTTGCATGACCAAAGCCAAGATGGCAGGTACGCCCTTTAACAATTTAAGGTTAGTGAAGCCATCTATTTCCCCAACCCCCTTCGTGAAAATGGTCTTTCCCATCTGGCTCTTCTTTTTGGAGGCGTGGTTGCCAGCAGTCAAAATGGCTCCTTTCGGGAATAGATTTAATAGGAAGTGAAGCTGTGACGGCGAGGCGTTGCCCGACCTATCTTTGCTAGGCGTTCTCAGAGTCAGTTCTTTCTGCCCACACTAGACATGGCGCTTGCCAGCGTGTTGGAGAGACCGCTACCGGTGAACCAGCGCGGGTTTTTCGGACTCGGGGGTCGTGCAGATCTGCTGGATCTAGGTCCAGGGAGTCCCAGTGATGGGCTGAGCCTGGTCGCGCCCGGCTGGGGTGTCCCAGAAGAGCCAGGAATCGAAATGCTTCATGGAACAACCACCCTGGCCTTCAAGGTGCGGAGCCAGCCCCCTTGCCAGGCTGATTACTGAACGCCCGCGACTTGTCTGGCCTCCCAGCCTGACCAGAGTTTGCGGTGGCCTTGGCCACCAACCCAGGCGGAGGCGCGGTCCTCTCGTTCGGACCGCAGCAGTTTTGCTGTCTCATTGACCCAGGAGGCCCCTGTCTTCGCTCTGGTTGGAGAGGGTGGCGGTGGGGCCGGGGGTAAGTTGGGGAAGGAAGCTGAGGCCTCTTGGGTTGATTCCTAGGCGACCCCAGGTTGCTGCTGTTCAGGATCTTCTAGCTGGGAAAGGGGAAAGGCCGCAACAACAATGAACCTTGGCCGAGGGAAGGCTATTGTAACCGTTTACCAAAGTTTTGGAAACTGGGCGGCCCCTCAAGGCAAGGGTAACCGAAACTGGCATAAAGGGGAAACTGGGTTCCTCATCTATATAATGATTTTCTTTTTGTTTTTGAGACAGGGCTTCGCCGTGTCGCTCAGGCTGGAGTGCAATAGCGCCAGCGCCTCACCCTCCAGAGTAGCTGAAACTATAGGCACACACCACCACGACAGACTAAGTTTTTTACTTTTTGTAGAGATGGATCTCCCTGTGTTGCCCAGGCTGGTCTCCAGCACCTGGCCTCAAGCGATCCTCCCGCCTTGGCCTCCCAAAATGCCGAGATTACAGGAGTGAGTCACCACGCCCATCCTATAAAATGAATTTAATATGAGTTATATCCATGTAAAGGGAGTGAGATGTGAAGCTTAGGTGATATTAATATATGGGGAAGTAGAGAAGTATACTGTGAAGTATAAAAGGATAGAGAAAGAGATGTGCTGGGTTTGAACTGATGCAAAAAGAAGTATGGTAGGAGTGTTTTTGTGGTTTTATGTGGCCTGTTTTGTATTTTCCTCTGATCTTAACAGTTCCGCCATGGAGTCGTAGTTGCAGCTGACTCCAGGGCTACAGCGGGTGCTTACATTGCCTCCCAGACGGTGAAGAAGGTGATAGAGATCAACCCATACCTGCTAGGCACCATGGCTGGGGGCGCAGCGGATTGCAGCTTCTGGGAACGGCTGTTGGCGCGGCAATGTCGAATCTATGAGCTTCGAAATAAGGAACGCATCTCTGTAGCAGCTGCCTCCAAACTGCTTGCCAACATGGTGTATCAGTACAAAGGCATGGGGCTGTCCATGGGCACCATGATCTGTGGCTGGGATAAGAGAGGCCCTGGTGAGTTAAGCTGCAACCACATTATCCTTGGGCTGACACTACAGAGAGGAGGAATTGTATGGACAGATGAATTAAAGGGTTTGATGTCAATGCTGAGGAAGTGTAATTAGGTCCTTAGCCCTTCTTTCTCTCTCTCTCTTTTTTTTTTTTTTTTTTTTGAGACTGTATCTCATTCTGTCGCTCAGGCTGGAGTGCAGTGGCATGATCTTAGCTCACTGCAGCCTCCGCCCCTAGGTTTAAGCAATTCTCATGCCTCAGCTTCCTGAGTAGCTGGGATTACAGGCGCCCATCACCATACCTGGTTAGTTTTTGTTTTGGTTTTGGTTTTTGGTTTTTTTTGAGACGGAGTTTCGCTCTTGTCACCTAGGCTGGAGTGCAATGGTGCAATCTTGGCTTATTTCAACCTCCACCTCCGGGATTCAAGCGATTCTCCTGCCTCTGCCCCCCAAGTAGCCGGGATTATAGGCATGCACCACCACACCTGGCTAATTTTTGTATTTTTAGTAGAGATGGGGGTTTGCCATCTTGGTCAGGCTGGTCTCGAACTCCTGACCTCAGGTGATCCACCCTCCTCGGCCTCCCAAAGGACTGGGATTACAGTCGTGAGTCACTGTGCCTGGCCTTATTTTTGTGTTTTTAGTAGAGATGGGATTTCACCATGTTTGCCAAGCTGGTATCGAATGCACATGATCCACTGACCTTGGCTTTGGCCTCCCAAAGTGCTGGGATTACAGATATGAGCCACCACACCCAGCCTGTTCCTTCTCTTTTTTCAAGGAAGGCACTGTAGTATAGGAAAAGGGATGGAGTTAAATCAGCTGTGTCATTGACTACCTGTTTGACAGTGGGCATGCATATTTTCTCAGCCTCTGTTTTATCATCTGTTATATTGGTTAAGTGAGGTAACAAATGTAAACCTACTAGTATAGTGTCTGGCTCATAATTTTCCATCTGTGCTCTCTCCTATAAAATAAGACCCAGAGGCCAGGCGTGGTGGGTCATACTTGTAATCCCAGCACTTTAGGAGGCCGAGGCAGGTGCATCACCTGAGGTCAGGAATTCAAGACCAGCCTGGCCAACATGGCGAAACCCTGGCTCTACTAAAAATACAAAAATTAGCCCGGCATGGTGGCAGGCACCTGTAATCCCAGCTATGCAGGAGGCTGAGGCACGAGAATCGCTTGAACCCGGGAGGTGGATGTTGCAGTGAGCAGAGATCACGCCACTGCACTCCAGCCTGGGCAACAGAGTGAGACTCTGTCTCAAAAAAAAAAAAAAAAGAATTTAAGAATTTGTTGAATCCTACATGTAGTGCTTCAAGTGTTCATTGGCCATGTGTGGCTTGTGGCTACTGTATTGGACTCTAATACATGGTTGTCCCTCAAAAGTTAGTCATTTCTCTTCTGTTTTTTTTCTTTTCTTTCTTTTTTTTTTTTTTTTTGAAGCGAAGTTTTGCTCTTGTCGCCTAGTCTGGAGTGCAATGGCATTGTCTCGGCTCACTGCAACCTCTGCCTCCTGGGTTCAAGTGATTCTCCTGCCGCAGCCTCCCAAGTACCTGGGATTACAAGCGCCCGCCACCATGCCCAGCTAATTTTGTATTTTTAGTAGAGATGGGGTTTCACCATGTTGGCCAGGCTGGCCTCAAAATCCTGACCTCAGGTGTTTCGCCTGCCTCAGCCTCCCAAAGTGCTAGGATTAAAGGCGTGAGCCACTGCACCCGGCCTCTTCTCCTTTTTTCTTTAGAGAGTCTTTGGCCTAGAAGGAGCCTTTTGGGCTCCTCTCTTTTTTGGGCAGGGTGGGTATGGAGCCTCACTCTTGTCGCCCTGGCTGGAGTGCAGTGGCGCAATCTCAGCTCACTGCAATCTCCGCCTCCCAGGTTCAAGTGATTCTCCTGCCTCAACTTCCCGTGTAGCTGAGACTACAGTCATGCGCCACCATGCCCATCTAATTTTTGTATTTTTAGTAGAGACAGGGTTTCACCATATTGGCCAGGCTGGTCTTGAACTCCTGACCTCAGGTGATCTGCCCACCTCAACCTGCCAAAGTGTTGAGATTACAGGGGTGAGCCATTGCGCCCAGTCCTGGGCTCATTTCTTTTATTTCTTTGCTGGTTATAATCACCGTTAACAATCGTGCTAGGTCCTGTTCTATCATCTCTGAAAATAAGTTCCTTAGCCTGTTTTTCCTTTCCAGCATTTAAGAAACTTGCCAGAAAGTTCGACTTTGTATTTGATGTCATTTCCTCACCAGCCAGTTTTGAATTGTCCCTTTAGTAAAGTTGGAGTATAGCTATTCACTTTCTACTTTTCCCTTCCATATGCTTGAAAATAACTATTCTTTCTTCCTTTTGTTTTTGCTTCCATTAATTTATCTGCTTACTAAATACCTAGTTACCTTGTGGAACAATTATAGGATACCTACCACTTTTTCACTTGCTTTCAAATGAGAATAGAAAGGGATGTAGGGAGTATCTGCTTACTACCCAATGGAGGATGAAAGGAAATTAAAAACTGAATGTGAGAGAGGAGCTCAGTTTGTTACTTTGGAAATTGAGACGCTATTCTCTGAAAGGTGAGAAAAGACAGTTCCATACATTTTACATGATCCAGGGAAGCATTTTGGAAATGCTGCTTTGAACCCTTAACTGGTGGATTTGTTCTAGGTGATGGAAACAGTGTAAGAGAGTACAGGGACTGGGTAGCAAGGAAAATCCAGGGAGACTGAGCATCATTTAAATAGTACTTTCGCCGGGCGCGGTGGCTCAAGCCTGTAATCCCAGCACTTTGGGAGGCCGAGACGGGCAGATCACGAGGTCAGCAGATCGAGACCATCCTGGCTAACCTGGTGAAACCCCGTCTCTACTAAAAAATACAAAAAACTAGCCGGGCGAGATGGCGGGCGCCTGTAGTCCCAGCTACTTGGGAGGCTGAGGCAGGAGAATGGCGTGAACCCGGGAGGCGGAGCTTGCAGTGAGCTGAGATCCGGCCACTGCACTCCAGCCTGGGCGGCAGAGCGAGACTCCGCCTCAAAAAAAATTAAAAAATAAAAAAATAAATAGTACTTTCAAGAGGCCTTCCTGACTACCCCGTCCCATTCATTGTGAGTCGGCCCCTTGCCTCATATTACAGTTGGCCCTTGAGCAACATGGATTTGAATCACTCAGGTCCACTTATACGCAGATATTTTTCAACCTAATTCTGATTGAAAATACACATTCCCAGAATTTGAAACCCGAATATACAGAGGGCCAATTTATTTATTTATTTATTTATTCATTTATTTTGGGGGTGGAGTTTTGCTCCTGTCACCCAGGCTGGAGTGCAATGGCGCGATCTCGGCTCACTGCAACCTCCGCCTCCTGGGTTCAAGTGATTCTCCTGCCTCAGCCTCCCAAGTAGCTGGGATTACAGGTACCCACCACCCTGCCAGCTAACTTTTGTGTTTTTAGTAGAGACAGAGTTTTACCATGTTGGCCAGGCTGGTCTTAAACTCCTGACCTCAGGTGATCCACCTGCCTCGGCCTTCCAAAGTGCTGGGATTACAGGCGTGAGCCACCACACCCGGCCAACTTTTCATATATGCAGGTTCTGCAGGGCCAACTCTGGGACTTGAGTATGCATAGATTTTGGTATATGCAGGGGTCTTGGGACGAATCCCCTTCATATACAGAAGGACGAGTGTACTTAACCCAAGGCTGAATAAGATAAATATATATTTTTTTGAGATGGAGTCTCGCTCTGTCACCCAGGCTGGAGTGCAGTGGCACGATCTCTGCTCACTGCAAGCTCGGCCTTCCTGGTTCACGCCATTCTCCTGCCTCAGCCTCCTGCGTAGCTGGGACTACAGGCACCCGCCACCATGCCTGGCTAATTTTTTGTATTTTTAGTAGAGACGGGGTTTCACCGTGTTGGCCAGGATGGTGTCAATCTCCTGACCCCGTCCGTGATCCACCTGCCTCAGCCTCCCAAAGTACTGGGATTACAAGTGTGAGCCACTGCGCCCGGCCTGATAAATACCATTTTTAAAAGAACCAGTTGGCTGGGCGCAGTGGTTCACGCCTGTAATCTCAGCACTTTGGGAGGCCGAGACAGGTGGATCACCTGAGGTCAGGAGTTCCAGACCAGCCTGACCAACATGGTGGAACCCTGTCTCTACTAAAAATACAAAATTGTGGTGGCACATGCCTGTAAACCCAGCGACTCAGGGAGATGAGGCAGGAGCATCTCTTGGACCCTGGAGGGGCATGCCTGTAATCCCAGCTCCTCAGGAGGCTGAGGCAGGACAACCACTTGAACCTGGGAGGCAGAGGTTGCAGTAAGCTGAGATCGTGCCATTGCACTCCAGCTTGGGAAGGAAACGAGCAAAACTTTGTCTCAAAAATCAGTCAGTCAATCAATAAAAAGAACCAGTCAAATGCTGAAGGAGTTTTGAGGAGGAAGATATTACTTATGATGGGAGGAATTAGGGAAGACTTCATGGATTGGTGGTAGTTGTCCTGGATGTGAAAAAGGGAAAGGGAACATCACAAAGAAAGGGAGGAAAGAAGTATGAAGCTTTTGAAGAGTAACTGAAAGTCCAGTTTAATTGGAACTAAGTGGCTGAAGGGGAATAGTGAGCCAAAAAGCCAGAAGGGTACGTTGGAACCAGATGGTGACCCCCGTAGGCAAGAGCATGGCAGTGGGGCTGAGAAGGGGCCAGAGAAAGCAGTAAAGTAGACATGAGAATCACCTGAACCTGAAAACCAATAAGGGCAGTGGTGCTCGAGCTGGCTTGCATTAGAATCACCTGGAGGACTTAAAAAAAGTTCCATACCTGTTTCCCACCCCTCACCAATTATAAAAAACACCTAGGGTAAGTCCCATGCATTTTTGAAAAAAAATCTTTGTTAGATGACTCTAGTGCACGGTGAGATGTGAGAACCACTAAAATAGGAAAAAGAGTAGTGATGCCATTGGCAGAATTTCAGAAGACAGGAGGAAGCGTGGGTTAGTGGCGCACAAGAGAGATGAGTTTGGTAGGTAATGGAGAACCACTGGTATCTAAGTTTAGGAAGTTTGAATCTGAACTTGATGACAAAGGCATTCAGCTGGAGGGATCCAGTAGGCAGTTGGGATTGAACACTTTGTCTAAATTTTCATCTGTACCAAAAGTTAGCTAGTTTTTTCATAAAGGGCCAAATAGTAAATATTTTAGGCCTGCAGGCCTAAATCTTTATCTCAAATACTTAACTCTGCTGGTGTTGCACAAAACAACCATAGACAGTATGGAAACAGTGGCTGTGTTCCAATAACATTTTAATTACAAAAATAAAGGCAGTTGGCCTGGCCAAACCCTGTTCTATACCAGCAATAGAAATATAGTGTGAGCCATATATGTAATTTTACATTTTAAACTAGCTACATTTTTTAAATTAAAAAGAAAAAAATTAATTTCAACATATTTTGTTTAACCTAATAAGTCCAAAATATTATGTCAGCAGGTAGTACTAGTTCATTTCAAATGCTCAGCTAGTCCCATGTGGCTAGTGGCTACCATATGGACAGTGCAGGTCTTTACAATATGATTACGAACTCTAGGCTTTATTATCCTCCTGTGTAAAGTATGTCTTGTTCTCCAGATATTTTAAACTCTTTGAGTTCTGGGATTATGGAATTTGTTTTTCTGTCACACAGGCTGGAGTGCGGTGGCATAATCACAGCTCACTGTGATCTCGACCTCCTGGGCTCAAGTGACTGGGATTATGGGGTCTTTTGGTGGGCGAGTGGGGATTATGTTTTGTTTGTTTGTTTCTTGAGACAGAGTTTCACTCTTGTTGCCCAGGCTGGAGTGCAATGGTGCAATCTCGGCTCACTTGGAACCTCCACCTCCCAAGTTCAAGTGATTCTCCTGCCTCAGCCTCCTGAGTAGCTGGGATTACAGGCATGCGCCACCACGCCCAGCTAATTTTGTATTTTTAGTAGAGACAGGGTTTCTCCATGTTGGTCAGGCTTGTCTTGAACTCCCAACCTCAGGTGACCCACTTGCCTCGGCCTCCCAAAGTGCTGGGATTACAGGCTTGAGCCACTGCGCCTGGCTGGGGATTATGTTTTAAATGTTATCTTTAACAGTGTCTGAAGTTCTGTGCTTGAAACCTAAGTCATTTGGATATACTTGCTTTGTGGGTGTGCTGAGAGGATCGGCAACATGGCAAGGGAGTTACCATAATGTAAGGTGAGATGGGGTGGTATGTTGTAGAATCCTGGAGTCTTAATATTAAATTTTATTCCTTCAGGTTTTTTTTTTTTTTCTGAAGACAGCATCTCAGTCTGTTGCCCAAGCTGGAGTGTGGTGGTGTGACTATAGCTCACTGCAGCCTGCACCTCCTGAGCTCAAACAGTCCTCCTGTTTCAATCTCCCACAGACATGCACCACCACACCCAGCTAGCTTTTAAAAGAATAATAATAATTTCATAGAAGTCCTATCTTGTATTTATGTTGGCTTCCCTGGGTTTCTCTTTTTTTAATATATATTATTTATTTATTATTATTTTATTTTGAGACAGGATTTCGCTCTTGTTGCCCAGGCTGGAATACATTGGCGTGATCTTGGCTCACCGCAACCTCTGCCTCCCAGGTTCAAGTGATTCTCCTGCCTCAGCCTCCCGAGTAGCTGGGATTATAGGCATGTGCCACCATGCCCGGCAAATTTTGTATTTTTAGTAGAGACGGAGTTTCTTCATGTTGGTCAGGCTGGTCTCGAACTCTTGACCTCAGGTGATCTGCCCACCTCGGCCTTCCAAAGTGCTGGGATTACAGGTGTGAGCCACCTTGCCTGACCTACTTTTTTTTTTTTTTTTTTCTTTTTTGAGGCGGAGTCTTGGTCTGTCACCCGGGCTGGAGTGCAGTGGCGTGATCTCAGCCCACTGCAAGCTCCGCCTCCCGGGTTTATGCCATTCTCCTGCCTCAGCCTCCGGAGTAGCTGGGACTACAGGTGCCCGCCACCTCGCCCGGCTAGTTTTTTGTATTTTTAGTAGAGACAGGGTTTCACCGTGTTAGCCAGGATGGTCTCGATCTCCTGACCTCGTGATCCGCCCGTCTCAGCCTCCCAAAGTGCTGGGATTACAGGCTCGAGCCACCGCGCCTGGCCTACTTTTTTATTTTTTTAATTTTATTCTAGGTTTTAAGAGAACTGCTAACCGGGCGAGGTGGCTCATGCCTATAATCCCAGCACTTTGGGAGTCTGAGGAGGGCAGATCCCCAGAGGTCAGGAGTTTGAGACCAGCCTGACCAACATGGTGAAATCCCATATCTACTAAAAATACAAAAATTCGCTGGGCATGGTTGCGAGCACCTGTAATCCCAGCTACCTGGGAGGCTGAGGCAGGAGAATCACTTCAACCCGGGAAGTGGAGGTTGTGGTGAGCCGAGATGGCACCATTGCACTCCAGCCTGGGCAACAAGAGTGAAACTCCATTTCAAAATAAAAGAACTACTGCCTTGGCATATGAATTAGATATCAAAAGGGGTGATCTTTTTTTTTTTTTTCCTGCTAACCTCATCTCCCTTTCCAGGCCTCTACTACGTGGACAGTGAAGGGAACCGGATCTCAGGGGCCACCTTCTCTGTAGGTTCTGGCTCTGTGTATGCGTATGGGGTCATGGATCGGGGCTACTCCTATGACCTGGAAGTGGAGCAGGCCTATGATCTGGCCCGTCGAGCCATCTACCAAGCCACCTACAGAGATGCCTACTCAGGAGGTGCAGTCAACCTCTACCACGTGCGGGAGGATGGCTGGATCCGAGTCTCCAGTGACAATGTAGCTGATCTACATGAGAAGTACAGTGGCTCTACTCCCTGAAAGAGGGTGGATGCAGCTGCTTGTGTTTCTTGAGGTGACTGTCATTGGTAATAATGGATACAGTGACCCATCCCCCATCCTGTTTATAGTGGAAGGGCCTTCAATTGTATCAGTACTTTAAGTTCTGGCACATTGACCTCTGTGTTACCAGTCATTAATGAGCTGCTGCAGAGGTGACTATTTGTTTTACTTTCTTGAATGTTAACATTACACTACTCACTACTCAACCTCAGCCTGTGTTGCGTCTTTTGTCACGCTGTCCCTCCTCCAAGCACTTTTCATTCAAATAAGCCAGGACAGTGGGAAGGAAGTGACTGTAATGACAGGAAACAGTGGTGTGAAGACATTGTCTAGTGAATACATTAACGTCCCCACTCATGAAGCTAATAATGGAGAAGGAGAGAGAGGGAGGGAGGAGGGAGACACCTCTCGATTCGGTTTACAAAGAGATGAAAAGTTGATGAGGTGGAAAGATGCACAGGGCTGTACCAGGCAGGGCTCCAGGGGAAAAGGCTGTCACCCTGTGGTGAGGGAGGGGAGGCTGAGGCTACTTGCAGAGCTGAAGGGTGAGGAGGGTAAATCTTGACTTTTAAACCAACTGGAAAGGGAAGGCTTGGACCCTGGGAAGGGGAGGGCAAAGAAGCGGCTGTGAAAGCAGTAGTAACCACAAGGTTGGTGATCCTTGTCCTTTTGGTCCTCTGGTGCATATGTGTGGAGAGGAGAGGGTAGTGATGGGGAGTTTATAGCCTCCTGGTCAGGAAGCAGCACTAAATTGTCAATGGAATATGTGGGTGGGGAAGAGGCCCTGCTGAGAGCATAGAGATGGCCGATTTATCACACCCAGCACTGCTGGGGTTGGGGGGAGTTCCCAAGCTATGGTGGCAGCAGATGGCAAGGCCTTCTGTTAAGGAGAAGACAGGAGATAGAGGAGGTTGGTGGGAGAAACCTTTAAAACGTGGGAGTGGAGGACACAAGCAATACCACCTTGTATTTAGCCAGAAGGCAGAAAGTGGTTGGTGAAGGTGACAACCCAGTGTCATGTTTTGAGACTGAGAGGTTTGGAGGGGTCATTCGTAGAAGAAGAGGGATAAGCCTACCTCCCCTGTACTGCGGCTACCTTCCCTTCCCCCTCAGCCTTGTGCAGTCTTTGTATTGATTGATGAGGGCTGTCGGCCAGGAACTGATCGAGTCTTGTTAATTGCATTTGTCAAATGCAGGGAAATTGGGAATTAGTGAAATCAGAGAAGGGGGTTTGGAAAACAAATGACATGCCTAAGGAGATTTTTTGCATAAAAGTATCTCAGGAGCCCCTGGAGTCAGGGAGCTGCTAGTGTGGACTCAGACTACACGGTTGAAATAGGCAAGAGCTGGTCCGGGTGCAGTGGCTCAGGCTTGTAATCCCAGCACCAGCACTTTGGGAGGCGGAGGCGGGCAGATCACTTGAGGCCAGGAGTTTGAGACCAGCCTGGCCAACATGGTGAAACCTGTCTCTAGTAAAAATAAAAACAAAAAATTAGCTGGGCGTGGTGGCAGGCACCTGTAATCCCAGCTACTTGGGAGGCTGAGGCAGGAAAATTCCTTGAACCCGGAGGCAGAGGTTGCAGTGAGCCGAGATCGTGCCATTGCACTCCAGCCTGGGCAACAA
>NC_045439.1:123256915-123265073 GCF_002776525.5 Piliocolobus tephrosceles
AGGTAGGACCCAAGCTACATCTTCCTTCTCGTAGACTGTTGGGAAATGGTTAGCTGCGTGAGAAGCACAGGTACAGTCATCTTCCTCTCACTTAGGACAATGGTTTGCAGATCAAAAAAAAAAAAAAGAGCACTCTTAGGAGAAATCCCAATGCCTGAAAAAAAATCAGAGGTTGAAGTTGAGCTGAGAGGTCCAGAGCCTCAACCACTGAGCTTCCCCATCCAGTCACTCCCTGCAGCACCCTTTGTTAGCCCTATACACATACATAGTCCCTGGCACTTCTTGGAACCTCAAGGAACACAATTTGAAAACCCCTTCCCTGGGAAATAGCCTTAAGGATAGAAAGAGAATTGAAGATTGGAATTTCCTTATATGACCCCAGAGAGCATAAAACCTCAGCTTTGGTCCATGAACAGAAAATTCATTCTGGAGAGAAGAGATCTTGAAACAATGCAACCCTTTGCCCTGTTTCTGTCTCACACTTTGCTTTGGCAGTGGTTTAGCTGTTTAACGGAAACACCTATTCTGCACTGGCAGAGTCCTTATGTTAGAAGAGAAAATGCATGTTCTGTTCTGGCATATCCCTGTTGATCTACCTTCCTGGGTCTTGGGTAAAAGACTCATTTAATGGAAGAGCTCAATTTGTGGTAGGTTTTCTGGGAAGAAAGTAGAACAGAGGTAGAGAAAAACTGCAAGTCTGTAGGCTAGTGGTATCCACCCTGTGCTTTTGTGATTTCTTGCTGACGGTTACTGGGGGGAAATTGGCTTTGCAGCGATGTTGTGTGTCTCTGCTTGTGTGGGGATGATGGATGCCGCATAGGATTGGAGAGATGCTTTTGAGTGGAGTGTACCAGTTCAGGGACTCCCATCAGATTCATTTCCCAGTGCAGTCCTCTTGACAAAGGATGATGGAAAAGAAATTGCCTTAAATAGCTGGAAGATTAATTTCTCTCGGCAGTTCCCAGGCGTCCAAGGGACTGGGCTCTTTAAGTGATGTCTGACAATTTCTCTTCCCTCAACAGATAACTCAGTAACACCAAAATCTGGCTCCTCGGGGTAGGTGATGGGACTAATCTGATTAAATAGGGAGCAAATACTCCTGGAGTCCCCTTGCTTTCTCTTGCTAGCCTTCCAGTATCTGCACACCAGGCAAGGGAGGGCTGTGGGGAGTAGCAGTGCACTGCGGGGTGAGTAGGATGTTCATGAAGGAAGGTGAAAAGGTAGGTGAGGATGTGGGGGAGGAGGGAGGAAGGGCACAGTTAATGCAAAGCAAAGACTGAAGCATAATAGTTACTGAGTGTTCCTCTTTAGGCAAAACCAGAAGGTCAATGTCTCTTGATAGCCTCCTCAGCTAGCAAATGAAAAAACTGTCAAAGCCATTTGGGGAGTGTCAGGTCACATCCTCTGAGGGGAAATAAAATAACTGATTTATTCTGGCCCATGGATTCTATGTGGTCTGTTAGGGGACAGAAGCAAGAGGTGGGATGAAAAGAGAATAAAGTAGAAAAAAAAGGTGGACGAAAATTTTGAGGGGAGCATTTCTCTTGTGTCAGGAGTAATGAGGATAGGATGATTGGGTTAGGAGAGAATCTACATAATCATACCTAATTTTAATTGGTTACATTTAGGTTTTTAATTTTCTTTTATTTTTATTTGTTTTGTTAGATCTTCCCCTGACCTGCTCCCGGGGCTGTAACAGATATGGACTTTGAAACTGTATAGAGTGTAGAGCAGTGCTCTATAATTTAAAATATACATATATTGCAACCAAGCATCTCTGCTGTTTTGCGTTTGTTTCTTGTTTGTTTTTATAAATTCTAGTTTCCCTTCAGGAAGCCAGAATCCTATTGGGAAAGCTTTAATTATAGTGGGCAAGAGGGAGTGCAAACACAGCAATCAGAACTGCCCTGATCAGCAGCTGCTGCCACCTTCTGCCTGACCTGGGCCACCCCTCTTTTTCCCCCCAAAGCCAGCTTCCCATGCTCCCCAGGCCTGGCTTCAGAGACAAGTTCTGGTTTCCAGGAGCTCGGCCCCCACTGAAGCATTTCAATAAAAACATTTCTAAAATGTCCCCTTTGCAGTAGTTAGTGGGTCAAGCAGAAGAAATTGTACGCACGTCAGCTTCTTGGGCTTATTTGACCCAACTCATTTCTCCCAGAAGCTTTTGCCTCTGAGTTAGGTGCCAAGCCTAAGTTGATATTTAACTCTTTATGGTCCAGATTAAGCTGTCATCAGCCATAAAGATATGACCTAGTTTATTTGAAAGGAAATAAGACACCATGGGTTCGACATCTTCTGATACCTCCCGTTTCTTATCCTCGGCCCCATCTTAGGCTGTTCGTCCCTTTGCCTCATTCCATGTTTTCTCTCTGCTCTCTCACTTTATAAAAATTATCTTTCCTCTGCAGAGTTTAAATAAAAACCAATCAATCAGTAAACCAAGGGCTGCTTATAGGCTTTAATGTAACAAGAAAAGGTTATCATTAGCTGCAGGGTACCCAAAAACCTGGTATTATAGAGGAAAACGCAGATGGAATGGCAGAAAATGAACTAGAGAGAACAACGGACAAACCAGAGACAAACAGAAAAGCGACTCCCAGGCAGCAAGCACAAGATTGAGCAAAGTGCAGAGGGAGATGTGAACATGGCAGAGAAAGGTGGATGGAGACATTGACAGGCAGAGCTAGACTGTGAATGGGGGGAGACGGGAGTGGGAAAGGAGACTGAGAAGGACAGTGATAGAGAGAGTGGGCAGAAAAACAGGGAGGAAGGAAGCGGCTCGAAGCTAATGCACAGTGAAACGTGTGCCCCTGGAGACAGATAATTTCTCCAGCCATACGTAATGAACACGTGCCTCTCTGTGTGTTGCCCCTGTACTGTCACAGTCACTTAAATTCTGCAAGAATCTCTCCATGTCTACACCACTTACGCAAGGTTGGAAAGAAGGTTTGGGCTCTCACAATCCCCGTCTCAATCCAGCCAGGCCAAAGACAGAAAAGTAAAACCTCTCTCATAAAAGTTAACAGGGTGAGGGAGGCAGGATCACAGATTCAGTACCTTTGAAAATTTGTTTTTAGGTTCACTAAGAAGCCTTCTCTTCCCACACCTCCATACTCCTTGGCCACACGCATCATACACATATAACTCACCCTCTTTTCTCCATACTTGCCTGCAGATCAGGGCCAAGGATGCCTAAGTCAGGAGAGGGAAGCCACTACCTCCCAGGGGACTGAGGAATAGCACATGTGTCAGGTAAGTAGGGAAATAAGTAGGTCCAAGTAGAAGTACATGTAGACTATAAGGCACCAAGGTAGAGGGGATGTTTTTGCACTACTGCAGCTCTTTCTCATTCTAGCCTCAACACCATCAGTATCCCAGGGACATCTATGCACTCTAAGCCTCCCCATGCACACAGAGTTTCACACAATACACAGGCTTTTTTACACAGCAGCTTATCTCCAGCGGTGATGTGTGGTATCGTCTGATTAGAGGGAATCCTCTGAGCACCATGGTTATGTGGGAGGGCTCATAATCACCATGTCTCCCTTGAGCCTTGAGTTTGTGCTCATAGCTTAGTCTTTAGAAAAGAAAGCAATGGAGCATTTTAAACCAACACAAGGCCAGGCACGGTGGCTCAAGCCTGTAATCCCAGCACTTTGGGAGGCCGAGATGGGCGGATCACCAGGTCAGGAGATCAAGACCATCCTGGCCAACACGGTGAAACCCCATCTCTACTAAAAAAATACAAAAAACTAGCCGGGCGAGGTGGCGGGCTCCTGTAGTCCCAGCTACTCGGGAGGCTGAGGCAGGAGAATGGCGTAAACCCGGGAGACGGAGCTTGCAGTGAGCTGAGATCCGGCCACTGCACTCCAGCCTGGGCGACAGAGCGACACTCCGTCTCAAAAAAAATAAAAATAAACAAAAAAAATAAACCAACACAACATATTCAGCATAGTCCTGCATTTCCAAGCACCTCCTAAAGAGGAAAAATATGCATAAAGGTGGGTCAATCCAAGTGTGGTCCTTGGCTAGGGGTCAGCACTGTTCTACATCTCATTTAACAGTCTTAGGGCCAGGTGCCATGGTTCACACCTGTAATCCCAACACTTTGGGAGGTCAAGGTAGGAGGATCACTTGAGCTCAGGAGTTCAAGACCATCCTGGGCAAAATAATGAGACCCTCCCCCCCATCTCTACCAAAGATATTAAAATTTAGCCAGGTATGGTGGTACACACCTCTAGTCCCAGCTACTCAGGAGGCTGAGGCGAAAGGATCACTTGAACCTGGGACATGAGGCTGCAGGGAGCCGTAATCGCACCACTGCACTCCAGCCTGGGTGACAGAGTTAGACCCTGTCTCAAACAAACCAAAACAAATCAAAAAACAGCCATAGGCATGTGCCACATCAAAGAGCATCTATGTAGTGTCTCTGGTTGTTTCATGGCATGTCTGCCTGCTTTTTCGGTTAAGCACTATACTGTAGTTTTTACTTGTTACCCCATAGTGTCTAGCATGCTGCGTGCTGTTGGCTACTCAGGAAAGATATATAATAAATGTACTTTTAATAAATGGATTAATGAGGCCAAGTACATTAGCTCACGCCTGTAATCCTAGCACTTTGGGAGGTCGAGGTGGGTGGATCACTTGAGGTCAGGAGTTCCAGGCCAGCCTAGCCAACATGATGAAACTCTGTCTCTACTAAAATACAAAAATTAGCTGGGCGTGGTGGCATGCATCTGTAATCCCAGCTACTCGTGAGGCCGAGGCAGGAGAATCGCTTGAACCTGGGAGGCAGAGGCTGCAGTGAGCAGAGATCCCACCAGCCACTGTACTCCAGCCTGGGTGACAGAGCGAGACTCTGTCTCAAAATAAATAAATAAATAAATAGAATTAATGAATGACTGCTGGGCACGGTGGCTCATGCCTGTAATCCCAGCACTTTGGGAGGCTGAGGCAGGCAGATCACCTGAGGTTGGGAATTAAAGACCAGACTGGCCAACATGGTGAAACCCCATCTCTACTAAAAATACAAAACTTAACTGGGCATGGTGGCAGATGGCAGGTGCCTGTAATCCCAGCTACTCAGGAGGCTAAGGCAGGAGAATCGCTTGAACCTGGGACATGGAGGTTGCAGTGAGCCGAGATTGTGCCATTGCACTCCAGCCTGGGAGACAAGAGCAAGACTTTGTCTCAAGGGAAAAAAAAAAAAGAATTAATGAATGATTTAACTATGGTGTCATTTTGCCAGTGGTTCCTACCCTTCTTAGTACTGTGACTCCCATTTGTTTAATTTTAAGATGCTGTTTGCTGCTCTTAAACATACTGTGGGCTAGGCACGGTGGCTCATACCTGTAATTCTAGTGCTTTGGGAGGCTGAGGCAGGTGGATCACCTGAAGTCAGGAGTTCAAGGCCAGCCTGGCCAACATGGTGATGAAACTCCGTCTCTACTAAAAATACAAAAATCAGCCAGGTGTGGTGGCACGTGCCTGTAATCCCAGCTACTCAGGAGGCTGAAGCAGGAGAATCACTTAAACCCAGGGGGCAGAGGTTGCAGTGAACCGAGATTGTGCCACTTCATTCCAGCCTGGGTGAAAGAGTGAAACTCTGTCTCAAAAACAAAACAAAACAAAACAAAAGCTATGAAACGTATATATTAATTTTTAAAATTAAGACAAATTAAAATTACTTGTTTTGTGAATTTTTTTTTTTTTTTTTTTTTTTTTTTTTTTTTTTTTTGAAGGAGTGTCACTCCCTCACCCAGGCTGGAGTGCAGTGACGCTATCTCGGCTCACTGCAAGCTGAGCCTCCGGGGTTCACGCCATTCTCCTGCCTCAGCATCCCGAGTAGCTGGGACTACAGGCGCCCACCATCATGCCCAGCTGATTTTGTGTATTTTTAGTAGAGATGGGGTTTCACCATGTTAGCCAGGATAGTCTCCATCTCCTGACCTCATGATCCACTCACCTCGGCCTCCTAAAGTGCTGAGATTACAGGTGTGAGCCACTGCGCCCTGCGTTGTTTTTTTTTTTTTTCAGACGGAGTCTCGCTGTGTTGTCCAGGATGGAGTGCAGTGGTGCCATCTCGACTCACTGCAAGCTCCGCCTCCCTGGTTCACGCCATTCTCCTGACTCAGCCTCCTGAGTAACGCCCGCCACTATGCCCGGCTAATTTTTTTTTTTTTTTTTTTTTTTTTGGAGACAGAGTCTTGCTCTGTCGCCCAGGCTGGAGTGCAATGGCGCAATCTCCACTCACTGCAAGCTCCACTTCCTGGGTTCACGCCATTCTCCTGCCTCAGCCTCCTGTGTAGCTGGGACTACAGGCGCCCGCCACCATGCCCGGCTAATTTTTTTTGTATTTTTAGTAGAGACGGGGTTTCACCGTGTTAGCCAGGATGGTCTCCATCTCCTGACCTCGTGATCTGCCTGTCTGGGCCTCCCAAAATGCTGGGATTACAGGCTTGAGCCACCGTGCCCAGCCTGTTTTGTGAATTTTTAAAGTGTTATGCCACCTCCTAGTTATAAAGGAAGGCAACTAGGTGTCAGAAAAACCAGTTCAGAAGCAGCCCTGCCCATTTATGCCTTTTCCACATTCTGCAGCCCTGCTGTCTTTTTATTCAAAAGGCAGGATAAGTCTCACACAAAATATGGTCAGCCCCTGAAGAACTGGGCCCCAGGTGTAGCTCTGTAGATTATTTACCTTAGCATATTTTGTTTTGTTTGTTTATTTTAAACCCATGGACAGAGGCTTAGCTGAAACTCTGGTCCCTGGATTTGTGGGTGGTCCCTGGATATGTGAGTGGTCCCTGGATGTGTGGGTGGTCCCTGGATGTCTGGGTGCTTGAATGCATTGCTCTCCATAAGGTCAGGACTGATCCCTGATGGTGAAAGGGAATAAATTGTATCAACAAGCCCCATGCCCTAAAAAGGTAGAAAAGCCATGTTTCTTCATGTTTTGGTTTTCTTTACAATCTAGAATTGTCACCATTTCTTTTTCTTCTACCTATTTAAAAAAAAAAGCTTTGACAGCCTAGGTGGTCATCTAATGTGCACTTCGGAATTTTCTGAAGCATTACAATGTAGCCCTAAAATAAATCAGAGAATGCTGGAGTTTATGATATCATTTCCTTGCCTCTAGAAAGGGCTGAGAATCTAAATATCTCAAGCAAATATCTATTTTTAATTTTTAAAAATTTCAAAATGTTTCAAAACTTCAGAAATGTTGAAAGAATAGTACAACAAATACTCATATAAATATCATATAGATTCACTGGTATTGTTTAACCACAATCACCTTATCTCTATATATGTACATCCATTTATTTATTAGTATATATTTACTTTCCCAAACCATTTGAAAGTAAGTAATAGAGATCATGACAGTTTACCACTAAATGTGTCTCCTAAATAGTAAGATATTATCAGTCGGGCACGGTGGCTTACCCCTGTAATCCTAGCACTTTGGAAGGCCGAGGCGGTGGATCACCTGAGGTCAGGAGTTCGGGACTAGCCTGGCCAACATGGTGAAACCCCGTCTCTACTAAAAATATAAAAAGTAGCCAAGTGTGGTGGCAGGCACCTGTAATCCCAGCTACTTGGGAAGCTGAGGCAGGAAAATCTCTTGAACCTGGGAGGTGGAGGTTGCCGTGAGCCAAGATCACACCACTGCACTTCAGCCTGGGCAACAGAGCAAAACTCTGTCACACACACACACTATACGCAAAAGGAAGTAAGATATTCTCTTATAAAACAACAGTACCATTATCACATCAAAAAGCTTAACATTGCTATAGTCGAATTATCTAATATCCAGTCCATATTCAAATTCCCCATCTGTCCCAATAATGTCCATTACAGCTTTTCAGGTTTTTTCCCCCTAATCCAAGATCCAATCAAGGTTCACATATCCCATTTAGTTGTCTTATCATTTTTAGTTTCCCTTAATTTATTTTATTTCTTTTTTCTTTTTTCTTTTTTTTTTGAGACGGAGTCTTGCTCTGTCGCCCTGGCTGGAGTGCAGTGGCCGGATCTCAGCTCACTGTAAGCTCCGCCTCCCGGGTTTACGCCATTCTCCTGCCTCAGCCTCTGGAGTAGCTGGGACTACAGGCGCCCTCCACCTCGCCCGGCTAGTTCTTTTTTCTTTTTTTTTTTTTTTTTTTTT
>NC_045439.1:123265173-123268219 GCF_002776525.5 Piliocolobus tephrosceles
TTTTTTTTTTTTTTTTTTTTTTTTGTATTTTTAGTAGAGACGGGGTTTCACCGTGTTCGCCAGGATGGTCTCGATCTCCCGACCTCATAATTTGCCTGCCTCGGCCTCCCAAAGTGCTGGGATTACAGGCGTGAGCCACCACGCCCAGCCTTATTTCTTTTTTTTTTTTAAGAAATGGTGTTGGCTGGGCCCAGTGGCTCACATCTGTAATCTCAGCACTTTGGGAGGCCAAGGTGGGCAGATCACAAGGTCAGGAGGTCGAGACCAGTCTGGCCAATGAAACCCTATCTCTACTAAAAATACAAAAATTAGCCAGGTGTGGTGGTGCACGCCTGTAATCCCAGCTACTCGGGAGGCTGAGGCAAGAGAATCACTTGAACCTGGGAGGCGGAGGTTGCAGTGAGCCGAGATCATGCCACTGCACTCCAACCTGAGTGACACAGCAAGGCTCCATCTCGGGGGACAAAATGAAAGGAGAGGAGAGGAGAGGAGAGGGGAGCAGAGGTAAGGGGAGGGGAGAGGAGGGGAGAATTAAAAAGAAATGGTGTCTTAGGGCCAGGCCCAGTGGCTCATATCTGCAATCCCAGCACTTTGGGAGGCCAAGGCGGACAGATCACAAGGTCAGGAGGTCGAGACCAGTCTGGCCAGTGAAACCCTATTTCTACTAAAAATACAAAAATTAGCCAGATGTGGTGGTGCACGCTTGTAATCTCAGCTACTTGGGAGGCTGAGGCAGGAGAATCACTTGAACCTGAGAGGCAGAGGTTGCAGTGAGCCAAGATCGTGCCATTGCACTCCAGCCTGGGCGACAAGAGCCAAACTCTGTCTAAACAAACAAACAAACATAAAACCGTGAATGATACTTTATTTACTCATTTTTGTTTACAATGGAACCTGGGAATTCAAAATTAACATTCTTGCCTTTGAGCTTCTTAAAGACAGGAGAAAAAGTTTCAACCTATAAGAAAAGAAACAATCATCACAAAACTTTCAAATACGCACACTCATCTTAAAACCTAATGATTTTGTGAAATGTGCCCTTTATGTTTTTTGTTTGTTTGTTTTGAGATAGAGTCTCTTACCCAGCCTGTAGTGCAGTGGCATGATCTTGGCTCACTGCAACCTCTCCCTTCCACCTCTCCCTCCCAGGTTCAAGCAATTCTCCTGCCTCAGCCTCCTCAGTAGCTGGGATTACAGGCACCCACCACCACGCCCAACTAATTTTTTTTTTTTTTTTTTTTTTTAGATGGAGTTTCACTCTGTCACCCAGGGTGGAGTGCAGTGGCGCTATCTTAGCTTACTGCAACCTCTGTCTCCTGGGTTCAAGCGATTCTCCTGCCTCAGCCTTCCAAGTAGCTGGTATTACAGGCACGCACCACCAGGCCTGGCTAATTTTTGCATTTTTGGTAGAGACGGGGGGGGGGGGTCTCACCATGTTGGCCAGGCTGGTCTCGAACTCCTGGCCTCAGATGATCCAGCTGCCTCGGCCTCCCAAAGTGCTGGGATTATAGGCATGAGCCACTGTGCCTGGCCAATTTTTGTATTTTTAGTAGAGACAGGGTTTCACCATGTTGGCCAGGCTGGTCTCAAACTCCTGACCTCAAGTGATCTGCCCACCTCGGCCTCCCAAAGGCCGGGATTATAGGTGCCTTCATGTTTTTTCTCCTTGGCAACCAGTTACTGTGAAAATCAAGTACTGTGATGATACGGGGCACATCCACAAGTGTCCCAAGACTTAGGACAAGCTCATTTGCAATGTTGTGGGACATTGCAGCACTCAGGATTCTGCAGCACTGCACCTGAGTGCTGTGCTCCTTTGCCATGTGCATGTGTGTGAATCTTTTGTGGTGTTTATACTGGAAGAGTCAGGACATTATTTGCAATCTGATTTATCTGTTTTCTTGTGATTAGGTTCAGGTTAAGCTTTTTTTTTTTTTTCTTTTTTGAGACAGGGTTTTGCTCTGTCACCCAGGCTGGAGTGCAGTGATGTAATCACAGTTCACTGCAGCCTTGACATCCAAAGCTCATGCCATCCTCCTGCCTCAGCCTTCTGAGTAGCTTGGGACTACAAGCACATGCCACCACACCCTGCTAATTAAAAAAAATTATTACTTGGTAGAGACAAGATCCCCCTATGTTGCCCCAACTGGTCTCAAACTCCTGGGCTCAAGGGATCCTCCTGCCTTGGCCTCCCAAAATGCTGGAATTATAGGCATGAGCCACCACATCAAGACCAAGGTTAAACATTTTTGGCAAGAATATTACTTAGGTAATTTTGTATACTTCTTATGTATCATATCAAGAGGCATATAATGTCAGTTTGTTCTATTATTGGTGACTGCAAGTTTATTCGTGTCTGCTAGACGTCTCTGTTGTAGAAGTATATTTGCCGTTTGTAATTAGTAAACTAATAATAAATAGAGTGATTGTTATGGGCTGAAATGTGTTCCCCTAAAATTCATATACTGAAGCCCTAACCTCCAGTATCTCAGGATTCAACTGTATTTGGAGATTGAGTCTTTAAAGAAGTGATTAAGTTAAATGAGGCACTTAGGGTAGAGCCAGTCTGACTGGTGTCCTTATAAGAGAGAATTTGGATACAAAGAGATACCTGTAGTGCACAGAGGAAAGACCATGTGAGGATACAGTGAGAAGGTAACTCTCTACAAGCCAAGGACTGAGGCTTCAGAAGAAACCAGCGCTGCTGATACTTTGATCTTGGACCTGCAGCCCCCAGAACTGGGAGAAAATTAATTTCTGTTGTTTAAGCCACCTAGACTATGGTGTTTTGTTGTAGCAGCCTTAGCAAACTAATACAGTGATTATCTGAGATAATGTGAATATCCTGTTCTCCCACAACCTTGCACCTGCCTATTAATTTTTGCACTGGGGTTTGCCAAATGGTTTTTTTTTTTTTTTTTTTTTTTCAAATTCTGTCATTTCTTCTACATATAATAGCTGGCATCTATCTACTCATTTTTCTCCTCTTTCCCTTCTTCATTCTCTTCTTTACATTTATGTTATTTCTTTTTTTTTTTTTTTTTTT
>NC_045439.1:123268319-123293891 GCF_002776525.5 Piliocolobus tephrosceles
TTTTTTTTTTTTTTTTTTTTTACTGATGTTCCAGTTGCTTCTACAATTTTTATCAAATTTTTTGCATCTAACAATCAAATTCAGAACTTTTTCTTTAAAATCAAATCTACTCTCACTCCTGCTACAACACAAACCCCTTCTTCTTTCTTCCTTCAGGGCTGTTCTCTGCTGTCTGCCATCTTCCTTTTCTGTCATTTCCTTTGCATTACCTTCCACCTTTCTGTATCCTCTCTCAACTCTGAATCTCAGCTCTCTCATACTTTCCTCTCCAGTGTCTCTTAGGACATATTCTCAGCTGGCTGTAGGATTTCCTTCCACTCCTGTTCTAAAATGCTCTCCCATGTGTTAACGAATGACTATCAGAAACAGCTTCCTGGCCTTACTCTAGGGGAAGTTACATTTCACTGTAGGGGAGGCCCCTTTGGGATCTCATTGAACAGAAACAGCTTAAAATAAAAGATCTGCTTGAATCGAAGCCAAATTAGCAATTTTCCTCAATCGACAAGTCATCTGTAAAGTCTAACATTTGAAGTTGGAGATGTTTTAGAGTTGAAAATTGTAATTTTTAGGTGAAAATGGTACATTTTCTCCCTATTATCATTACCTAACAGCACACAAGTTCATTACTCAAAACTTCTCCTCAAAGATTCTCCTATGACCATGGGGAAAATAGAAATTTAGGCCAGGCACTGTGGCTCATGCCTGTAATTGTTTGGGAGGCCAAGGTGGGAGAATCACTTGAGCCCAGGAGTTTGAGAACAGCCTGGGCAACGTAGTTAGACTCTGTCTCTACAAAATATTTTAAAAATTAGCTAGGCATGTTGGCACACAGTTGTAGTCTGAGCTACTCGGGAGGTAGAGGTTGCAGTGAGCCATGACTGCACCACTGCACTCCAGCCTTGGTGACAAAGCAAGTTATCCTGTCTCAAAAAGAAAAAAAAGAAAAAAAGAAAAAAAGGCCAGGTGCAGTGGCTCATGCCTGTAATCCCAGGACTTTGGGAAGCCGAGGTAGGTGGATCACCTGAGGTCAGGGGTCGAGACCAGCCTGACCAACATGGAGACACTCTGCCTCTACCAAAAATACAAAATTAGCCAAGTGTGGCAGTGTATGCCTGTAATCCCAGCTACTTGAGAGGCTGAGGCAGGAGAATCACTTGAACCCCAGGAGGCGGAGGTTGTGGTGAGCCAAGATTGCGCCATTGCACTGCAGCCTAGGCAACAAGAGCAAAACTCTGTCTCAAAAAAAAAAACAAGATACGGCTTCTCCAACTTAACTTTGACCTTTGTAGTAACGGACTCATAATTAAAAATATATCCCAGGAGACTGTATGGCAGTTATGAACATTCCATTGATCATCAAAGTGAAGACAGCTTGTCTTTCATGGACAGAACAAGAGAACAAAAGAGGGTAACAGCAAGGCAGAGTGGGTTTCAATTTAGACAGAGACTAATGAATGGTCAAGAGCACAGGTTCTGTAGTGAGCACACCTGGGTTCAAGCTATGATTCCACTAGTGACCACCATGGAGTTAATTAGCTCAACGACCTCTAGGTAACTTAGCAGTCCCCCTGTAAGTCTCAGTTTTCTCCTCAGTAAAAGAGGGAGAATAATAGTACTTATCTCACAGAATTGATTAAATGACATACAGAGTGCCTGGCACCAAGTAAACTCTCAGTAACTGTTGATTTTAATAATTATTAACATTTCTGTTTTCCCTTTAGGGATTTTCAAAAATCCTAACATTTTTGAAAATATATCACCTGTGGCTGGGCACAGTGGCTCATGCCTATAATCCCAGCACTTTGGGAGGCCAAGGCAGGTAGATCATCTGAGGTCAGGAGTTCAAGACCAGCCTGGCCAACATGGTGAAACCCTGTTTCTACTAAAAAATACAAAAAGTTAACCAGGTGTGGTGGCAGGTGCCTGTAGTCCCAGCTACTCTGGAGGCTGAGGCAGGAGAATTTCTTGAACCCAGGAGGCAGGGGTTTCAGTGAGCCAAGATCACACTACTGCACCCCAGCCTGGGCAACAAGAGAGAAACTCTACCTCAAAATATATATATATATATACACACATATATATATCACCTGTACATTTGAGAATATGAGATGTCCTAGTACATTCTCATCAAGAGTTAATATTTAATATTTTCCTAGTGATCTCATGGCTTTATTTATTTATTTATTTATTTATTGAGACAGAATCTCACTTTGTCACCCAGGCTGGAGGGCAATGGTGTGATCTTGGCTCACTGCAACCTCTGCCTCCCAGGTTCAAGTGATTCTCCTGCCTCAGCCTCCTGAGTAGCTGGGATTACAGGTGCACACCACCACACCCAGCTAAATTTTGTATTTTAGTAGAGACGGGTTTCACTATGTTGATCAAGCTGGTCTCGAACTCCTGACTTCAACTGATCCACCTGCCTCGGCCTTCCAAAGTGCTCGGATTACAGGCATGAGCCACCGTGCCCAACCAGGCTTGTGTTATTTTTTTAAAGTTTAAATGAAAAACATCTAAAAAGAAACACATGTCGGGCACAGTAGCATGCACCAGCTATTGGGGAGGCTGAGGCAAGAGGATCCCTTGAGTCCAAGAGTTTGAGACCAGCCTAGGCAACATAGTAAGATCCTGTCTCTAAAAAGAGACAAAAAGAAACACAGAACGTCTATAACCCTTGAGAAAGTAAACAATAGCACCTCATTTTCAGTAAAAGGCAAAGCTATTGCCTAAGCTAGGGTGCTTCTAGGGTGAAAACAACATTGAAGGCACTAGGCCTTTCTGCTGAGAACTAGATCCTACCAACAATGCCCTGTACATTGAGAACCAATAATTTTATGGACGAGGCCTGACTGATGGCCAGTGTCAAAATGTGTGTGTGAGTGTGTGTATGTTGAATAGCTTGATAAGACAGCTGGCTTGGGGGTTCAGGTCTGTCACCTATTAGCTGTGTAAATTTGTAGTAAGTACTCTCTGAACCTCAGTTTCTTGTAAAATGGTGATGCCACTAATCTGTCTAACTTTGCTGCAATCAAATTATCTAATATCCAGGCCATATTTAATTTTTCCCAAGTATCCTGGTAGCGTCCAGGATAGCATTTTTTCTTCTGACCCAGATCATACTTTGCATGTAGTTGTCATGTCCCTATATTATTATTTGAGACTAAGTCTTGCTCTGTTACCTAGGCTGGAGTGCAGTGGCACCATCTCGGCTCACTGCAATCTCCGCCTTCCAGGTTCAAGCGATTAACATGCCTCAGCCTCCCGAGTAGCTGGGACTATAGGCATGCGACACTACACCCAGCTACTTTTTGGATTTTTAGGAGAGACAGGGGTTTCGCTATGTTGCCCAGGCTGGTTTCCAACTCCTGAGCTCAAGGGATCAGCCGCACCACTTCGGGCTCCCAAAGTACTGGGATTACAGACGTGAGCCACTGCACCCAGCCAAAAAAAAATTATTTTTAAGTGGCGTGATCTTGGCTCACTGCAACTTCTGCCTCCCAGGTTAAAGGGATTATCCTGCCTTAACCTGGAGTAGCTGGAATTACAGGCGTGTGCCACCAAGCCCAGCCAATTTTTGTATTTTTAGTAGAGATGGGGTTTCACCATGTTGACCAGGCTGATCTCGAACTCCTTACCTCAGGTGATCCACCCACCTCGGCCTCCCAAAGTGCTGGTATTACAGGTGTGAGCCACCATGCCCGGCCTTTTTATTTTATTATTATTATTTTTTGAGATGGAGTCTCGCTCTGTCCCCCAGCCTGGAGTGCAGTGGCATGATCTCAGCTCACTGCAACCCCTGCCTCCTGGGTTCAAGCAGTTCTCCTACTTCAGCCTCCCGAGTAGCTGGAACTACAAGTGCGCACCACGACGGACGCCTGGCTAACTTTTTGTATTTTTAGTAGAGATGGGGTTTCACCATATTGGTCAGGCTGGTCTCAAACTCCTGACCTCGTGATCCAAATGCTGGGATTACAGGCATGAGCCATGTTGCCCCGCCTTAAACTATTTTTTAGAAGCCAGCCAGGCATAGTATAATAGTTATGAACTTGGGTTAGGGAGCTTGATTTTGTGGGTCCAAATCGCAGGTCCGCCTCTACTAACTATACAACCCTAGTCAAATTGTTATACCACTCTGTGCCTTGATCCCATCTCTAAAATGGGCATAATAATAGTACCTAAACTAGTGCAGTGGCTCACGCCTGTAATCCCAGCACTTTGGGAGGCTGAGGCGGGCAGATCATGAGGTCAAGAGTTTGAGATCAGCGTGGCCAACATGGTGAAACCCCATCTCTACTAAGAATACAAAAATTAGCAGGGGTGGTGGCACCTGCCTGTAATCCCAGCTACTGGGGTGGCTGAGGCAGGAGAATCGCTTGAACCTGGAAGGCGGACGTTGCAGTGAGCCGAGATCAGGTCACTGCACTCCAGCCTGGACGACAGAGAAAGACTCCGTCTCGAAAATAAATAAATAAATAAATAAATAATAATAATAATACCGGCCGGGCGCGGTGGCTCACATCTGTAATCCCAGCACTTTGAGAGGCCGAGGTGGGCGGATCACGAGGTCAGGAGTTGGAGACCATCCTGGCTAACATGGTGAAACCCCGTCTCTACTAAAAATACAAAAAATTAGCGGGCGTGGTAGCGTGCGCCTGTAGTCCCAGCCACTCGGGAGGCTGAGGCAGGAGAATGGCGTGAACCCGGGAGGCGGAGCTTGCAGTGAGCCGAGATTGTGCCACTGCACTCCAGCCTGGGAGACAGAGGGAGTCTTCGTCTCCAAAAAAAAAAAAAAAAAAAAAAAATTTAATAATAATAGTAATAATAATACCTAAATTAGTACACATAAAGTGTTCAGAACAGTTCCTGCACAATAAGTGCTCACAAATTACTACTTACTATAGAGGGCAAATTCTTGTGGGATGTGAGTTTCAAAATCTGTTTTCGCTAGAAAACAAATTCACTTATTTAATCATAAATGATTTTTGGCCGGGCGCGGTGGTTCACGCCTGTAATCCCAGCACTTTGGGAGGCCGAGGCGGGTGGATCACGAGGTCAGGAGATCGAGACTATCCTGGCTAACACGTTGAAACCCCGTCTCCACTAAAAATACAAAAAATTAGCGGGGCGTGGTGGCTGGCACCTGTAGTCCCAGGTACTCGGGAGGCTGGGGCAGGAAAATGGCGTGAACCCGGGAGGCGGAGCTTGCAGTGAGCCGAGATCACCCCACTGCACTCCAGCCTGAGCGACAGAGTGAGACTCCGACAAAAAAAAATAATAAATAATAATAAATAAATAAATAAATTATTTTTTGTCAGTGTTTACTAAATATCTGCAATTATGGCAGCTATTGTAGTAAGAATCAAACAGTTCCTGGATGGAAAAACAATTTTAAGATATGATCGTTGACCTCAAACAGTTTACTGGAGTGAAATTACTAAAATTTGTGAATCAAGGTAGATTTACGTGCTGCTAATTGGAGTATGCATGAAGTTCATGCCGATGGGAGCAGGCAGAAGGAAGTAAGCGGTCTGTGCTGAAAGAATGGATAAAAATTGACCAGTCAGGGAAGGGGAGAGGCATCATTCAGGCTTAAAAAAAAAAAGGCACTTGAGTAAAGGAATAATACAAGATTGATAAGATGAGCACAGGGGGAACTAAGAACAAATATGTGCCCAGGCACAATCCCAGCACTTTGGGAGGCCGAGGCGGGCGGATAACTTGAGATCAAGAGTTCAGGGCCAGCCTGGCCAAGATGGTGAAACCCCGTCACTACCTAAAAAAAAAAAAAAAAAATTAGCCGGGCATGGTGGCACGTGTTTGTAATCCCAGCTACTCGGGAGGCTGAGGCAGGAGAATCGCTTGAGCCTGGGAGGTGGAGGTTGCAGTGAGCCGAGATCGCATCACTGAAAACAACAACAAAAAAATAGGCAGGGTGGGTGCATCACCTGAAGTTAGGAGTTGGAGACCAGCCTGGCCAACATGGTGAAACCCTGTCTCTACTAAAAATACAAAAAATTAGCTGGGTGCGGTGGCGCGTGCCTGTAGTCCCAGCTTCTTGGGAGGCCGAGAGCTTCTTGGGAGGCTGAGGCAGAAGAATTGCTTGGGCAGGGTGGTGGTGGGGGCGGAGGGGCGGAGTTTATAGTGAGCGGAGATCATACCACTGCACTCCAGCCTGGGTGACAGAGCAAGACTCTGTCCAAATAAATAAATAAATAAATAACAGATAGGTGGGTGGGACCAGATTATGGCTGGCTTAAAATCCAGGTATACCAGCGGTCTTCCAGGAAATAAAGAGGAACCATTTTAGTTTTGAGAATGTGGTCTGAGCCAGGTAGAGAAACTGGGAGCTCTGGCTGAAGTGTAAGACTACTTTGCCTTTCTTCAGAAAAATGTTCCATACTTGAACGTTCATTTAAACGTGGGGGTGTTAAGTAACACACGTGACCCAGAGACATTCCACCTGGAAACCCGGAGTAGGGCCCATGCACCAAGTCACTGATGTTTAATCGCAGTCTAGAATGTTACTGACTAGTTCGCCCAATTTAACAGTGTCCGCAGGTCATTCACTGGATTGTTATGCTGGTGACTGGGCCTTGTTTCACAGAGAAAAAAAGATGGGAAAGAGTGAGAGGACGGTGAGAAAGTGAAAGGGAGAGAGGTGGGGAAGGTGTCTGCCAAGGACCAGGCGAGGTTGGGGGTCGGCGGTCTGGTGGCCCTCAGGGGCCCCCCCGCCAGGGGTTGGCGCCTCGGGCGCGGCGCGTGTGCTTGCGGGCGGGGCGCCCCGCGGCCGCGGGCGGCCAATCCGGGAGGGCGTCCGGGGAGGGGCGGGGCTTGCCGGCTCGGGCTCCGCGAGTCCTCCTTTTTGCACACACACGAATACAAAGAGCCATACGACCTTCGGGTATCCTTTTTCCATTTTTTTTCCCTCCTTAATCTTGTGTGTGTTTTCAAATTTTTAAAAATAGCGATCTGTAGCAGTGCTGGGGTGAGGAAACTGTTGCTAAGGGGAATTTGCTCTTTCCCCCATTTCTTTTTCTGTCTCTCTTCCTCTTTCTTTTTCCTGGTCAAGGTTTTAAATATACCAAGAAGTTGAGAAGCAGGATGGCCGTGTACAACCGTTTCCAGCCAAATTTATAGTTTTTTTTTTCAAATCACATTTTAAGAACTGGTAGAGTTTTGTGGTTGAGGGACTTTAAAAATCTAGCCGCTTGGGAAGTACAGATTTTTTTAAGCGGGCTGAAGGGATAATGTAAATTTCTGCCACAGGCAACATCGAAGGAAGCAGAGAGATTTGAGGCTCCCTCAGAAAGCCGTGTGCGTGCTTTTTACACACCCACTCCCCAGAACCAAAACCAAGTGGCTGGGATGTGGCACTTGTCCAAGGCCAATAGGTTAATACTGGGATATAATAATGGAGACATTCATTTCCCTAGGGAAGGGGGACAGACCTTACAGTGTGTCTTTCACACACATTTTCATTAGAACATTTGTGTGTGTGTATGTGTGTGTGTTTCTTGAAACAAATTTGTGAAGTTATAATTTGGGGTTATTTGTGTATATGTACAATATGTGTGTATATGTGCCATATCAGATTTTATTTTCAAAAGTGATAAATATATCTGGTTTTATGTGTGCAAAGTATCCCCTAGGATGTGAATTTTTTTTCTGTTGTCTTCCCAAATGTGATCGAAACATTTTGTGTGCAAAGCAGAGCTTAGAAGAAATCCTATCCTCAGCATACTTAGGCACTTTCTATATGCATTTACTATATTTTTCTGCTCCTAAAGGATCAGAATAATGAATAATTAAATAATTGCCAAGGAGTATATAGTCCATGTGGCAAATGAGAGTAGGCAATTTATTGAATCTGTGGTTCAAAGCCTTCAGTGACTGTTTTGCCTAAGTGGTTTTGCTTTTTATTGTCTCACGTTCTTAAATGTACAGCTGTGTATATTTTGGCCTTTATGTGTGGTTTGGTTGGTGTGTTCAGAAAGGAAGTTCTTTCTTGGCTTTTTGACAAAATGGTCGTTTATTGGTTGGAATCTATTCGAAAAGCTCCACAGCTGGCAAAGTATCAGGAAAAAAAATCCAGTCAAGTCTGATTCTCAAAAACTGTTCATGGTGATGGTGATAGGGAGCCAAGAGGATGCAAAGGCAAATAATAGAAGGGATAAGAAATGCCTTTTGGTTATCATGTTGCATTTTTAGAATGGAAAACTTTCTCCTCATTTCTAAGAGTCACAGAAAAAAAGTATGTGAATTAGAGAAAAACGGGCTCGCAGAGCAGAACCTCCTGTTACAGGAGCCCTATTTTCACTTCATTCTGTTACAGAATCACTGTCTCCTCATTAGAAGTCGTATGGAAAATATCTGTATCCAAATTTGTATTCGCAGATTGGAGTGAAAGCATAGGAGGTATATGGGGTGCTGAGGGAGAAACTGGAATGTCACAGATGCAGTGACAACCAGGAGATTAAAAAGAAAGGATCTACTGTAGAATTTAAATTTCATTACAACAAAACCTCTGTATAATAATGCATTTCTATTACACAGCTAGCATCCTATTCTATTTCAAGCAGTATTTGACTCCTAAATACCGATTGCAATAAAAGTACTTGTACAAATTTATAACAAAAGTGGCCCTGTTTGGGCTTTCTGGGTTTCTTACTTGTGCTGAGTGTATTTTTATTCTCTAACAATTCAAGTCAGACCAGTGCTTAATAAATACTGGCTCGACTGTGGATTATTCCACAAGTTCAGGCCTGCATTTCTTTGAAATCTAGTCAGATTCTAGTGACCTTTGTGATCACGGCAGTAGTTTTTTGTTTTTGTTTTTTTTTAAACGGAGTTTCGCTCTTGTTGCCCAGGCTGGAGTGCAATGGCGCCATCTTGGCTCACTGCATCCTTCGCCTCCTGGGTTCAAGGAATTCTGCCTCGGCCTCCCGAGTAGCTGGGATTACAGGCATGTGCCACCATGCCCAGCTGATTTTTGTATTTTTAGTAGAGACGGGGTTTCACCACGTTGGTCAGGCTGGTCTCCAACTCCTGACCTTAGGTGATCCGCCCGCCTCTGCCTCTCAAAGTGCTGGGATTACAGGCGTGAGCCACCGCGCCCGGCCAGTGACGGCAATTTTTAATGGAGTTTTACCCTTTTTAGCTCTTTTCCACATCAATACAGGTCATCACATATACTTTTTACTTTTTAGCTTCTCAAAAAATAAGGAAGCTCTCCCCAGAACAGTGCAGAGCCCTTGTCCCTGATTTCCTAGGCCATTTGATTTCTACATCCAGGAACATAGGGTCATATCCAGTTACTGCTTTTTCTTTCTTTTGTAAGAAAGGAGATAATTCCTCACACATATATATCGTTGGCTTGGCCTTCCAAAGCAAAGCAAAACTAAACTCTGTTGATTTTGCCTGGGAATCCTCGGGGCCCCTAGTATCGGAAGCTTAAAAACTATGAGCTTTTGCAGGTGACATGTGAAAGAAATGTAACCGAGGCCAGCAGTAACTAAAAGTCGGCCACCACCCAACGTGTGACGCCGATTTGTGGCCACTGTGCTTATAATCGTGTACACACAGGTTTCTGAGCAGCAGGGAACAAAAGCAAGTAAACAAAAACAAGCTAAAGATGGCGTCTGACGGCCTTGAAATAGCCTCCCAGTCTTGTCCCTCCCTGAGGAGGCCCCTCCCCTACCTGACTTTTTGAGTGACTGTTGTTTGCAGCCAATAGTGTCCGTGACCCTGGTCCCCAACCGTCGTATAACCGCCAATCACCGGGAGCCAGAAGGCAAGCGGGGCGGTGTCTCCCCGCGTGCGCGAGCTAGCCGGGTACACGGGGAGGCGCCGTGGATTCCTCTGCGGCGCGCCCGCCTCAGCCCCATCCTAGCTGAGTCAGGCCGTACGGTAGCGCCGGGCACACGCGGTAGAACAACCGTAGGGCTGCTAAGCTGCACCTCCGCGTCAGTTCTCACGGCGAGCGCCGCCTTCAGCCCAGGTTCTCAAAGCTCTCGGGGCTACGTAGTCTACCCTCCCCGGTGACCAGGCGACATCCCCAGCCGCTCCTCCTGCCGCCCTGCTCTCCGCAGCCCTCCCGGGAATGACCCCCTTTACCCGGGACTCCCAGAGCGCACTGTATGGTTGGGCACAGTGGCGAGTCACCCTGTCGCCTGCGGCCTCTTGAGCAGTCGCCGATCTTTGCCGCCCGCGTCGCTGCGATCCCCCTGCCCCGTAGCTGAATCACACTTACCCATCGGAAATGGTTCTGCCGTCCCTGGGGTCCACCTTGTCATCCTTGACTAATATTTAATCAACTAACATTTACCAAGTTCTCGCTGGCACAAGAGAGAGTTCTAGGAGCTACTTTTTAATTTTTCAGTTTCTCCATAAATGTAGTGAGTCCCTTACATTAGGCAAACCTGAAATCGGAAATATTAATCTTACCAATGTAATCTTAGCAAATATAAATAAAAAGGACTGTGCTATGCTGGGTTAAAAATTCTCATCCTGTTATAGAAATATACGTGGAATTTTCAGATTACATGGAATCCTTTTAAGACCGCATTCGGCCTTCTGGGTCTACAGTTCTGTTTTTCACCCCTAAAAATAAAGTATTGGATTTTTTGCAGATCATTAGACGAGTCACTCTTTTAAAATGTGGGAAAATAGTATTTTGTGATATTTACTTAGCTGCTCTTGTGTGATAAGGAGCTCATTTCTGATAAAAATAGGTTTTGAGAGAACCTTTTGACAGGTGAGCCATTTTGCACCTTGAAGTGGAGGAGTAGGACTGACCAACACAGCAGGAGTTTTAAGTGGCCATTTACCTTATTTATTTCTTAAAATGAAGATTATGATATGAATTGCCATGCTTTCAGTAATCACATTTAAGGAAGTCTATTGCTAGCATGACCCTGAATGAGTCAAGCGCCCATTATAAAAACATATATCATCTGAATGATACCATATCATACACATCTATTAAATAGTGAGAAAACTTTTATTTTTCATAGTTTGGAGGTGAACTCAGTCATGCAGAAAATTCAAACTCAGAATGGGGAGAAAGCAAGCAAGGGAACTGCCAAGAGTATGATATATTTAGTCCTAACAAAAATGTGACTTGGGAGGAAAGCGATAGTTAAAATTACGGACAGTCTCACCCTGAACTGTCTGTCTAAAGGAGATGAATTTTCTTTCTTTTTTATCTGAATATTTATGAAAAATACCAAAAGTACTGGAAAGTATATTTTTAAGGCTCATTTCACATGTATTTAAATTAGACCAATACTGAAATGAACCCCAAATGCATATATTTTTTGCAAACCTAAGTGTGACATCTACTGTCATGCTGTGTTGGCAACTCATCCCAAGATTGCAGATCTTTTTCTGTTTTTTAGACCTAGTCAGTTGTTTTCAGGACTTTCTACATAACATGTTGCCATCAGTTGAAATTTAAAATGTTAAATAAATACACATCACTAATATACTGCTGTCTCCTCTTTATTTTTTAAAGACTGGGTCTCGCTATGCTGCCCAGGTTGGTCTCAAACTCCTGGGCTCAAGCGATCCTCCTCTCCTCCCAAAGTGCTGGGATTACAGGCATGACCCACCATGCCAGGCCATGGTATTTCCTGTCAACTGCCTCATTTCTGTCATTCTGGTGGTGGTGGTGGTACCATCCTGTTACTCTTAGGCTTATAATCTTGCAGTTGTCTTTAACCAGTTATCTCTATACCCCATCTCTGTACCTCTGTCAATTCTCCTTACCTTACTATATAAGCCCCTTTGCTCTGACCTCTGACATGTACCCTATTAAGTCCTGTAATTTTTTTTTTCCCTAGAATGTCTTACTACCCTATCAGTTCATCTGATACATTGCTCAAGGCTCAACTGGAAGCTTTTATTCTGTAAGAACTCTTTCTCAGTATGATTTCATTTTGTTAATCTTTCCGTTATTTTGAACTACTCAGAAATTTTTCAATCTATACCATATTATTTGGACTTGTGTGTATTTCACTTTGTTATTTATTTGTTTATTTATTTATTTTTGAGACAGAGTTTCATTCTTGTTGCCCAGACTGGAGTGCAATGGTGCAATCTCGGCTCATTGAAACTTCCACCTCCTGGGTTCAAGTGATTCTCCTTCCTCAGCCTCCTGAGTAGCTGGGATTACAGGCATGTGCCACCACACCTGGCTAATTTTGCATTTTTAGTAGAGACAGAGTTTCACCATGTTGGTCAGGCTGGTCTCGAACTCCCGACCTCAGGTGATCTGCCCGCCTCGGCCTCCCAAAGTGCTGAGATTACAGGCGTGAGCCACTGTGCCCAGCCTCACTTTGTTTTTTAGATAGTCCATGTTTAGAACATCCTATGTTCTTAAGACATTCCCATCTGAAATACACTTTAAGTGCCTTGTAAGTAGAGACTGACTTCCTTTCATTTGAGTACTTAGTAGGTGCAATCCATTTTGGTGAATCATCCTTTAACATGGCTTTACATATAAAAACTTTTGAGCCTGGGTACAGTGGCTCACACCTGTAATCCCAGCACTTTGGGAGGCCAAGGTGGGCAGATCACTTGAGGTCAGGATTCATTAGTCAGTTGTAGTGGCGCACGTCTGTAATCCCAGCTATTCGGGAGGCTGAGGCAGAAGAATTGCTGGAACCTGGGAGGCGGAAGTTGCAGTGAGCCAAAATCATGCCACTGCACTCCAGCCTGGGTGACAGACCGAGACTCTGTATCAAAATAAATATATATATATAGAGAGAGAGAGAGAGAGAAAGAGAGAGAGAGAGGCCGGGTGTGGTGGCTCATGCCTGTAATCTCAGCACTTTGGGAGGCTGAGGAGGCTCAGGAGTTCAAGAGCAGCTTGCCCAATAGGGTGAAACCCCATCTCTACTAAAAATACAAAAATTACCCGGGAGTGGTGGCACACGCCTGTAGTCCCAGCTACTGTGGAGGTTGAGGCAGGAGAATCGTTTGAACCTGGGAGGCAGAGGTTGCAGTGAGCCAAGATCACGCCTCTGCACTCTAGCCTGGGCGACAGAACAAGACTCTGTCTCAAATAAATAAATAAATAATATATATATGAACCTAAAAACACCTGCCCGCACTCACCAGCTCACCTTCTTTTTTTTTTTGAGCCGGAGTCTCGCCTTGTCTCCCAGGCTGGAGTGCAATGGTGTGATCTCAGCTCACTGCAACCTCTGCCTCCTGGATTCAAGCCATTCTCCTGCCTCAGACTCCCGAGTAAGTAGCTGGGATTACAGACATCACGCCACCATGTGCTGCTAATTTTTTTTTTTTTTTTTTGTATCTTTAGTAGAGATAGGGTTTCACCTTGTTGGCCAGGCTGGTCTCGAACTGACCTCAGGTGACCTGCCCGCCTCAGCCTCCCAAAGTGCTGGGATTATAGGCGTAAGCCACGGTGCCGGGCCCAGCTCACCTTCTTTAATGGGGATATATGCAGCTAATGAAATTAATGTTTTGTTTTCAGTCATGTATCCAGCATTTAAGTAGTTACCTGGTTAGTAAATATAACATGAAATATTCGTTTATTACCTGGTGATCCCAATTTCTTTCTATAATATAAAGTTTAGGTGACAGACTATAGCAAGAGGCTGGGAAATTAAGTCAGCACTAGTGTCCATGGAAACCAAAAAAGAATTATTTGAATGCCCATTGTGCTAGACCACACTGTACCAGGTTTTTATAGGCAAGTTAATTCAAGAAAACACTTATTTGTTGCCCTGAATGTGATGTTTTAAGATGGACATAGTATGGTAATATACAAAGTAGAAAAACAGAAGAGAAATTGAGGAACAAATTGAACTCACAATAGGAAAATACATTTAGCATTAAAAACTAGCATAAAATATTATCCTTAGTCTGAGACCAAGTCATGATAGCAAGTAAATTCCAAATACTCAATTACCTTTCTAATTTGCATCATAGAAGGTTTTGTACCTATAAATGCATCCTCATAGACTTGAAGAATAATGTATTGTTTCTTAGAAATTCAATATTAAATTTGGGGGCAAATTTCCCCAAATTCTGTTTCAAGCCATTGCATTTTATTCAAAATTATGGAATCAGGAGTCAAGGTGGTGGCTCACACCTGTGATCCCAGCTACTCAGGAGTCTGAGGCGGGAGGATGGCTTGAGACCAGGAGTTGAAGACCAACCTAGGCAACATAGCAAGACCCTGCCTCTTAAAAAAAAAAAAAAAAGATTAAGGAATCAGGATGGGTGTCCAGGGTGGGAACACAAAAGATTACAGGAATAATCATAATACCATGCAGCCATTACTAGTGGAGCACTGACCATGTGCCAGCACTCTATAGGTGCCTTACATATATTATGTATAATCTTCATAAAAAACACTCAAAGTGGATAGTGATGAGAAAACTTGTACTCAGAAAAGTGAAATAATTTACTCATGTTCACGCAGCTTATACATGGTGCAGCCAGGGGAGAACCTCATTTTAAAAAATATTTTTTTTGAGATGGAGTTTCGTTCCATCACCCAGGCTGGAGTGCAGTGGCATGATCTCGGCTCACTGCAACCTCTGACTCCTGGGTTCAAGCAATTCTCCTCCCTCAGCCTCCCAAGTAGCTGGGATTACACACATGTATCACCATGGCTGGCAAATTTTTATATTTTTAGTAGAGATAGGGTTTCACCATGTTGGCCAGACTGGTCCCGAACTCCTAACCTCAAGTTATCCACCCACCTCAGCCTCCCAAAGTGTTGGGATTACAGGCGTGAGCTATCATGTCTGGCCACCCTTTTTTTTTTTTGAGATGGAGTCTTGCTCTGTTGCCCAGGCTAGAGTGCAATGGTGCGATTTTGGCTCACCACAAGCTCTGCCTCCCAGGTTCACACCATTCTCCTGCCTCAGCCTCCCAAATAGCTGGGACTACAGGCGCCCGTCACCACGCCCGGCTAACTTTTTGTATTTTTAGTAGAGACAGGGTTTCACTCTTTAAGTCAGGATGGTCTCGATCTCCTGACCTCATGATTCGCCCACCTTGGCCTCCCAAAGTGCTGGGACTACAGGCATGAGCCACAGCCTGGCCTTTTTTTTTTTTTTTTTAACCTGCAATACAGTGCTGTTTTGGAAAGATGACCAAGGAAAGACGACCAAGGAAAGACTATTTAAAGAAGAGGGGGCCGGGCACAGTGGCTCACACCTGTAATCCCAACACTTTGGGAGGCTGAGGCGGGTGGATCACTTGAGGTCAGGAGTTCGAGATCAGCCTGGCCAACATGGAAAACCCTGTCTCTACTAAAAATATAAAAATTAGCCATATGTAGTGGCGCGTGTCTGTAATCCCAGCCACTTGGGAGCCTGAGGCAGGAGGATCACTTGAACCCAGGAGGCGGAGCTTGCAGTGAACCGAGATCTTGCCATTGTACTCTGGCCTGGGCAACAGAGTGAGACTCCGTCTCAAAAAAATGATAAATAAAAATAAAAGAGAGGGGAAAGGCTTGAGGCAGGCTCAACACTGGTAGGGGTAAAAGCCTCTTGCAAGAAAGAGTAAGTGTGTGAGGCAAGAGAGTTTGGTACCAGAAAGGAGTTAGACAACTCACCCAGTGTCCCAACCTGATGCATCTTAATAATTACTGATTTTACAAATGCTGAACGAGCTGGCAAGCATTTGAATACTATTATTTATTATCACCAAAATATTCTTTTGCCCACAGCATCCATGTTTAAGAGCAAACTCCCTGCATGATGTAGGTTAAAGAAAGAATTAAAAAGAAAAAAGTCTGCAGGAGAAGTGTAGGCCCTTATTTAGGAAGGAAAAGAATACATAAGTGATTCATCTATAAATTGACATAGAATCCCTTAGTGCTTTCCTTTAACCTTTAGTTTTAATTTGGTTTAACCTTTAGTTTCAGGTTTAACTGTGCCTTCCAGTGACTATAATGACAAGGAAGCTGTAAATGTATTTGAGTTAAGTTTTTGTGAGAAGTAAGTATCTGGCACAGAAAAAGCCATTTCTTCAACATAAAGGGTGGAAAGAGCAAATTAAAGACTATTCTTTGATAACCACATGTAATTAAAATGCATTGCCAGATTTATGTTTTAGTATCTCACAGGCATTGATATTGCCTGTTTCTGAAATGAGATTGCCTATTCAAAAAGAAAAGAAAAGAAAACCCTCAATATATAGAAAATTCTCCTAACCTCCTACTCTTCTTTTTTTTTTGGAGGTGGAGTCTTGCCCTGTTGCCAGGCTGGAATGCAGTGGCATGATCTCGGCTCACTGCAATATCTGCCTCCCGGGTTCAAGTGATTCTCCTGCCCCAGCCTCCCAAGTAGTTGGGATTACAGGCGCCCGCCACTACACCCAGTTAATTTTTGTATTTTTAATAGAGACGGGGTTTCACCATGTTAGTCAGGCTGGCCTCGAACTCCTGACCTCAGGTGGTTGGCCCACCTCAGCCACCCACAGTGCTGGGATTACAAGCGTGAGCCACCATGCCCGGTCTCTCCTCTCCTTTTAATTGTAATGTTTTAATTTACAGGGTAAGAGAGAAATGCATCTCTCAGGGAAATTGTAAACATACTTAAGGTTTTGACATGGAGCATCAGAAGGATTTTTTTTCTACTATCAAGTATTATTTAGAAAATTACAATATTTATTAAGTTCCCTTGAGTGTTCTCAGTGATACAAATCAACTTCTTTACTCCTCTTTTTCTCTCCTGGAGTAGTTTAGTTGCTTAACTACAGTAATTTAAAAGAAAGGCAGTTTGGTTTATCACTGACATTCTGGTTTCTCCTTTTATGGGGGCTGGTCATGCAGGCAAAGTGGCAGCATAGCTGTTCAGACATTCCTGTTGAATTTTGGATCCACCCTTAAGGAGTATGAGAAATGAAGATAAGGGGCCCCACAGGTGATTTCTCTGGGCTCCTGGCTGGAAGACTCAGGACAGCTAGTTTCCATTACAGAGGCTCATGGCCCAGGTATACGACTATGTGGGAAAGGGGGCTGTGCAGCCCTGGGTTACCCCTGCTCAATTTCTTGATCTTTTCATTTCATTTCCCTGCCCTCATCCCCAAAGCATTAATGATATAATAGTGAGAAGTTGGTGACATGCTGAGGGGGGCAGTGATGGATGTATTTCTTATTTAGGAGTTTTACTCTAAATGCATTTGTATGGAAATTACAGAGAGGGTAGAATCATGATTGTTGTGATTCTTTTTTTTTTTTTTTTTTTTGAGACGGAGTCACGCTCTGTCACCCAGGCTGGAGTGCTGTGGCCAGATCTCAGCTCACTGCAAGCTCCGCCTCCCGGGTTCACGCCATTCTCCTGCCTCAGCCTCGGGGTAGCTGGGACTACAGGCGCTGCCACCTCGCCGGACTAGTTTTTTGTACTTTTTAGTAGAGGCAGGGTTTCACCGTGTTAGCCAGGATGGTCTCGATCTCCTGACCTCGTGATCCGCCCGTCTTGGCCTCCCAAAGTGCTGGGATTACAGGCTTGAGCCACCGCACCTGGCCGATTGTTGTGATTCTTAATGTCAACAGAAAGTGGTATCAGGTAAAAAAAAAAAAAACAACACTACATTGAAAGTAGCAATAACTGGATTCTGCTGTTATTCTTCTGACCTTGAAAAAGACATATAACTTCTCTGCATGTCTCTTCTCTGGACCTGGAGTAATACGTGTTTCCTAGTGCTGTTGAGTAGATGAAGCGTTCTGAACTCCTTAAGGAACAATGTCAAAGCAATGAAATTCAGTACCATTATTACAGTAAAGATGGTGAGGAGGAGGAGGAGGAGACAGATCTACATTTTCTTCCTTAATCATCTAATCTTTCCAGATGCCGGAAGGTCCTTCTGAATCCCTTCCCTGTTCCTTAGGTTGCACTAGTCGGGGGTTCCATGCTGGGGGGCAGAAGGAACGCTCTCTACCCTCTAAAACCGTTCATCAGGAAGGCCTTGATTTGTGATGTGCTAGGAGAGCACGGGATCTGCAAATAGAAGGCACCTATCTCCCTTCTGCAGGCCGAGGAGAGGCCGCCGTGGACTGTGTGCTTCTTCATGGCTTATCTACTCTTCTTTCACAGACCCTACAGCTTGGGCTCCTCTGACCATCCTCATTGAGAAAGGAAAGTGAGTCAAGAGAAGTCGATGATTCCTACCTGTTGGAGTGGCCCAGCAGTGTAAGCGTGGTTGTTACTGCCCCATCCACCATGTCCTTCAGTGCCACCATTCTCTTCTCCCCTCCCAGTGGCAGCGAGGCCAGATGCTGCTGCTGTGCCTGTAAGAGTGAGACTAATGGAGGCAACACAGGCTCCCAGGGTGGGAATCCTCCTCCCAGCACCCCCATCACAGTGACTGGACATGGCCTGGCTGTTCAGAACTCAGAGCAGCTCCTGCATATTATCTACCAACGGGTGGATAAGGCAGTGGGTTTGGCCGAAGCTGCTCTGGGTCTTGCCAGGGCCAACAATGAGTTGTTAAAACGTCTCCAGGAGGAAATGGGTGAGCTGAGGCAAGGGAAAGTGTCCACCCCTGATGAAGACGGGGAAAGCCGGGCACATAGTTCCCCACCTGAGGAGCCTGGGCCTCTCAAGGAAAGTCCCGGGGAAGCCTTTAAGGCTCTGTCTGCTGTGGAAGAGGAGTGTGACAGCGTGGGTAGCGGCGTGCAGGTGGTGATTGAGGAGCTGCGGCAGCTGGGAGCAGCCTCAGTGGGGCCTGGGCCTTTGGGCTTCCCAGCAACTCAGAGGGACATGCGGCTCCCGGGGTGCACACTGGCTGCCAGCGAGGGGGCCCCCCTGCTCAATCCTGTGAGTATGGCAGCAGAGGGCTGTTGCTCCTAAGTGCTTTTCCTGGCCTTTCACTCTTTTTCCTTTCTGTTCTTTTTTTTTTCCATCTTTAAACCTTTTGTTTGTATTTGTGATAAAGCAAAACAGTACCAAGTTTCCTTTTCCTTCAGGGATAATCATCTCTCCTATTTTCTTCCTGAACCATTAGCCTCTTTGGCAGAAGGTCATTTTTTGCTGTGTGTAGTGACAGGGTGCCCTTCCCTCTCTCTCAATAGCTCCGCATGACACCTTTTCCTCCACAGCTGTCTCAGCTGCTCCATGGGCTCTGCCTCTCCTGGTGAGGATGCCTGCCGTGCACAGACGGCTCATTCATATTTTATCGCAGGCCCTCTGCTTGCCAAGAGGAATTCAGTACAAAGAGAGATGGGAATGTACAGGGGAGAGAGGCAGAGGTGGAGAGAGGAGGAAAAAGTGAGAGGACAAAGATAAAGATAACAGACGACAGGTATAGGGAGGGAAAGAGACAAGTGGAAATGAAGGGCTAAGGGAGGAGAGAAAGTGAAAAAAGGGAGCACAGAAGAAAGGTGAGTCTATGTGGAAAGAGAATCTACACCACAGGAGAGAGACTATGACGTAAGGCAAGAGGGAGGTAGAGGAAAGGAAATAAAATGGGAAATGAGAAAAAGAAGTGGCCAAGTGAGTGTTAACAGTAAGATAATAACATACAGGGAGAAAGAGGGAAGAAAAGAAGGAAGCAAGCAAGCATATTTTGTGAGCAGGAAAAGACATAGATGTACATTGTGCTATTTCAGTTTCTTTACTGCTTAAGGGCCATATGAGCAGGAAAATCCTGGCTGAGTAGAGTAAGAACTGCAGAATGTCACACATGGAAGTATGAAAAGGAGATGGAGCAACTATAGAGATCTTAGAGATAGGAAAATAACAGATGTGGTGCCACTTGAGAGACGGTGGGAGTTCTATCAGCTCTCCTCCACCTTATTCTCTGTCTGTCCTCTCTTTTTCTCCTCCCCCCACGACAAGACATAGACACCCCAGTAAAGAGTAAAGGAGCAGAACACATGGAGTAGATGGGAGGGATGAAACTCCCAGCCCATCTGCTGGATCTGAGAAATGAATACATAACCCCCCTCTCCCGCTCCAGTGTAACACAGCAACTGGTCATTGCTCTCCTGAAGGCACAGCCATATGGGTAATGGCCACCGCTGCTCACCCCAGTCTGTGGCTGCTCAGGACTCTCAGTTGTTCCAGCTCAAGAGAGGAGGACCTGGAAGGTGGGAAGCAGGAGGGTACCAGGCCAGGCATTGCCCTGAGCTGTGGGTTCTTTGAGGCAGGAAAGGCTTCCAGGCTAACAGGATGGAATTAGATTTCACAGTGCAGAAAGCAGCTCACAGGTCTATAAATCTCAGCCTCCTCCCCCGCTTCTTTCTCTGTGTGTGTGTGTGTGTGTGTGTCTCCCCACTTTCAGTGTTTTGTTTTCTTGACTGCAGAAATCCCCCCTCCTGTCTTCCTCCCTCTCTCCCTTGCTCCCTCCTTCCTTTCCCGGCTCTGTATGTCCTTGATTGAGGGCACAGGCAGTCAGGTAGATGTCAGGGGCTATGACAGTCGAATGTGGCTGGGGTAGGATCAAGGTGAGGGCGTGGACTGACTTTGGGAATGGAGGATAGGTGAGGGGAGCTGTCACTGCCAGTCTCTCTTGGGATTTCTGACTTTATATCTTCCTCCTTTGCTCATTTTTCTTTTATGTCTCTTTATTGTTGTCACTGTTTTGTTTTCTTTTTTTTTTTTTTTTGAGGCGGAGTCTCGCTCTGTCTCCTGGGCTGGAGTGCAGTGGCCGGATCTCAGCTCACTGCAAGCTCCGCCTCCCAGGTTCACGCCATTCTCCTGCCTCAGCCTCCCAAGTAGCTGGGACTACAGGCGCCCGCCACCTCGCCCGGCTAGTTTTTTGTATTTTTTTTAGTAGAGACGGGGTTTCACCGTGTAGGCCAGGATCGTCTCGATCTCCTGACCTCGTGATCCACCCGTCTCGGCCTCCCAAAGTGCTGGGATTACAGGCTTGAGCCACCGCGCCCGGCCTACTGTTTTGTTTTCTTACTCCTTCTCTTGCTTGGTTTCTTTCTTGTCATCACTTCTTCTCCCAGTCCTTTCAGACAAAACACTTACCTAGCTACATTTCTTATATCCAAGAGCTATCCATAAATGACGATTCACAAACAGTGTCAGAAACATGCTTTCTCCTTGTGAGCAGCCCTACGGTAACACCCCAACATGAGAGGCCCTGTACACACAAGAAATATTTGCCCAACACTCATAGGAGTCCCAGAGAAACAAGCCATTGAGCATTAAAGACTGTGCTAGAGTCCCCCTTTCCACTTTCTGTTCACTATTCTTAGCCAAAGAATGATGGTTAACCAGGTTCCCCTAAGCCTGGCTGGCTAATAGGCTATTATTTTTTTACATTCTTAGCTGGTGGATGATTACGTGGCCTCTGAGGGTGCAGTACAGCGAGTTCTGGTCCCTGCTTATGCCAAACAGCTCTCACCAGCCACACAACTGGCAATCCAGCGGGCAACCTCAGAGACAGGACCAGAAAATGGAACCAAGCTGCCACCACCCCGCCCTGAGGACATGCTCAATGCCACTGCTGCGCTGGACAGTGCCTTGGAAGAGTCAGGCCCTGGGAGTACTGGGGAGCTGAGACACTCTCTAGGGCTGACTGTTTCCCCATGCAGGACCAGAGGAAGTGGGCAGAAGAACTCCAGGCGCAAGCGGGATCTGGTACTCTCTGTGAGTGAGCTCAATTTCTATAAATTTTTCTTCAGTCTGGAAAGATAAAGGAAGAGTGAAGGGTGGGTTGATTTTAGGTCCCCCATATTGAATGAATACTATACTGAATCCTACCAGAGTGGGAGGGATAAGGAGAGAGGTTATTCAGTAACACTAGGGATAGGAAGTCCCCTGCTAAACATCAAACTTTTAGACTTTTCCAGACAATGTGGTATCTTCCTTTATATCACATCTCCTGCTGTCCTTTTTTTTTTTTTGAGACGGAGTCTTACTCTGTCACCCAGGCTGGAGTGCAATGGCGCGATCTCAGCTCACTGCAACCTCCGCCTCCCAGGTTCAAGTGATTCTCCAGTCTCAGCCTCCTGAGTAGCTGAGATTACAGGCACATGCCAACACCCCCAGCTAATTTTTGTATTTTTAGTAGAGACCAGGTTTCGCCATGTTGGTCAGGCTGGTCTTGAACTCCTGAGCTCAGGTGATCCACCCGCCTCGGCCTCCCAAAGTACTGGGATTACAGGCGTGAGCCACCATGACTGGCCTTCCCAGTGTTCTAATAATCCTGATGAGAAGATCTTTAAGGGATTGAGCAGATTGATTACCAAAGGGTAACTCTGGAAATTGCCTGCAAATTAAGCTAGTGTGCAGAGTAAGTGGCAAGGGACAACCTGGGTGGAAAAGCAAGTGAAGCTGTCCTGAGGTAGTCTCAAGCTTCAGAGATGCAGAGTCACTAGACCTTCAGCTCAGTTATAGAGGTTTGGAGATTCCAGTCATCCCAAGAGCTCTTAGCCAGGAAGGGACTGGCCTGAACCAGGTCTGCCTAAAAGCTTCTTGGAGTGGCTGGGAGCCCAAAGAACATCCTGCTGAGCTGGGAGTCCCCATCCTGGCAGCTGACCAAACCTAGAGAAGTTCTAGGGCAGCAGTTCTCAACCTGGGGTGATTTTACCCCCAGGGGACATTTGGAAACATCTGGAGACATTTGTGATTATTACAACGGGTGGGTGGCTGGGGGGCAGGGGAAGGAGAATGCTACTGACATCTAGTGGGTGTTCTGCTAAACATCCTACAGTACACACGACAGCCCCCATAACAAAGAATTATCCAGCTCAAAATGCCAATAGTGAAGAGGTTGAGAAATCTTCTTTAAAGTGACCACAGTCTTTGGGATCAACTCTATATGCAAAAACTACTTCTTCTTCTTTTTTTTTTTTTTGCTTTCTTGAGACAGGGTCTCACTCCCATTGCCCAGGCTGGAGTGCAGTGGTATGATCATGGCTCATTGCAGGTTCGACTTCCCAGGCTCAAGTGATCTCCCACCTCAGCCTCCAGAGTAGCTGGGATTACAGGCATGCACCACCACACCTGGCTTATTTTAGTTGCCCAGGCTGGTCTCACAAAAGCTTCTTTCTGACAATCATGGGAATATTGTTTTTAGTCTCGCTCTGTCATCCAGGCTGGAGTGCAGTGGCGTGATTTCGGCTCACTGCAAGCCTCCCAGGTTCAAGCGATTCTCCTGCCTCAGCCTCACGAGTAGTTGGGATTGCAGGCGTGCACCACCATGCCTGGCTAATTTTTCTATTATAGTAGAGACAGGGTTTCACCATGTTGGCCAGGCTGGTCTTGAACTCCTGAGCTCAGGCAATTCACCCACCTCGGCCTCCCAAAGTGTTGGGATTACAGGCGTGAGCCACCAGGCTCGGCTGGAGATATTTTTTAGCCATACAATGTTCATATTGACTATAATGAGTTTATAGTTACAATTTGCATAAAAGCAGGATTTTCCATCGTTTCCATTCCACTTGTGCCTGCTGCCTCCAAAGAGAGGTACAGCGTTGAGTCCTGGCTTCTCCCTTCCCTTAGGAGAGTGTGGTGGAACTGAAGACCTGCAGGAAGGACAGTATGCTCACTCACCATCATGCTCTCTCTATTCTGTGCTTGAGAAGGATCTGGAGGACCAGTCAGGGAGTTTTGCTGCTCATCATGGAGGAAGGTTTAAAATGTTCGTGTGGCAGACTGTGGGTTTAGAGGGGGAGGGACAGTTGTTGCAATCTTTAGCTCTGGGACAGAATCAAAGAGGCATCTCTCCAATCGGCTGGGGCTCTTGAGGATTGCTGCTAGGGATCCTATAAACCAAAAGGATCAAACCAGAATTCTTTAATTCCTTGGAATGCTGCAGATCCCAGCCACTCCTTGGGGAAATATTTTTAGCTTATTCAGTAGGTAGGTGAGACAACAGCCTTTACACTCCTCACACTTACTGTCTCGAGTATTTTCCCTTTCCATGTCAAGCCTGTTTTGATTTTTATCAGCTGATCTCTTCAAAGGCACTTGAGTTAGAAGCTATGTAACTCCCTTTTTTCTTTCTCATTTTTTTTTTGCTTTTTTTTTTTTTTGAAACTCTCCCAAATACTTTCTGAAACATTCACCCATTCCTTTGTGATTCCTTAAGTGTGGACTACTAAGAGGTAAAATGACTGTGTTGAATATGCAGCTAGTATAATAATGGTCCTTTTTACAGAGTGGAGACCCTAGCCATAAAGAGTTGACAATACTTTCCTAAGTTGGTATGGTGAATCAGCCATAGAGGTAGAAGGATAAATTGGGGATTTCTGAATATGGAGCTGAAAAGTCCTTGGATCAGGATATGAATCTGTCAGTTTGGGACTGGGTAATTTCCACTGACTGAGGAAGCTTGGGATGAAAATATAATCAGAAACAACACAACTAAACTTAATTGAAGGAAATGTAAAACCCTGCATTAAGGCTGGGTGTGGTGGCTCAGGCCTGTAATCCCAGCACTCTGGGAGGCCAAGGCGGGTAGATCACGTGAGGTCAGGAGTTTGAGACTAGCCTGGCCAACATGGAGAAACCAAATCTCTACTAAAAATACAAAAATTAGCTGGGTGTGGTGGCGTGTGCCTGTAATCCCAGCCACTTGGGAGGCTGAGGTAGGAGAATCACTTGAACCTGGGAGGCGGAGGTTGCAGTGAGCTGAGATCACACCACTGCACTCTATCCTGGGTGACAGAGCAAGACTCCATTTCTAAATAAATAAATAAATATTTTAGGTGCTATTATGGGCAAAACTGGGAACAGATTTTGAAGCATCTAAGGCAAAACTTTTTCTTTCTTTCTTTTTTTTGAAACAGAGTCTCACTCTATTGCCTAGGCCGGAGTGCAGTGGCATGATCTCAGCTCACTACAACCTCCATCTCTTGGGTTCAAGCAATTCTCCTGTCTCTGCCTCCCGAATAGCTGGGACGACAGTCCCACGCCACTACACCTGGCTAATTTTTGTATTTTTAGTAGATATGGGGTTTCACCATGTTGGTCAGGCTGGTCTCGAACTCCTGACCTCAGGTGATCCACCTGCCTTGGCCTCCCAAAGTACTGGGATTACAGGCATGAGCCACCACGCCCAGCTGGCAAAACTTTTTAATGAGTGAAAATGTTCGACAATAGAATAAGCTGACTCAAAATGGAGAGCTCATCATTAGATGGGTATAAACAAAGTGGAAAGACAGCCTGTTTAATGATGTGAAAGGGAGATTGGGTAATATAGCTTCCACGGTTCTTTCACATTCACATTTCTGTTATTTTAGATTTCTGTTTTTCAGACCATTGTGTATATACTCCTGAGATTTGTGGTAACACACGAGGGGATATATAAAGCCACAGACAAACCCAGGGCTTTTTCCTGGGTCATCAATTTTACTAGCAGATTCCAGAAGACTGCCAGGCTGGGTGGCTCATGCCCCTAATCCCAGCACTTTGGGAGGCTGAGGCAGGTGGTTCATGAGGTCAAGAGATCGCAACCATCCTGGCCAACATGGTGAAACCCCATCTCTACTAAAAATACAAAAATTAGCTGGATGTGGTGGTGGTGTACCTGTAGTCCCAGCTACTTGGGAGGCTGAGGCAGGAGAGTCGCTTGAACCCGGGAGGTGGAGGTTGTAGTGAGCCGAGATCATGCCATTGCACTCCAGCCTGG